>NC_064919.1:82266731-82573606 GCF_929443795.1 Astur gentilis | reverse complement strand
AGCATAACAACTTTTATGAATCCCTTTATCATCAACACATTCCAAATGCTTATACAATTCACACTACAGATTCACATAGGAACTGGCTTAATAGCCCTTAAAGTTGCTATAATGTTCACATCCTTTCAATCATAGAATTATTGTTCATGTTTTCAGACAAGACCCTTTTTAGTCATTTTAGGTTATTATCTCATATTTCTTTACACCCCTCAAGCTGGATCTGCATCTCAATAAAGCTGGTGCAAACTGGTGTGAAACCACTACCGTTTATAGAGTTACTCCGCGCTTGCACCGGCATAACTGAATCAAACTTACCTGGACATTGGCAACACTTTGTGGGAGGAAGAGAGTGGGAAGGTGGAGGAGGGAACTGATTCTCCTTGGGATTCCTATGGCTTTTCACCAGGTAACAGACTTTCTCTGCTTTAACTTTAAAAAAGATTTCTTTTTCTTTGTTAAAAAAATCTCACTCGCTGACATTTTTCAGCCATGGGATGTCGAATAGAGTTGAAGTTATCATTTTTACCTAGAGATTTTCATTCTTCACGTTCACTCTTCCTCTCTGAACACAGTTCAGTGGTTCTAAGGTCTGGTTTCCCCATCAGCTACACACGCACACCTCCTATTGAAGTCAATGGGAGTCGCAGGCACATCTGTCAGGATAATCAAGTCCCAAGTTTAGTATCACCATCAATTTAAGACTTAATTTTATCATTTCCATAGGCCATCTGGGCTTTTTCCCTGTTGGAGTTTTCACAGGGACTTTGTCTTCCTATATTTGCTTCTGCTGCTGTCCCATTTCAATAATTCACTCTCTTCTGACGGAACTGCTTTTCCACACCTCACCTCTTCCTTCTCCCCAAACCAAACTTTATTCCCTCAGACTATACAAAACCCATAGAAATAGCCACAAGTGAGGTGTGACAGAAAGACTGCTGAGGCTTTTCTTTGTCAGTCATTGTTGGGTAGTATTCTGCTGCATTTTTAATTAATGGCAATTACTAATTCATTAATTCATACTGCATTAGCACCTCGAAGCTCTATTATGAACCCCCATTGTGCTTATTAATGTACACCCACATAACAAGCTGTTAACTTCACATTTTGGAGCATTGTATGAATAAAAAATGCAATTACGACTGCGACTGTATTAATGGCCTGATTCTTCATTCTTTTACACTGTGTATAAACCAGAATAGCTCAATGGGAGTGAAGAGAGACCAATGAATCAATATGCTGGATTTATAAGTACGGTGGGTATCAGAGGACGTATTATGCCAGAATAAGTGAGTTTTCTACTCCATGTATGCCACAGTGATGGGGTTCTCCAGAAGACATGTACCTTAAATACAGGAATTTTTGCTCCCTGATTAACTCTTCAGAAGGCAAATCAATCTACATAAAAATTATCCACTGGAGCAGGACTGAGTCCTGAAGTCTTAACAGCAACTAATTACAAATATATGAGAGTGTCAAGCTGTAGCAAGTTTACATATTTCCATGCTTTTTGTTGACCAAATGTTGTCTATGAATCCTTAAATGTTTGCACAAATTTATTGAATTCATTAAGATAACCCTGAAATAATGAAAATAAGCCAGCAATATTCTTTGCCTAATATGTTATTAGATAATTAGGAATCTGAATTATGTCTCAGGCCCACATTCATATTCATTCCTGTCCCCTACTGATTAGGAGAATGGTGTCCAAACCATATTTTTTTCCTTTAGAGGAGACAAAGACAAGAAAGAGAAGAGGCCATGCCAAGCACAGTTTTAACCCCAGAAAGTCACACATACGAGAGATACTTCAGGTCCCTCAAAATTACATGTAATGATTTGTCATGGGAAATTGTCTTAGTCTGTGGTGTTGGATAGAAGTAAAAATCTTCCTAGATGGGGATGAAGGTGGTAGTTTAAACAAAAATAATAATAAGGTATTTTAATGCCCATTTCTCTCATTGGACAGCAGAGGGGTGGCTGTTTGAAATGAATATTAAACACTACTTTGATGCTTTAGAAAGCTTCCTTACACTCTTCTCCATATATTTAACCTGTACAAAGATTTGGGCCTTTCTATCTAGGTTAGACTTCCAAATTATATCTAGATACCCAAACCTTACTGTCTAGTAGTAGCATCTTACTGGTGTTAATCCCATTGAAGAACAAGACCTCTGGAATTTAGATTCCTCTAAGAATAATTGTCGTTCAGAAAGGTTTGAGGATTACCATATTAAAGTGTATAAGCTGCCCAAGCACTGTGGCAATAGGGGCTCTAAAAATAACCTAAACATGCTTAGAATGTGCAATATGTGCAAATAATGTTCAGGTTCAAAAGGCTACATCTTCCAACAGAAAGGATGTTTGCAGGCAGTCAGCTTCCAAAGCTTGGCTCAAAATGGTGTGTTTTCTTTAAGAAACAAATGATGCCCATCACCTGAGAAACCTGGTCATAATTTATTCAGTTGGTGGTTCAAGCACACCCTTCCTTCTCTGCACTGCAGGGAAATTAAGCTGGGAAACACAGTGTAAAACT
Organism: Astur gentilis; assembly: GCF_929443795.1. NCBI lineage: Eukaryota > Metazoa > Chordata > Aves > Accipitriformes > Accipitridae > Astur > Astur gentilis. The sequence goes on along the minus strand of NC_064919.1, from coordinate 82,571,073 downwards.
TAGAGACGAAAAGGCTTTCTCTTCTTTGCTCAGAAATATCTGGCATTGGTAATTTTGATTCTTCTAATTTTGTATTCTGATTAGCTTTGTGCGGATGGCAATTGGGGATAATCTCTCTAAAAAGCTCTTCTAGCATAATCTTTAAAAGCCTCGTATTCTAATATCAAGCTAGGATTTTACGGCTGTGGTCTGTACTGGTTGGAGGACACCACCAGCATCTCTGTTCTGTTCTCTGACTCCAGAACTTGGATCAAACATGCTGGTTTTCGGACATAATGTTTTTCGTAGTGCTGTGAGGTCGCAGCCGTTGTCACACCTGGGACCGCTGAGAGCTCCTGTTGTCTTGCAACAGCTAGAGGATTTTTCATCCTCCAGTCTTCCTTCTTCCTCCCCTCAAGCCCTAGTGTGAAAAAAGGAGTGGAATGTCCAGCACCACCCTGTAGGTCAGAAGCGTTGCTCGAGATGCTCCTGGCACCCCTCCGTTCTCCCACTTTTTCTGCCCGGTGACTCCCTGAGACTTCTAACCCCAGACGGGAGCTGGGAACCGGTCTGCTGCGCTCACAGGCATGCCACGGAAATCACAACCAACTTCACACCCCCCCCCCTTAACAGTTCCCCCCCCCTTTCCTGTTCTTCTTCCCTTTTAGCTACAGCAGTAAGTGCATTAAAGAAGTACATTTAGGTCACTTCAGAGCAGAACATTAAAACAAATGCTGATAGTTCAAGGTTAATAGATGCATAAAACAAAAGTAATTCCATGTCAAAGCTGAGATGACAGGTGATTTGACTTGAGACTGCCTTGCAATCACTCTTTTACATGTGCTCTGTACTGAGCCTGGCGGAAGGTGTTATGTTTCTGACATTTACTTGTCAGAAAGGTATGACAATAGAAATTGTTTCTATCTCTGCTGGTCCCAGATGTTAACCTTCTAGCTTTATTTTGTAATTGGGGTTCCACGGAGCTTTAACATTTTCTATTGATTCAATAGAAGCGATAACATTTCCAATCATAAGAAGGCATTATAGAAATATCAGGCAATTCACATATCAAAATGTTTGATAGCTGGGCTCACCACATTAATTTCTGTCACCTTTGCTAGGAACCCTTTATCCTCTTTTTAATACTGAAGGACACCTGAGAGTAGTTTCTGTCACTTTTATTGTTCAATAAAGTAGACAAAAGTTTCAATTAACAACCAAGGAGCCTCTAGGAAATTGTGAATGAGAGTATATTTTATTCATTTTACTGTATTTCTTTTTTCTAATGTGCCAGCTGTGACTTCTAAGCCATGCTTCACGGGGGGGGAGGGGGGGGGGGGGAAATGTTGATATAAGCTTATACAGTCTGAGGACCATATTTTTAAAACAACTTTGGTTTAGCTGCAGGAGTCAGGTGTTACAAATATTTTGAAAATTCAGTTCTGCCTCTGGATGCCAATAACTTCAAGACTGATATCATCCCTAAGGTTCAAGTCAGATCCAAAGAAAAGGAAGAATCAATGTAATATGTGGTGTATTAGGTCAGGAATAAGATGCAAGGCTGGCATCCTTTGTAAAGCAGCATCGTACTTAAAAGCTTGGATGCTTGGCCTACATTTAGATATTTTGTGGCTGCTAAGCAAAGACTGACCTGCTAGGTCTCAGTGCCATCTCTATGCCACACATCCTTTCCTGCAGTCAACACTGGCAAGTTCACAGAGATAGGTGTCCTGGCCAGACTCTCATTTTACCCTCAAAAACTCTTCTGTAGAAACAATCTTTTCAGGTTTTGGTAGACTAAACTTTTGTCCTGGCCAGGTGTTCCATCGAGCAGAGAGGTGTAATTGCAATATCCCTTCTGGTGACTCGTTCCTCCGATACACCCTGCTGTCGTACCCCTCTGGCTGACCCGTCAGTGAAGCACGATGTAAAGCTACCCGCTCTGGAGCTCTGAAGTCCTCCTGATTTCACAGCTTCCCCCCGACACCTCTCCCTCCAAGGTGTCACAGCCGAAGGACAATGTCACAGCCCTGCTGGGCCTGAGTGGCGAAGAGAACAGTTTTCGCACAGTTTTAGGACCATGTCTGTTATCGCTTATTTCAAAGGATGCACTGAAAAGAAAGACCAGTAAAGAAAGGACTGATGATTTCTATTTTGGAATCTCTGTTTATTTGTTTGGGGTTTTTTTATTTTAAACTCTGCACTTATATTTTGTGACTGATATTGGAGCCTAAATAATTTTTTATAAGTTTCCCTGAAGGTTATAAACCACCGCAATAACACTGCTCATTCCCTCTTTCTTCTCCCCTTCATCCCCAGCTTGGGAAAAAAAAGAATTTATATAAAAATTCAATCCATCTAAAAGCTACCAATGTATAAAACAGGATAACCATTCCACAATGCAATAAATATAAACACAGTTCAATAGACATCTGTGTCATGGAAACAATTGTTAAATTTCAGAAATAAACATTCCTTACAACTGTATAAACCGCCTGTCACAATGATTGCATAGGATAAGTCAAGAGCTATATCTGGTCTTGGTTGTTTTATTTTCTCTTCTTTCTCATAGCCAGATGTAGAATTGCTGTGAAAGAGAAGTCTTGTCTTATGTGGAGAAGCCAAATGCCCTGTTTTCCACCATTCTTTCCCCTTTTTAAACAGAGGCTCAATCTACTTATGTGTAAAAGGAGCTGTAAAATCAGCTGGTTACTGGATAACAAGCAACATCGTCTAGTTGGCCTGCTCCATAAGGAGTTTCTTAATGATTCTGACCAATGGACTCTCTTCTCTTCAAATTTCTTCTTCCCCATCAGACACAACGTGAACCATTTATTCCCTGAAACAGCGCTTCCACTCTCACAAACTAAAACTGATGGGCAAATGCTTTGTGGTTAAAGTGCAGACTAAGTTTTGAGGGTGAGGGGTACCTAGCTCTGTCACAGCTCTGTGCCAAGGACGACATCATACAACATCAAATCACAAATGCTGGGATAAGGTCTGGGTGGTTTCAATGTAAGACTGATGATTTCTAGATGATATGGGCATTTGGGAAATCTTGTACTGATTTTAAAGAATAATTCCAAACTGCTAATGAAGACATTAAAAAGATTAAGTCATGACATAACTTTAAGCTCAATTTCAGGTTTTAAATACACATGTGGTTTTGTACAGCTTTGCGTTCCATGGAATGGTCAACCTGAAAAGAATGTGTGCAACACTTTATGAGTAACACTGAAAACATGAGAAGAAAGAATTTAAGCTAAGAGTAAAAAAAGAATATCTTTTCATTGGCATTCCATAATCCTTTTTCCCCTTCCTGTAGGAAGTTTTTGTAGGGAAAATCTCATATTTCACAGTCTTTCAGATGATAGTATGTTTCTTTTATAAAAGTGGGAAAAAAGCCCCCAAATTACCTATTGCGATTATCATTGCTCTTGAAATTCAGTCCTGCTTCTTGATGACGAACATATCCCAAAGGAGAAAAATGAACAAGGGACACACTACTTTTCTAGTGAGGACTTCCAAAAATGTCCTGCTTCAGGAAAGGAGATGCAGGATCTGCTCTTATTACATATTTTGAGGCGAATCAAACTTACAACTCCATCAGACTTCTTATGATATTGCTCCCTCTCTGTTATTCCTTTTATTCAGGTTACCCTGCATAGCTCAGGGACATCATAGGGAAGGTTTTGGTAGCAGTGAAAGTGCCATCTTTGATGGCAGAGCTCATCGTTTCCTTTCTATCAAGCTTTCTGTCATCAAAATACCCTTTCCTATATCTGCTGTAACATCCAAAAAAGATAGCCATCATTTAAACTTAATTGTCAATATCAGCAGTTCTAATTGCTTATCATACAAGAGATGAGACCAAGATTTTTGAAAAAGTTTGTTGCACTTCTTCAGCCTCCTTTCAGCTCCTTTTATATAGCATTATATGTATATATCAAGCTGACTTGGACCTTTGTATCTTAAAATACAACCGTCTGCACAACAACATAATTTGATGTACCTTCATGGGTAGAGAGGACAGCTTTTCAGTGGTTGGACCTTTTGTATTTCACAAATATGTGGTTGTACAATGTATATCAAACTGACTGTCCAAACCTGGAATCATTTAAAAATCACCATCAGTGGTTAAAAGGTTTGGTTTATATTTCATATTTTGCCTCCTTTGACTTTTAGGTTTTGTGACATTCATAAATAACTCAAGGTTACTTATTAGTCTGTGTTTCAACCTGCAAATTCAGGTTTGGTCCAGTCTGGGTTACTAAAACTGCCATCACAAAATTATTTCTATAAAAGCAGTAAAGAACAAGGCTATGAAACTCTAGCTAGCAAAAAAAAATAATATTTTTTTTTTTAAATTGTAACTTCGCAGAGAAACAACAACAACAAAAACCCTCAATAAAAACTATTTTTGTAAAATACCTATTTTTATTAGAGCATTTTAGGTGGTTGTTTGTTTGGGGTTTTTTAGTTATTGTTCAGCAACAAAAATCTATATTTGTTTTGAAAAGTTATTTTTTATTAGAAAAAAAATCTAATTCTTTGCTGTTTTCTCAGAAAAAGACCCAAGTTTCAAAACAAAAGTTATAAATAAAATGTATGAAATGTCTTTTGCCTTTTTTTTTCCTTGCAGAAGATAATTTTCCCACCTAGGACACACTGCTGTATGCCAAATCAGATCTCAAAAACAAAGAAAAGAAGTAATAGTATCTCACATGCATAAAAAGCACAATATATAATGAATTTAGATGTAAGATGGAATCGCAGGCCAGTGCAAGATGTAAATATATATAGGTAATATATAAAAATGACCCTAATGAGATCCAAGATTGAGGAGGAAGAAACCATCACTGTCAGCCTCATATTCTTCCTTAGGAAGGAAGGGTTCAGGTGCTGATAACTTGCTGTTATCGGCCCTAGACAAATCCATCAGCATAAAGACTGGCGAAGACAGCTGAGGGTGTGCATAACACCAAAGAAAAGGGATAGAAACTGGAAAGTGTATGTATCACAATTGTAACTGTGTAGGGATAAAGTTGACGGACAGAACTGTGTCCCAGCTGGAGCTCAATCTGAGACCACCCATGCTCAAGCATCTTGCTATGGATGATGCCCACGGGACATGCCCCACCATGCTTGTCCTTCACTAAGTCTTCCAAAAATGCCACAAAGAGGAGATTGCCTCGGTCATCAGGTCCCAGAAAGCTTGTGCTTGGAGAACATATCATCGTCCCTCATGGAACAGGAGCAGCATTTCCACATGTGCTTCGCTGGGTTCGTGGCATCACCGTCCAGCCCATCAGCAGCACACAAAGAACATGTACAAGCAAATGAGATCAGCCAGCTGATCAACATGCCATGGCTTATAGCAGGGAAAACCAAAAAGCTTCCTGCCTCCTAATGAGGACAAGCTGGCTTTTCCAGCGAATGTCCATCTCGTCTGTGAATTTCAAGTTCTAAATTCTTTCTGAAACAGGTGTTATATGGGTGATCTTTATTTAAAGAAGTGCAAAACATTAGTGAAAAATGTACGCAAAACGTGAAACTCTAGAAGTTACTGCCTCACTCCAGTGTCTCAGCCACTTTAAGGATTATCCCTGCCAAAGAGAAGAGAACAAAACTAAATCAAGTGAGGGTTTTTTTGCTTTTCTTCCTTCATGCTTTTGCTGGAGAAGTTGCATTTCTTGGCCTCGCTGATGTGTTTTGGGACTCTGTGCGCAGATACCCTCAGCATTTTCAAGTCTCACTCCTAGGGTCAGAGTTACCGTTTTCTGTTATGGACAGTCAGCGCTGAACAGGAGGAAGTAATTTCTCAGATAACCTGTGCAGATCCCACGGAGAGCTGTGACTATCAGGACTAAGACCTTGAATTTGATTTTGTATTCTTTGGAGAGCCAGTCCAGAGAGCAGAGCATAGGGGTCATGTGCTTTTGGTTGCTAGAGGAGTTTTTCTTAGTCAGGGGATTTTACTGAAGCTAGTACTAAACTTTCTTTTGAGAGAAATAGCTTCCCAAATGTCCTCTGCTATTGCCAATAACTAGTTGGTGTTCTTTTGTTGCACAGACTCAGAAATATTTCACGATGACATGACAGAAAAAAACAATACTGAAAGTATGTAGATAGGAGGTGAATTGTATAAACAAACAAGATTGTATGCAGAAAGGTAAAGGAAGTTTATATTGTAGGCAAGTGAACAGAACTACAGATGTCTCTGGACTGAGATGAGGACCAATACAACCTCCTGTGTGCGCATAGGATTGATTTTAAGTATATAGAAGTTACATTAAAATGAGTGGAATTATTTAAATAATTAACAAGTGGACATAATGTGCAGAATCAAAGCCTAAATGTTGTATATAAAATTTATGCATAATGTTAGAAAAATTATTGTTGCAACACAAGTAAGGAAATGTCAGATTTGTCTGCTCTTAATTATGCAATCACATCCATCTACAAACCACTGTGGTTTTCACCTCTAGTAGAAAAGCAGTATGTAATTAAGGATGATATAATTTGTGCTTACACATGAAAAGATTTAATTATCTCCTTCTCTCCCTTTTCAAGACTAGTCTTCTTTCATTGCTTCCCATCTTTGATCCTTGGTCTTAGGTTAGCCATACCTCCAGTCTCCTACCCAAGTCTCTCTTACGCAAAGCTCTCTCCTTCTACCTTTAATGCCAAGGTTTCTTCCCTCTTGCAGTTTTCCTAGGTTCATTCTCAGAAATATCTGCAGGGTTCTGGCTGACATTTTCAGAGAAACATAGCAACCAAGAAATCTAAACCAAACAGACTAAGCCAATGACATTTGGCAAACTTATTAGCAAACAGAAGTGGGCTGAGGTAGTGGGGAAATGCTCAGCAGCCTTACTCATTGGCTGTGATATCAACACCTCTCCTGTAATAAGCTGTGGTCCTGCTTACATTGCTGTCGAGTTCATAGAAGCCTAAAATGGTTTGGGTTATAAAGAACCTTAAAGATCATCTAGTTCCAACCCCCCTGCCACGGACAGGGACACCTTCCACTAGACCACGTTGCTCAAAGCCCCATCCAGCCTGGCCTTGAACACTGCCAGGGATGGGGCATCCGCAATCTCTCTGGGCAACCTCTTCCAGTGCCTCACCATCCTCATAGTAAAGAATTTCTTTCCTACATCTAATCTAAATCTACCCTCTTTCAGTTTAAAGCCATTACCCCTTGTCCTACCACTACATGCCCGTGTAAAAAGTCCCCCTCTGGCTTTCTTGTCAGCTTCCTTTAGGTACTGGAAGGCTGCTAGAAGGTCTTCCCGGAGCCTTCTCTTCTCCAGGCTGAACAACCCCAATTCTCTCAGCCTGTCTTCATACGAGAGGAGCTCCAGCCCTCTGATCATCTTTGCGGCTCTCCTCTGGACTTACTCCTACAGGTTCATGTCCTTCTAATTTTGGGGCCCCAGAGCTAGATGCAGTACATGGGGTCTCACCAGAGCTGAGTAGAGGGGGAGAATCACCTCCTTGGCCTGCTGGTCACACTTCTTTTGATGCAGCCCAGGATACAGTTGGCTTTCTCGGTTGCAAATGCCCATTGCTGGGTCATGTTGAGCTTCTCATTAACCAATACTCCCAAGTCCTTCTCCTCAGTGCTGCTCTCAATCCATTCTCTGCCCAGCCTGTATTTGTGCTTGGGATTGCCCCGACCCATTTGCAGGACCTTGCACTTGGCATTGTTGAACTTCATGAGGTTCACACGGGTCCACTTCTCAAGCCTGTCAAGGTCCCTCTGGATGTCATTCCTTCCCTCCAGCGCGTTGACTGCACTACACAGCTTGGTGTCATCGGCAAACTTGCTGAGGGTGCACTCGATCCCACTGTCCGTGTCACCGACAAAGATGTTAAACAGAGCCAGTCCTAATACCAACCCCTGAGGAACACCACTCGTCACTGCTCTCCACTTGGACATTGAGCCGTTGACCGCAACTATTTCAGTATGACCATCCAGCCAATTCCTCATCCACCGAGTGTTCCATCCATCAAGTCCATGTCTCTCTAATTCAGAGACAAGGATGCCGTGCGGGACAGTGTCAAATGCTTTGCACAAGTCTAGGTGGTGCAACGTCAGTTGCTCTTCCCTCATCCACTAACGCTGTAACCCCATTATAGAAGGCCACCAGCTTTGTCACATGTGTATAAGTATCTATATACAATGATTACAGGAAATAGTCTGCAGTCAGGTATTTTTGTAATTCAAACATAAAATAGTCTACTTCAGGCACAATAACATACAGGCAAAAGTATGATTAGGGTTGCTGAGCAAACTAGCCTGCAACAGCAAATACTGATAGAGGATTTTGACACAAGCCTGTATTACCTTATAACATATTATCATTTCTTATGGTTCCAAGGTCAATGTCTCTTTCTCAAATAACATTTCAGACCTGTAATTGTTCATCTACATGCCAGCAATTATGGGTGAATTGATCAGCCAGTAATTAATGCTATGCTATTACACTTTTTAATTTGTAGATTATGCAGCTGCAAGCGTTCACACATTTTTAATTTGTATATTATACAGCCACAAATGTTTACAATGCCCTTTTTAATCTCCTTACACTACCAGTGCCATTATTCACTATAGATTAATGATACACCGAATGCTAAGGTTTATTTCATTTACCACTCTTACCAAGAGAGCTGTTAACATTACTGTGCTCTATTACTTAATGTCTTACTGCAGCTGCTAGTGAGCATTGGTTACCCTTTAAAATATTACCAGTCGGTTATTTTCTCTCTTTCTTTCTTTTTTTTTTTTTTTCCCTCCAACACTCTTGCTACTGACAATATGACTCTGTGGTAATATTACACTTTATTTCCAAATTTATTTCAAGAATTTTGTTCCAAGGTGTTTCAATCTTTTGTTCCAAACAATGGTACCTCTCCAGCCCTGTATGTTTTGCATTCCCCAGCCTGTTCGTCCTTACACTTTTCCTCTGCATGACTTCAGTATCACTTTCCGTATTATATCGTAAGCTGGGCAGCTAGCCCACAGCCTTACTTTAGGGAAACATCCCTGTTCAGGACAACATTTCAGCATGTCTTTAACTTAAAGCATATGCTCCAATCTATACAGAACCTCTTGCTTACATTATTTACTTGAATAGGACACCACGAGAGTAATTTTTCTTGCCACAGCTTTAATCCAGAGACTACCAAAGCCAGCAAAAGCCTTGTCCTCATCTATTAGATGAAGAGAATTAAGGGAAGTTACTTAATTTATTGTTCATATAGCAATGCTATTGCTTCTCTTGTAAAATGATTTCTGATATACAAATTAAAGTCTTAAAATCTTAAACCATTTCAAATCATGAAAGCCTATTTCACCTTCTCAGCTTTTATTTCAAAGCACAAGCAAATTACTTTTTTTTATATATGTACTTATACATATTTATATCTATATATACCAAACATTCTATTCAGTGTTGCTGCATCGTTATTTGCACTTTACTTTAGGGAAAATGTTCTTTTTTCCTCAGAAGTATAGCAAGCAAAACAATTGTCTCCATTCCATCTTCTTCTAAACAGAATGAAACGTTTTCAAATTAAACATCAGGATAAAACAAACCTCTCCCAATTCCTTGTTCCCATACAAATAAAAGACTTTAAACCACTTCCATGAAAAGTCTCATCTTTATAGCCTTGGTAAAGTCCTCAAACAGTGCTGAAAGGAAAAGTAAGAGGTCTGTTGCAAATCAGTGGCCAACCAGACAGATAATCACAAGCTGCCTTTAGTTAACCTGGACAAGGTACTTCATTAGAAACATCCTGAAAAGTTTTCCTTTTTTTTTTTTTTATTTAAACAAAAAATCAAAATACCTTGACTGAAAATTGAAATATCTATTACTTTTTCAAGAGCACATCCTGAAAGATGAAATGCAGCTGAAGAACTTGCCTCTTAAAGGAAGATACAGCACCTGATAAGCAATTCCCCTAGAAATCATAGTGAATTATCAGAAGTAAATACTGATTTTTGAGTCCACTTGATATGTTCCTTGAATTAAGTTTCCTTCTAAACTACTTTTTCCCCCAGTAAGCAGATATCTTCAACATGTACATAACAAAACCCCTAATTTTCTGTTGAAAAGCAGTTTTGAAGAGAAAAAAAATCAACCAGTCCTAGTCAATGGCATTACAGTGTCTTACACCAGTTGAAGATTAATACTTATTATCACACTCACAGGGGCATTGCAAGGATTAATGTTTGCAATGTTTCACTGGAAAGCTAAAATGATCGCACAATTATCTCTCACAAATGTTAAACAGTGGCACCTGAGATAACTCATGTGTTAAATACTATCCTAAGTTGAAAAGATTTCTGAAGGGTCACAAACATCATTGTTGATAATTATAAAGTCTTCCAGAGGGCTCTTGCTAATAAGCAGCTCTAGAAAAATGTAAACATTTGTACATAATATTACTGTAGTTTAAAATCTAAATAATCTCGGGGGGGGGGGGGGGGGAATAGATTACTTTTTATATTTTTCATTAAATCATTTACCCTTCCAATTGATCTAAATTTTTCTCTTGGACAACAGAAAGCTTCTACAGGCAGACTGAAGCATGTTGTCCTGTCTCAAGCCCCAGAAACGTTTAGTATAGTGTTTTTCAAGCTTTCTGTTGTTGACCAGCTCTTGAGTGTGATCTGCATCTCCTTAATTTAATTGGGGTCCCAGTCCCTTGAGTGAAGAAAACTGATAGATTGGTTCACAAAATATTATAACTGGTAACAAGATACCTGGGGTTTAATTTCTTTTGGAAGAACTGAACTTTTACATTTCTTCTCCTGGGGAATATCTGTAACACTTTCAGATTGAAGGGTGTTCTAAGAAAGCTAACCCAGTACAGGGAAATTCGTTGACACTCTCAGCAGAAGGAAGAACCTTCATAGTAGATATGGAAAGCACAGTTTTGTTTCTTGCTGGTTGAAGGTACCCCTTGTCTGCTGTTTTGAGGTGATTTAGCAGGGTAACAACCCTTCTAACCCCCAATTTGGTGTTCCTTGCTGTCACTATGTGCTAACGGGGTGCTGGGCTCCATCCCCAAGTACCAGGCTCCTAGCAGGTGAGTTTGCAGTAGCAACTGCATGCCTATTCCCTTGTCCTTTTCACCTTTTTTTTAATAAGGACAGATTTGGGTTTTAGTGACTCTGACCCTGATCCTCAAAATTACCTTTAAGATGACTAATTTCCCTTGACTCTTCACCAAAGATATTCTCTTGGATTTCTCTTTTCCACATGTAAATAGCTCTTCTCTGCCTCAAAAGGGAGTTTAGGAAATGCTCAGACCTGTCATTCTGGGGACAACATTTAGGTAACGATAAAGATAATATTCCTTTCCTTTGCCCATGTCTTATCTGTATTTTTTTTTCCCAAGTAACTTCCAGACAGCGAACAAAAACTCTGGAATTTCCCTGAGCCCTGCAAATTAGTTTCTTCTTTTTCCCATACCCCACACCTCTTTCACTGCTGAGATTAAGGAGTTTATAAAATACAACTTGTTACAGCCATGAGGGATTACTACTATATATTATCACTCACAGCTCATTAACCCCGAAGCCCTGCTAACTAAGAAAATCCTGTCTAATGAGGTTTCCTTCACTGCACTAAAGAACAAAAGGTCTCAAAGTTTTGCCTATTACCAATCTTCCTCAAATTATTTTCCCGTAATTAAAATGGAACTTTAAGGCCATTAAAATACAAATCTGAATTTTTTCTACTCAAGAAAATCCATGTCCACTCTTTTTCCATGCTTACAAAGGATCTTCAAGCTGTTAAATAGAAGGGGAATGCATTTCTAGTAGTTTCTGCCTTTTATCAAGTGTAAAAAAATCTCACTTTTGAAATAAAGTGTATGACTTCTGGGCATATTAGACCTGATTCAGTTTTGGTGTAAGCAGCCCCACCTTTCATTGACATTAATGGCTAGTTTTCTCCTGTGTTAAATTAGGATTCTTTGTCAAGAATTTCAAAAGCAACTGGACAACTTGTCAGGTGTCCCAGTGATAAGTGTGATGGAAGAGTCCAAATTAGATTGGCTTGACAGGAGAAGAAAAAGAAATGCATTTACTATTATTTACATTATAGCAGTACTTAGCAGATCCAAAAAGGATTGAGAAACTCACTCTGAGACTTCTGTGAGAAAGAAAGTAGTATTTCAAAATAAATCATAGGGGCATTAATTCTCCCAGATTCCTGTGTTTCATGAGTACATATAAAAAAAAGCAACAATAATTAAAGGGAAAAAGTAATTCATAGTCTCACAAACAAGAAGGTATTTAAAGATGGAGATGCAGTTCCTCTCAGATACCCGATTTTCAAGATTTTTTTTCAGGATTCTCTTAACTTTTGAGGTTGGCAATATCAGTGCCCATAATTGTATACTTTAAAGGCTAGGCTAAGTAGTAAGTGTCTTCTGTATGCTTGTTTCTTAAATTATTCTTTTAGTTGCCCAATTTGTAACTCCTTTATCATACATTTGAATTCAGGTCCCAAATAAAATAAAGTGCAGTTATTTCACCCAAACCTCCAAGTTACTAGTCCTGATAGTAATTTATAATTATTTATACTTCTTATATTTGCTACTTAGTGAATGACTCCAGTGATCTGAACATTCCATTTTTATGTATTTAATATCAAAACCCAGAAAAAAACTGTAAAAAGAAAAGTTGTTGAAATGGCCCCAAGTGTTTGATTATTTGACCTGCTGCATGTGATACCCCTGTCACCTCTGTGTTCCTTCAAAAATGTCACTGTGGGAATTTGAGATGACCTGTGTGCTAGGTGCCTGGTAGATGGCTTATTCCTTAGACAAGGAGCATTCAAATAATTTTTTTAAATATGCACCTGATGAGCTGTTTCTGATTTGGAGGCAATGTTTACTTATATGTGAGAAAGTCCTTCACAACAGAAATTGAAGGGAGATTCTGACGCTTCATTGTCAGTGATGGCAGGTCCATCAGGAGCTAAAGGAAAGACAGCTCATGCCACCAGAAAAAAATAAGAAAAGAGTGAATGCTTATACCGCTAACATCTGTGCATGAAATAAAAGTGTTAATACTCAAATTAAGGTTGAGTAGCCTGTGTCGTTGTGAGTCTGATACCTACAGATCCTCCTTGCCTCTGGGGCTCACTGTGGCCACTGCAAGCAACCACACCAACAACATTTCTCTTCATTATTGTTCTAAATTAATCCATTTACATGTCTGAAAGTGACTTTGTGTTCACATCCTAAACCAGGAAGCCCTGTTGCCACCTTGGCTGCTGATAATGCTCTCTATAGGAGCCAGACTTTAATTCTAGTTTCTTTCAGAGGTAAATGATGGGCAGCTAAAAATATAATAAATCATGGGCAGATGTCCTCAGTAGAACTTTCCTCAGACAGGAATTCTAAAACAAAACAAGCAAGTACTTTTACGTATCAAATGTACTTTCTTTACTAAGGACTTCCACAGTGACTCAGATTAGTACAATTCCCTGCCTCACTAGTTCAAACGGGATGCTCTGAAGTCCTCATTTCTATTTTTGGCTATTCTAGTAATTTTGGTTGAACCATGTAATTGTTCCATTTTTCTTTTCCACCTTTTCTCTCATTTATTTGTTTCTTTGAGGTGATTCCAGCAAAAATTGTCTTAAAATGAGCTTAGTAGAAGAGATGTTTAGTGGATTAGGCAACTGTAATGATAAATCATAACTACAACTGACTTTCTCCTTTCTTTTTTTCTTTCTTTTTCCATTTTATGGCAAACTATGTTCATTCTCCTATAATGGGCTTTCATGGGTGGGATGAAGTGACAGTGCTAAGCGAGCACAAAATGGAAGTTTTGCACAGTCCGAGTCTGATACTACAACGACCGGTTTTAGGGTGGTCAATTTACTTGTAGCACTTGGGGGTTTCTTTTGTTTCCCTGCGTTGTTTTGTTTTGTTATGTTTTTAAAGAAAGCATAAAATATCCTTCTTCTCCCAGGCTAAAGGTTCAGTTCAAATGCCTGAGTGGTTTTACCTCCTTCAGAGTAGTTACGTTTGGTTTGTAACATTTTAGCTTTTAAAAAGAAATTCGTTTATGTATTTATTTATTAAATCTTACATTGCCAGAGAGCTATGATGAAAGAAAAAAGTGAAGCACTCAAAACTCTTGCAAGCCTGTTCTGCGCAGCTAGATTTTTGGTTCTGCACCCACTATCAAATCTTAAAACAAGGCAGTCGTTCAGCTGAATCCAATGCGAGGTGGGCTGGACTTTCCAGGGGTACATGCACGGCTGGAGCAGTGATTGCGACCCCCTCAGTTCCCAAGGGCTTATATGGATGATGAAACTAAGCAACTCGCATGAAATAGGATGGATCTTTCAGGCCCTGGATGCACGCAGCCCTTTCAAAAAAGGGTATGCAGCAGATTTACTAGGTGAGCTAAATAGAAGCCTCCATCCACTTGAGACCTGTGATAAGCCTCTCTCTGCTCGAACTAGCTTAAATGTACATTGCAGCAGGTTTTATTGTTAACTTCTCTTTGGCCTTCAACAAGTAGTCAATAGCCCTGCAGATTATATTCTCCTCTGCCATCCTGATTGCTAGAAGCACTCATCCAGAACTAAGCCACTACAGTAAACAGAGCAGGGTGAGAATTTTTCAACAAAACACTTTTTCATCAGAAAAAGGTGATTCATCGAAACTGAAACCTTTCACAGGAAAGGGCTGGATTCATTGATTTTTGTGGTAGCAAAAGAAAAAGTTGTGGACTTACTGAAATGTTTTTCTTTGAGGTGTTTGAAGCAAATAGCATTTTCCATTTCAAAAAGAAGTTGGGCAAACATTAATGCAAGATTACCCTGCCACAAGTAATTTGATAACCAAAATGAAATATTTTAAATGATTTTGAAGAAAAGGGGCTTTTCTCCCTCTTATTTTCAGTTAATACCTATTTTTTTAAGATCTTTATGCTATTTCAGGTGAAACTAGGATATTTTTGATAGAATGGCAAAACAGGTTCCCACACACCTATAGAGAAGATAACAAAGTGCTCAAGAAGATTTCAATTTTCTTTCATCAGTGACTAGTGAAATCAACTAGTAGAGAATCTTCATCAATACTATGGCTGTATCCATCTTTTAGAATATAAACATGGCTTTAGGTTATTATTTCTGCTCATCCTGAAAAAAAATCATTGACAAAAATATAATCTTGGTAAACAATATGTGAACTTTAATATAGAGAAAAAGTCATATCTGAATATGCTGCTTATCCAATGAAATGACAAAATAACATGTTAGATCATCATAATGTATGCCTACTGATTTGCCATGCAGTGAAAGTAGAATATCTGCCTGTTTAATTTCTGTTTCTTTGAGCTACTGAAGCCTAATTTTTTCAATGAACTTGTCAAATACGTTCCTGGAGAGGGTGGTACCAGAAAAGGTGTCATAAGCAGAATTAGGATGTGAAAAAACATGGTGTCTTAGATGAAGAATGGATGTAGGAGAGCAGAAATACCTCTTCTAATAAATATTTTCCTCATAAATTCATGGGAGTAGCATGAAACTGTATTGCCTAAACCAAAGGAAAGTAAAGGAGAAAGAAATATTGCAATACTCAGAAGCAGTGGAAAGACTTTTTATGCCAGGCAATCTGTATGGGATATCCACGACTTTGTTAAATTTAAGAATCAGATAAGAACATTAAAATACTAAGGCACACAATTTAAAGGCAGAACGAAAAAGAAAAAAAAAAAAAAAGAACATGTGTCACAGTAAGGGACAAAAAAAGACCTCTTTTCCTTGCAGAGAAAAATAGCGTATGCAGTTTGCCTGCCTCAGCAGAAACTAATACGGGGTGAAAGAAAGCGTAGAAAATGAAATGATCATAGCAAATTAATATGGACCTTCTGAGAAAGCAGATCAGGAAATGTTTTTTGTAGATAATAGAGACCCACATAAAAACAAGCTGGAATACTGATGGTGAGCTTTTTGCAAACACCCTGGTGCTGAATGAGATAGAAAATGTACAGCATGTTATCATCTAAAAAGGGCTTGTGCCCTTTTTATAAGGCTGCTTCATCCACTGAGGAAACCAGTCAAAAAGATCAAAGGCTGCACTGGGTTTAGTTCTCCCCAAGAATCTGAAGCTGAGTGAAAAATAGAAGCAACCACAGAGTGTCAAACAACATAGAGGATCTCAACTAAAATATTCTGTTTTCTCCCCAATCACTAGTGTATTAGCTGAGCAGAGATAAAAGAAAAATCATTATAATCTTCATAATGCTAGCCATGAATTAGAGACACATGAACTGCAAAGCAGGAGATTTCTTCTTAGGCTGAGGTTTGTATTTACAAGTGAAGGGAACGGAGGTTTGCCTAAAATCAGGGATCAGATTTCCCAGGGACAGTAGATGACGAATTATCAAAGGATGTAGAGATAAAGTTGGCAGTGCCATATAGCACTGAGGATTGAGATAAATGCATTGCTGCTCTGTCTGATACTGGAACCAATCTCTGAAAGATATACAGGAGAGGATGAAAATGTTAAACCCAGGGTTTGTCTAATCACTTCAAACTTTGGCGAATCCCTGTGTTCCTCCGATTATGTTCCCTGCTGGCGTCTCCCTCACTCCCCAACGCACGTGCACAAATACACACCTTCCCAGTAACAGCAATCACTCCGAGGACCTTGAATTGTTTCGTGGAAGAAAATGAATTCTGACCATGAATGAGAAATACTTTGTAATATCCCGTTAGTGATATTATTCTCTTGTGCACATGGAGCCAGGTTTCTGCACTGAGCCTGGCTGGTGATGCAACCCGTGGCACAGACCCTTCCTGAGGGGTACTTGCGTTCCCTGTCTGGCACTAAACAATCCTGCAAGTGAATGTGAAAGCTGGTGTGATGATCATTGTCTTAGTCATGAAATCAAGTGGACAAATTGGTCTGCAGACCCATTGGAGCGTGAATGAATGTGCCAGTCCCTCAGGGGTACAGGAGAATTCAATCTTTGTGAACTGAACACCAAGAGATTTTTTCTCCCATCAGGGAAAATTTCATTATTATTCTTTTTTCCATTTGTTAAATGAAAAATGTAAAGGAGAGCTGTTCAAGTGGCAGTCTCCAAACAACAGAATATTTCCCTCTATCCCTTGCATTAGTTTTCCACCTCAATATACCATTATAAGGCTGATTGATCTGCTACCCAGCTCCTGAGCAAACTGTTGCAGTATAATCTCTATTGATGCTCAAGGAAGTGGAGAGCCCTGATCTAAATGAAACATGAGGGTTTGGGTCAGATCAACAGTAATCTATGGTAGCCTGAGCTGCGTACTGACTAGGGAAAGATGCGATTTAGTTGCTGCAGACTTCTTGGTTGAATCATGCTCATTTAGAAGAGAAAAGGGATGGTGACAAACTCAACCTGTAATTCCCATCAGACAGAAAAACTTGAAGAGACATAGGGTGATCTCAAACAAAGCCACAATGAAACATTTCAGATTTCTAAAATGGTGATATTGTCTCGGACTCTCCGATTCAGGGGTGTGTGTGGTGGGGAGCATAGAGGAATGAGGGACTATTTTAACTTCTCCCCCAGTTGTTAATGAAAAAAATATAAAATGTCAAAAATCAGACTTTCAGTGTAACAGTTATCCTAAATTGGACCTAACTTTCTTTTAGAAAGATTCTTTAACAAATATGTTAACTGACTTGTATGCTAAAAAAAGAGAAGAACACTACTTTTTGTAAGGTTGCATCTATTTTTTTGCCACCTTAATATTTTTGTGATCATTTTACTATCTGTATTTTATTATTAAGAACACTAGACTACATCTATGACAAACATTTGCTAGAAAGTTTATGTCACAGTGGAAAGACTGTGTACAAATTAACTTGATATTTTCACATTATAACATATATCCATCAATGAAAATCAGTTTATATTGAAAAATTTAATAAAGTATTTAATTTACAGCAAGAATTGTATGGATTTTATCTGGTTCCATTGTTTATTTTTGTTTGGTTTTGCTGATTAATAGAGTTAGGCCAGCAGAAACATTTTATGTGTTTGTGTAGATGTGTAGATTTTGCAAGCTTTTTAATTTTTTAAAAAATAAGAAAAATAACATTTTTAAACATATTATTAAAAACGCTTTTTAAAATCTCCTGTTATTTCATTAAAACTCCCTTGCCATCAGTTCCATAAGTAACAGTAAGGATAAAATAAACTTTTACATTCTGTGCCGGATTGAACAAAATATTTTATGTCTGGATTTTCCTTTAAGTTTGCTGAAAATGTGGAACCATAAGTACTTATTTTGAAATATACCAGTTGGTTGAATAAATTGGAATAATCCTCCCCCCCCCCCCACTTTAAAAATGTTATTTAGAAAACCTTTCATTTCCTGTATCTTGACCCTCCCTCCTCCAAGGTTTAGGGCAATCACACTGCGGATATAGACACAAATCTTGTGAACTTGTCCTTACTCATAAGGTTATCAACATTAACATCACATAATTGATGTTTTGGGACTTTTGTCCTTTTCTGGCATAGCTGCGTTGAAATATATGGAATACTTGGATCATGACGGAAAAAAAAATATTTTTTGATAGTGTCTATGAAAGATGTGTGCGTCTTTGGTAGGGACTGAGGAGCGAATTCCCATTCTTTGTCAATTTTGTTTACTGGACACATTTTGTAAATCTTGTTTTGACTTCAGGACTTATGGACAATTTAACACTGATGAAAAACATGTTAGAAAGGATGCAATGGCACCCAACAGTGCATTAGTGTAGAGAATGAGGAAATACAAGAGCTTCAGTGACTGAAATACCAAGGAAACAGGTCTTATTCCCCATGGAGGACAGAGGAAGCTTGACCATGATCCCAGCTACTGAACGAGACTCTTTGGAGTCTCTCCTTTTTCATTAAATTTTTAATGTTTCATGTAGATAGTGAATTTTTGTTCAAGGAAACTAAATTACAGAGTAGTCACAACTTGATCATGCAGACTTTGTATTTCAACACTAAGCTAAACACTGCTATGAGATAAGAAAATAGGTCAAACTTTTCAAAAGATCAGTCACTGTGTTTTTTTTCTTTTTTTTTTACTTCAGATTTGCTAGTTAATGCCAATGTGTTGCAAATGTGGCTATATGAGAGTGACTTTACGTTAGTGTACAATTCGGCTCACTGTTAAACTACCCAGAGATGAATCAACAAAGACCTGAGGCTCTGAAATATCTCAGCTTTCAGTAAACCTCATATTTGCCTTATCTCCTTACCATTATATATATTTCCTAGTAAAAAGTCTTGCATGGTTCAAGTTGCCCACAAATAGGTAGGCACAAAATCATCTATATCTGGAAATCCCAAGCTAGTAATTGTGGCAATTCATATACAATCTTTTTCAGGATTCTCAAAAAAGACATTTTCCTGAAATATCATAAGGGTAGGCAAAATTGTCCAGGGTAGAAGACTTCCCAGGGAAAGAAAATGACCCTCTCTTGATTCTGCGTTGTGTCTTTGCCAGATATATGTAAAAAGAAGCTGATTGCTATACCGCTGGAGAGGCTGGAAAATAGCTAGCTGTCACTATGAGGACTAGAGTTTTGACAGCTCCAGACCCTTAGTCTGGGAGCAATAAATTAAAATTTAAAGTATGGAAAAACTTGAACTGGAGCAAAATCTTGCCCCAGACTTGTCCAAGTTTGTATTTTTAGGTTCTGTTTCCTGGATCAAGTTCTATAAGACAGAGAAGTATAAGATTTTAGGCAGGCTCATTGTGCTCTGTTATACCTGACAACAACTGGGGCCCCTGATATTCATCTGAAGATGGGTAACATTTTTGAAAACCATACTTGGAGCATGAACCTGTATTTCAGGACCACTCTCTAAACATACAGGAATTATGGAGTCTGTGTTGCAGTTCTTTCAGTCTTTCATGACACGTCTTTATACAACTGGGTACATAAGACTGGAAACAAGGACTTGACTCTCACCTTCTCATATTGAATGTGAATGCTCTAACAAAAAGTAATATTTGCTGTCCCTAGAATTATATACTCTCTTTTTTCTTTCTTTCTTTCTGGCCCAACAATTAAAAATGAAACCAGTCCAGAGAACTGAGATATTTTGTAATCTTTTGGAACTTGAAGATTGAGGGGGGACTTTATTAGACCATAAAATACGCATTGGTTGTTGCCCTTGTAAAGGTATAGCACATAAATATAAAAAAAAATTAACACACAGTATAAACTGCTCTAAGTACCCCATGTTGATTAACAATGAAAGATCTCACCTTTTAAAATAATAGGAATGCCAGTTGTGGAATGTGAAGAGTGCTTTGAATTACAATGAATTGCCGAATGCATTAGCCACAATATCAAATGCAGTCAAATTAAAACGTTCCCTTCTGACATTTTCAATTAAACCCCATCAAGCTTCCAAACAACCTAGGAAAACTAAATAGACTGTGTGAGATAATGGAAAAGGCAGCCTGACATCTTCTCCTTCCAAAAATTAGATTAAGCATCAATGCTGTTGCAAAAATCTGTACCAGAACATTAAACAATTAAGAACTGGCATAACAATACTGACCAATGGTCCATCCACTCCTGTGTTGTACCAAGTGCTCGTGACAGAGGCCAATACTGAATGCATCAGAAGAAGAGTTATAATAGTAAGACCTTGTGATTTTGTGATGTTTTCCATTCAAGCACCTCTAAGTGATATTTGGTTTTGATGTTTCTATGGTTCCTTTGACCTAGCATTGTACAATTTCTAATGCTTATGGGGACAAAACCCTTTTGATGTCAAGAGGTGTTATAAAGCATTTTTCAGAAGTGGGAAACAGGAAACTGCATGGCTGATTCGAGGTGAGAAAAGGTTTCTGAAACAGGATTGGAAAGCTAACCCAGATAGTTTGAAGTCTCATTTAGGGCAAGTGAAACGAATCTTCCTTACAAACTGCCTGGCAGAACTGTCATATGGTCAAGGGCTATAAAGCCTGTATCTCGGACCTTGGAGGATGGAGGGCAAGGGTTGCTCCAAGAATGAACCATACGAGGCTTAAGGAGAGGATGACAATTGCACAAGGGTCCGAGCACGTCCTTGTAGGTAGGACCTGGGATGTGTTCCGTGGTTGGGTCAGCCTTAACAACTCAAGCCAGAAAACTTCTTTCCACAGCCAGGGATTTGGTAAACTTAGTAACTTCTCAAGTAGCACAGCCCTGCTGCTTCCCAGTAACAGCCTCAGAATGCAAGCTGTGCTTGAACTGGTCTCTAAGTCACCTGACCCAAAAGCCATCCCTAAATCTCTAAATAATCAAGGAATAGACCATGTCTGCCTCAGAATACATGTGCAAGAGAGAGCTATGAGTCTTCTGGGGAATGACAGACATTGGGCTGGGAGAAAAAGGCTCAGATTCTGCTCCTCAGCTAGAATTGGTCTAAGGTACATTGTTGTCTTCTAAGTATCCAGCGTATTCCAATTTCCCCTGTGCAAGCAATAAGGAAAATCAGCTCTTAGTTTTTAGGTGCAGCTGTATAGTACACAGTGTGCAAATAATCCAGGAATAAGCAAGAGAAATAACGCAGGTTTTGTTTGCAAAGGTTTTACTCCTAGAAGTATCTTGGTAAAGATTCAGCTTCTTTGCTTAACATTTACAGCTGCATCTGCCCTGAAATAAAGCCAGAGAGGAATTCATAAATGCATGAAAGGTGTTTACATGTCTAGTTTTTGTATGGTTTGAGTTAGTTCCTCTGTCACTCCACTACTTCTTTGTGGCTTCAGACAGTCCTATCATAGCAAGCAAATCTCAAGTGTGTTGTAGATCAGGTAAAAAGCAAAAGATTAGCTGATCCACATCAATTCCAAATTAGTCTGGGACATAAAGAAAGAAAGGAATGAGTCCATGACACCTTTTTACCAAAGTCCCCAAAGGCTTTGAAAAGAAAAAGAAAATGGATGGAAACACCTTTAAAATAGGTGCAGCTACATTTCAGCTTAGACCTCTATTCTTACAACATTTAGTATTTTCGAGTTCCACTTCTTTCTGTTCAACCTGCTTCATTTTCATGCTATCTTTTTTCATTAAGCTCACACAGTGTCTGACTATGATGAGGAAAAACTTCTGGCACTGTTGTATTTGTAAAAGAAACATGCACACACAGCTAATAAGATTTACAGCACAGAAGCATAATAAATCAATGCAGAATTGAGTGAGTTGTATTAGGGGAAAGTGAAAGTAAGACTTCTGGTTCTGAAATGGATCATAAGACCAACTGAGAATTGGGTATTGCCTGAGAACTGGGGTATAATAGCTGTTTTTTCTCTTACCCTTCTTCTGCATTGTCAGAGTAGACTTTAACACCTGGATTTATTCCTTCTAATTAAAAAAGAAAAACTGAGGTACCTAAGTGAGGAACCGACTGAGATTTACAAAAGTAAAATTAAAAGACAAAAAGGATTTTGAAAAAGATTTTTTTCCTTGTGTGATCAGCCTAATCAAGCAAAATTTCCTAAAATAAGAAAAATAGCTAGTACTTAGAGAAACTCTGAGAACACGGCTGCAATTATTTTTTATGAAGTTTTTATAAGCCCTAGTTAGACACCATTTTTAAAGAAGAAAGATATGAATATCAAGGACATCACCACACTGACTATAATGGTCATCAGAGAAGACAGAATTATAAAGGCCATCTGATTGTAGATTTCAGTCTTTGAAAGCACTGTATATACATAAACGTGTATTATGTCTAGGTCTTTATGTCCATGATACCTTGAACTTACTTTACTTGAACTTTAGTTTGTGTCTAATTTAATCATAAACAAGTCTTCCAATCATAGTCAGAATCCCATGCTGTTAAAGAGCTGTGTATAAAAATTCAATTATCCTAAACTCAGTGGGAGACATAAAAGGTAAGAGAAGAAATATTAGTATACACTAGTAAAGTTGCTTGATTAGTTTCACAGAGAAGGTTGGTAGATATCCAGGAAGATCAAGTCTTCTGACTGCTAGTCGAGTCCCTGCTGGCATTATTACTTCTGATTTTCCTTAAACCAAAGAGCTAATCTTCGAAGGAGTCCAGGAAAAAAGAAAAACTAAAACTTTTGCTGTTCAGCAAATTACCAGGCTAGATACTTTGACTCAGATTTCCAAAGGGACTTGATTGTCTGAACCTTGCTGAAGGTGGGATTTAGGTACTTTGCTTGTAACTGAAAATCCTGTTTCCAAGAAAAAGACCTAACTAACAGCAATTGCACTCTCAGCAAAGTATTGCCTCATACCCACTATGAATCTAGGACTCAGATACTGTCAACTGTCAAAGGCTGGTGGATGAGTAGATAAATTAATCCACCTATCCATCGTCTCATATGGTTGTTTCCAAAGCAATCTATCATCTAATAGATTTAATAATAAGTCTCACAACATTTTCTACCTGTAATACTGGATTGTGTCATATTTCTAACTACTTTTTTTGGTTCCCTTTAGATGGATGTGCTACAGAATAGATCAGACCACACTTCTGGCCTGTCAGATAGTATTAATTTATGATGTTCTCTCATCCTTCCCTGGTGCTTTGGATCAAACAAAGGCACTGTTTAAATAAATAAAATGTAATGTAATGCAATTAAACATTTTCCCATAGCTGTTAAGATCAAGGCAACTAATAATTACCTGACGCAACAATTTTAAAACCCACGACAGACATTTATATAGTTTAGTGATTACTGTCATAATGTTAAGCTATTGAGCCTGGATCTGCTCACATTATTCAGTTAAGAACGTAAAACCAGCAGAGGTAAGATCAGCAGAAATCAGCCCATCACCATTATTAATTCAATAGAAATATTTATGGGTTTGCAAGGCTGGAAGGAACAATTATAGTCTAATCTCATACTCCTTCTCTTGAACAAAAACCCATAAAAATCACCTAGCAATTCCAGCACCCATCTCAATATCTTTTGATTGAAAACAACCACTGCAATTTTACAGGTCCCAGTTTATGAAGACGGGGCAACCTCCTCTCCCAGGGAATGAAAGCTGAAGCGCTGACCTGAGTAGAAACTCACACAGGAGGCCTGAGAGCTGCACTCAGATCTCTTCAGAAAAATCTAGTCATTTAGACATATACTTTTTTGCCCCTTAACTCTAATAGCACAGTTAAATCATCATTCCCAGTTAGTACAGATGTAAATGTTGGGGTTATAGAAGTTGTTATAATGGTAAAAGTTTCAAGATGCAGTGTGGTATATCAGACAGACTTCCACTTTCTCTCTCTATTTCACGGTCTTTTTCTACAAAGATGTTAACCTCTCTTGCAAAGTATATTGAGATCTAGAAATAAAAGACGGGTTTATTTTTGTTCTAGATTAGATTAGAAATAGAATTATTTTGCCTAAGGAGTACACCACCACCACCACTCTTTTGAGAAAGAGAGTTATGCTAGTAATCCATATAAGTAGGGCAACCCCCGAATAATCTATTGCAAACTACCGTCCAAAAATATGAACTTTTTCATGGAAAAAATACTTGTGTGAACACACACATATACACACAATATACACATACCCACAGGAACACAAATAAAAGTTTTAATTAAATTTGTATATGGAAGGTGTTTTGAATCCAAGATAAAATTTCTAGCCAGAGAGAATTTTGAGAATATTTCCTATCAAATTGACCCTGGGGTATCTGTGAGAAACCAGAAATCCCTCTAAATTTTTATACATCCTAATGAGTTGGACATTCAACAGGAATATCCATATTCATCTCTCTGCGATGCCTGGTTTTCTATAGCGGTGTTTTCCAAACTTCCAAACTGTTTGCTGTTCTAAGATGAGGCCTTTTGTCCTGTGATTTGTATCATGAAAATACCAGAAAGCCTCATTTTCCATCCAAAAAAATTCACTTTGAAGTTGCATGAGGGAAAAAAACAAACAAATGAAAAGCCACTGCACTTTCTGCACCACAAAATCTCAGGTTTTGGTTAGCTCAGTAATTACTCACTTCTGAAATGTTAACTGAAAGGGTCGTCTCACCTCTGTTAGCTAGGGTAGCTACACTGATTCACTGCAATTTCTTTTTTGCAAATGAAAATAGACTTAGCTGGACAGGTGTTTTTTCTGTTGTGTTCAATTTAGGGGCCCACTCCTGCTCCACCTGAACCTTGCTATCCCTGTGAAGGGTTGCATATGGCCAGGAAGGATCTGTATTTTAAGTTGCATGATGACAGGATGGCTTAAGCAACAAAGTGGTGAGATACAACCCTCCAGCAGACACATCCATCCAAGTCCCCATTTCTGACTTTGAGGCTTACATGCAATTTTCAAGTGCTATGGTAAAAAAAAACCCAAACCACCTCTGAATGTTAAAACACTGGCAGAATATTTTTAAGGCTGGTTTAATGTAATTCAGTTTTTTGCTGAGAGGGTTAGCCTGTCCCAACAGCCACGTTACTCCAAAGGAATCACAGAAAGGATGTACGTGATGGTGGAGGCTGGAGGCAGAGCAGGAGTCTCTGCCTCCCTCCCTGGGTCTCCTGTTCCCTCCCCGCAGTAGCACGGCTCAGAGGTTCTGCACCAGTTGCTGGCCAGATGTTCAAGACTGCATCCCTACTGGAAGGTTGTGACAAAGGCCCCTGAGAGTTGAATGACAACAATCTGTCAACAAGGCATCATCTTTTTCTTTTTTTTTTTTTTTCCATATTCCATTATTTTCACCTTATGTCACTGTTTTTAGTTCCTAAATTACCCGTTGTTTATTCTGTTCATTCCTTCCATCAGTATTTTTTAATTTTAATGACATTCCATGGCAGAAGCTGTTCTTTAGAGTGTCAGCACTGCTTTCCCCAACCCGAGGCAGTGGGGAGGGAGGGGGAAAGAAGAGAAAGAGACGCAGGGAGGGAAGGCAAGGATGTATCAATTACTCAGAAAGATCCAGAGGTTCAAGATGTGATGACACCGACTGTAGGAATTATGATAAATGCTCTGATTTACATCCAACTCCCATTAGATAGTTTCAGGAAATTATGATAAAGTGATTATTTACAAGGAAAACCTTTACAACTTAATTAAATAAGACTAAGTTTCTGATTTGAGAGGAGAGAACAGATAGAATAAATAGGACTTCTTTTTTTTCCCCCTCTCTGATCAATGATGATGCATTTTCAGCTTCTAAATCCCCTGTGCAATTTCTCATCTGTACGCAAGTTACCAAGATGGTACCCACAGGACCAAAGGGCAGGTAGGCAGTAAGGAATTTCTGTGGGGGCTTTTATTACAGGTCTGAGCTCAGAAAAGACCCAGTGTATTGCTCAGGGCACAGAGATACTGTAGTGGTCTTCTGTCCTGGTGACATATGACATGCCTGGGGAAGAGGAAGACTCCTTCAAGGAGGGGCGGGGAGACTTTTATTGCACCAGAGATTTGTTGACAGTAGGTATTACAACAAAAAGAGAAAGGAAAAAAAAAAAAAAAAAGGATCACCTTATCTTTGTTGTCTCTTTGCTGTCCTCATCCTGATTTGTTCTGTGGTCTCCTTTGTTTAGGACACAATTAGCTGAGTTAGGTGTCTCCCTGTGATTTGGCTAGGTGAGATCAGCAGAAACCACAAGTTAACTTATTCACAAATATTACACAGAGAAAAACTGTGTAATCCCCAATGAGTTACCCTCACTTGTACCATTCCCTTATGGATATGCCAGAGCTCAGATTTCTTAATTTTCCAGATACACTAGAAAATCCACCATTTCTCTTTCTTTATTAGAAAGCTACTGAAGAAGATTTCAGTAAACGGAAGCAAGGACAATCCTTTCATTTCTGTTACAAGGCTAATCTTGCAGAATAGAAAGCCAGAACCATGGATTACACACTGAAGATTCACACATGCCCATCTACAACCCTGTTACACATGTGAAAATAATGCAGGTCACAAATCAGTCTCCATGGCTTCGTCTTTGTACAACTGCTGTATAATGCAGAGGTGGCCAGCGATGCTCCTTCAGAAGCTGGTGCTCAAAGTGCCCTGACTCTTCTTCTTACCCCTTATGTAGTTATAGGGACTGGACTGAGATATCTCAGTTAAGGACCAGTGGCTTTTGCTTTCCTTTAACGTTGGTGAAGGGAGAGAGGCAGCAATTCTGGAGAATAATTGCCTTCTGGAGACACCTTCATCACTGAGCGGCTTGAGAAGAGGAGTCAGGGTGGAAAACCTTCTGGAGGTACGTCAGTTAAGCACCAGAAGTGGGATGGGACCAATATTGACCTTATAGCATAGAAGTTCAGATGCGCAGCCCTGGCCAGCCAGCCGGCCCACGGCATCGAGGGCTGAGAACCCAGGGTGGGAGGAAGGCTTCCCTGCAGACCATGCTGCGAGTGAACAACAGTGCCAACTCCAAATAGCCTGTCTCAAGAGATAGGGCTGTTCATAGATCAAATCTCTCTCTTTATAGTCCAGGATTCTAGTTGGAAATAATGGGATTTAGGAAACAGAGGTGTGATGAGGCAGAACTAAATAGCCTTTGTGAAGCATTACTGAGGAAGGAAGTTGCTGCAAGTAGTCATTAAGTGGGAGAGATTAACAGCGGAGAGCTGTAGTTACTAGCGCAGTGTCTTTTCTTTCAGGTTTGTGAGACTGAGGAGGGAGCTGCGCTATTCCCTTCTCCTCTTCTGCAGTACGCAGGTGGTCTTTTGTCCTGAGTTTTGGGGGGCAGCACGTTTAACACTGCTTAGTAGCATTACCCCATCGCTTAACTCAGCGAACAGGAACGTGTAAAATGCCCAGGCAAACAGCTGAAATCATTTAGGAAAGGACAGAAGGTAAATATGTCATTTACTATCTGGCCAGGACACAGGCTGACATCTATAGACTGACAAAAGTGCTGAAGAAACTCTAATAACCACAAATGGCTCCCTACTCATTTTTACTCTACAGCCAGCAGACTGTTGCCACTACAAATGAAGGGGAAGTGAAATTATAGACATGATGCACTGTGATCCATGATCATTATAAGTAAGAACATCAGAAGTCCTTGAAAGAGAAAGAAATCCCCTATGGGCCTATTATGTCTGCTCCTTTTGTTTACCTCTTCTTGAATTTCCTATTATTTTCAGCTATCATTGCATACCACAGGCCTCTTCAACCTGTGACTGACCTTTTGAGATAGAAAGTGGATAAAGCAAACTGCTGGAAAACTATGAATTAAATATGTAGATTGGGGGGGGGGGGGGGGGGTGTGTAAATACAGAATGGATCTTTTTTTTTAAATATGTGTATATAACTATGTATCTCCAAAACTACTCAGCTGTGAAATCTTATGAGAAATGGAAGGAAAGAAGTGTCTGGATTTTGCTCTTTGCATCCTATCTGGTCTTCTGCACCTCAGCTCTAGGGATAGCTCTTAACCATGAAAATGAGTTTGCATTAATTTCACTCTGGGATCAACCAGGGGAAGGACACAGCATATTAGTCGTCAGGGCTGGGTTCTCTTTTATATTCATCCGCATGCATTAACCTTCATCTTATTTGTTGAGTTAGGCTGCTTTTTGTATATCATGAATAATTTCATTAAGCATTAAGAATTTACCCACACTGTATCTTTGGGTTTTTTTTTTTATTTTTTTTTAAATATTTACAATTTGTAATGCATAATAAATATGTAATAGGCAGGGTATGATTTCTCAGGGTTTACTATTATCTAAGTCTGTCATGTCCTATAACCTTTCTTGGCTTATACAATATTCAGTGCTTTAATGCAGCGTCAGTGCTGTTATCATGGGTTGATGGCAAAAGGACAGCCATCTTGACACTCTCCACTCACTAATCACGTCTATTTTGATTTGATTAGCATATAAATGCTTCTGGATTTATGCAATATCAGTAGAAATGTGTTAAAAATACTTGTCAGTGTCCTTATTTTGAGAGTTAGAATCAGAAAATCTTGGCGGGAGGAGATTCCTCTGGTTGCATGTGTTGCCAGATTTCTGGCCCTAAATAATGCAATGATACCTAAATGATTTTAGGTAGCATTCAGTGATGCAGTTTTTATCCCTTCAAGTTTTTTGAAGGAATTGCCTTTGATTGTAGAATGGAGCAGAGAAAAGAATGGCTGGGAATGATTTATAGATTTTAAAGAATGAACAGGAATTGCATAATGTCAAAATAAGAAATTGAATCCAAGTTCTTAACATTTCTGACTCAGAAGAATATTAGCAATATATATATTCAGTTGTCTGTTCTTTTGCAAGCCGCTACAAGTGGAACCTCACAGTAACAACACATCAAAGACTATTCTAACAACAACAACAACAACGTAGTCTGCTTTGCAAGAGAGAGAACTACTTCTGATGAAAGTACAGAATTTACGATGCAAAGTTGTGTGTATCAGACTTGAACCTGTAGCAAGCCATGATGCACATGCATATTGAAATGTTCATCAAGCACTTAACAAGGTTCTTCATCACATGATTTAAGAAGATGAATAATCTAGCTGAAGCCAATTGGGCTGCAAATTAGGTAAGCTTAAATACATTGCTGAATAAGGACTGAAGGGTATTTCATCCTTACTATTATCTTTGGTTTACATACTGAAACATATTTTGCAATAAATATAAGAGAGGAAAAAATTTCTTTTCTGAAACACTTATTTTAACATCACATTCTGTTGGAAACACATGTTGGAGAGACCTTATGGTCTAGGATGACTTTAAAAAGTGCATTGATTTTTTTAGGTTTTTTTAGAAAGAAATGGCAGAAAAAAATCAAGAAGAAAGTTCTTCTGGAAATCCTTCTAACCAACAGAAATGAACTATCTGGGAGTGTGAAATAAATAGTGAACTTAGGATAAAGCAGCCATGAAATGGATGAGTATGTAACCCTTGAGAAAGAAGAAAGAGCAACAAAAGGTAAAAATGAAACAGTGAATTTAAGACAGACTCCAACAACTCTGAAATTTAGTGGAGAAGATCATGTAGGAGACCATTGTAAGAAGGAATAGGATTCAGGAGAACAGCTCTTCTGAAAAAACTAATTATGGGACTAATAGGACTAATTATAAAGAGACGAAGGAATACAATGAGAATAACCAAAATCTAGAAAAAAATTGCCACAGCTATTGAAGGAATCAGTGATCTTTAGCCTAAAGAAAAGAAAACAGAGTAGTGGTGAAGTGAGTGAACATTGAAGGTCAGATTTAATCTGCAGATGAAAAAACCTGTATGTAGGTATCTACACACGGATGTTTTCATGCAAGCTGCGAATATAGACACCCAATATACTTATTTGCACTTTAGGTTTTTTTAGACTATAGTGGCTGTATTTTGCTGGTCTCCAAAGCCCAGCTCAGTTGCCTAATGTCAAACATCTAGTGCCATTCGTAAAGCCCTAGTGTACGTGGCTTTGCTTCTGTCTGCTGCTCCACAGAGAGGACGTCTCCCAAAAGCTCTGTGCCGTACCTGCCTGTCCCATGTGGACACTGCAGGTGCTCTACAGCACCCTGAGTGGTAACAAAATCTATATTTAAGCAAAGTGAATTGAACCCCTAGGGTTAGCATGGAGCTTAGACAGACGGCCCACAGGAAGACACTGTGTTTGAGTTTGTGTGTCTTAATCTACAAACTGAAACTCACACTGACAAACTTCATTAAGTAAACAGATGACTTTTGTAAAAATAAAGGAGCAGCACGACAGGTAGTAGAAGTGAAACTGCAGCAGGAGGATTTAGGTTGATCAGTAGGAAAAGCTAACTGTGAGGGTGGTGAAATACCAGGATTGTGGTGAATGTTTGGAAAATCTCTGTCTGTGGAAGATTTGGAGAACACACTGGATACACTTTGGTTGGGAATGACACTGGAATACCTGATCTTCCTTAGGCAAGGCAATAGATTAGATGACCTCTTTAGATCCTTTCCACTCCTACGCTTCTATGTTGTTGTCTTGAACTCAGTCAAAAAAGTCAAAATATCTTTTTTCTCTACACTAAAAGTTTTGGGAAATAAAAATTACTCAGAAATGCTGGAATGTTTTGTTTTGACATTTTCAGTCAAAACAAAATGCTTCCAGATTCCCAGATCAAAATATTTAATTTTGGTGTGTTAAATTAAATGTGAATGTTTCATTTGGAGTCAGTTCAATAGTAAACTGCATCTGGTTACAGTACTGTGGTGCCTTATGGGAACGGGAATACGAGTGCCAAATGCCCTCAATCCTC
This sequence comes from Astur gentilis, assembly GCF_929443795.1. Lineage (NCBI taxonomy): Eukaryota > Metazoa > Chordata > Aves > Accipitriformes > Accipitridae > Astur > Astur gentilis. The sequence goes on along the minus strand of NC_064919.1, from coordinate 82,539,872 downwards.
CATATAAAGCATGCTTCCTTACTGGACTATCTCCTCCATGATGCTTGATAGTAATATGTTTCACATAATATACTATAAGCCTAAGCCAAGACCACAGAGCCTCTGTTTGTGATATGGTTAAGCCAACGAGTCTATTTATGAGAAACTCTGCACTTCTAAGGTAAAAACAATATGTGAAAAATGACAGGAAAAGGCCAAACTCAATAGGAAAAGTTACTTCAATATTTCTTTTTACAGAAACTACAAAAAAGCAGGCTTAATTTTAAAAATATTTTTTTACGGCAAATCATAAGAAAATAAGCTATTTTCAAAAACTATAGGCAGTTTTAGGCATTGTTGATGGCACTGAACCAGTTCTTTTCCTGGCATCAGTGCAGACCGGCAATTTTTTTTTTCATTTTATTTCAGATTTTCAGGATCTCTTCAATCCTGACTTTCTCTGTCAAACAGACAGACTGCCAGAAGCAAAACCAGAGAAAAACAAGTAACTGCCAGAGCTCCTTGTTGCATTCACTGAATTGTGTACAGAATTCCACAGCTGAGGTTTCCGAAGGGATTTAGATACCTAAATCCATGTGAAAACCTGGACCTTAGTCTATTAAAGGCTCTTTTAGCATAGCTCTGCCACCTTCACTCATTACTTTCTGCCACAGGACCTGGAGGGAGCGTTGTCATCGATGTGCGCTAACATCTGGCCCTGAGTAATTGACATTAGGGTAGGAAGTGACAAACAAACACAACTAGGACTTCTCAGAATATTCATTGCAAATGGTTTATGCAACTAATTTAGCCTCCCTCCCTTTCTTTTTCTGCTTGAGGAATCTGCAAGGGTAGAATTTGACCTTTATGGATTAGTGTCTTTGCACTTGCTCATTGAGCAGTTTGTGTGAACAATTTTGAGCCTATGGATTTCTTGCAAGCTGCTGGCTATGAATGTCCACTAATCCTGATTCACTGTTTATGCCATATGATTGGTCACCTCTGCCACCTTTTTTTTTTTATTATTTTTTTTCCTTTCCCTGCTTGTTGCCTAATTGCTTGACCCCGGTGTTATAAATAGCAGGGAAAACTGAAAAAATCACACAGGCTTTGCATCTGTGAGGAAAGGGGGGACGAAATAGCAGGAAATGAATTGGTGTAGGGATTTTACAACATTTTAAAATGTCTATTTGCACAAGAAAGGTCAGTATATTTGCCTAGATACATAGATTTTGAGCTGTAAAGAGAGTTCTGTTCCTTCCCCACCTGACAGAAAGAGACAGACAGCTCTTTAGCATGCTTTGCATCCAATCCTTACCTGTCACATTCCTCCGAAGCCATCACATGTATAGGCAATGCTGTTGGGAGACATTTTGTTCTCACTCATTATGCAGACAGTAAGCTCTTTTGGGACCGATCTTCTCTCTTACCATCACATGTACCCCACCTAGCTTAGGAGGGTCCTGACCTCAGCTGAAATTTCTAACTGTTTTAGTAACAAACTAAAAATAGGAAGAACAGATAGGCTTGTTCCTCTGCAGTCGTGCTTGTTTGCCTCTCACCAATATGCTCTGATTCATAAACAAAAGCTCCTCCTAGTTCTTAAGTAATCACAAATAAACCTAAATGTTATATTTTATATATATATATATTATATGCATATATTTAAAAAAATAACCAAAATTTGATATATTCTGGGAACTACTAGGAGGAAGGATGCAAGTATAATCTGAATGAAGTCTTGTTTAAAATCATATTTGACCAAATACATTTGAAGGAAAAACATTTTCTTTCTTTACCCAGTTTTAATGAGAACGTGAAGGCACTGGAGCCTGTGTAACTCAACACTCTATAAAACCAGTGAAGACTAAAGACTGTCAGCTATTACCAACTCTCTGTAGGCCCAGTTGAACCAGTGTTCTACAGGGAAAAGACAAGGGAGCTTATTACCTATCCCCTGAGCTATCCACTGTTCCCTAGAGAGGTTTTTTGACATCAGGGGCTTAACTGAAACATATGAATTAGAGTGGAAATTGAAAGTATTCAAATATAAATTAATTTATACCCAAGGGTTATTCATGCCAACTAGCAATAAATATGCTGGAAGTAAAAAAGGCTAATTTGAATGAATATGAGCGGGCAAAAAGCAATCAAGGGCAAGAAAGAGGCATATGCAAAGTATAAAACATCAGATAGAGAAGACAGGACTGAAAAGATTAGAGTAGAAAATTAATGTAAAGAAAATAGGAACACTGTGAAAATCTGAGGACCATCTTCCCACGTCTTGGTGCTAAACTGTATTGCCAGATCTACCTCATTCTCCTGGGACCTCCAAGGCCTGGATATGGTCATGTCAAAAATAAAATCAGAGTTTCACCTGAGACATTAGTGGACGTTTGTCTAAAATACTAAGTTGCTAGTTAGGAGGTGAAAAGGTGATTGATGCAAGGAAAACAATGAGAAAAGTTGTGGGGAGACAGTGCAAAGACCCATGCAAAAAGGAGCTACCATCAAATGCTGTCAATTCACTTCACTGGTCCTGTAAAAGTCCGGCTGGCATCCCAGCTGAAGCTTTTTGTATACAGGCACGATGGTCGCACCAGGCACATTGCCTTCCTATGGTCAAGAGAGACCACGGTTGTCCCTGTTGTAGAGCTCCCCATTATAGTTTGCTCTGAACTGATTTGGGGTCCTGGGGCACACAGCAGATTATTTACAAGGACAAAAATGTGCAATTTCTTTCATTGCATGGGTACATAACAAGAAGATTCACTTTTTACCACTTTGCCTGGTTTCATCCCAGGGTAATCGGTTACTTGTTTTCATGAGTAGTAAGTTTGTACTTACAACACAGAAAAAAAAAATTAAAAAAAATGGAAATTGAATTGGAGTTGAGGGACAATGTGGAGAGGAGCTAGGACTAAAATTAAAAGTATTATGCCTTTACTAGGATAAATTATCTATGACGATGTATGAGCTTAAGGGCTGAACGATACCTTTTTTCACTGCCCTTTAAAAATAGCAACTGAAAATATTTCTATTCATATCAGTTCGTCTTTTAAGAAAGCACAACAACTAGGTTTTGGGCCTAAACTACTTGTCTGTGTCTGATTAATTAACCTAGAGGCTTTCTTGATATTCCCCACAGATTTTGTCCCTCGCTTTGATTAATTTAATTAAAGATTGCCAGCCTTGACTCACCCAAGGGGCACCATGTCTAACATGAGGAATAAAAGGGTTTTTTGAAGAAGTAATAGGAACAGCTGATGGACACAAAAATGCAGAGTAATTTTCCTGTGTTTTGGAGGTGGTTTTGAATAATCTGCTGTGGAACCCAAGTGTCCTGTATTTGAGCAGATGTGCAATTACGGACAAACACAGAAGGTGGAAAGTAAAAAAGTTAGCAAGAAATGCCTGGATCAGTAGTCAAAATGTCATTGTTAATTGCTCTACCTCCAAAATAATTTCAACATTTCAGATCCCAGCTTTTTCAATAGGTTCAGACACTGGCCAGAATTTGATGGTCTGTTCACGTGAGGATCTGCTCGAATTCACAGTGGAGAAGCCTTCCTGGGAAATATTAATTTACTGGATGCACCTTGAAGTGAATCAGAAGACCTATGATTTATTCCTGGCACTGCAACTGTCCTGCTGCATGACTTTGGTTAAGACTTTTTCCCTTTCTGTGCTTTCTCTTTTCACCAGTTATCTCCTTCTTTACTCAGATTCTCCCTTATGATGTCTCTGTGTAAATTGCCACATCGCACCAGGGGCCCTTTTCTTGCTTGAGGAGTGTAGTGAGTTATTGCTTCATGATTCCCAGTTTTCTTCTTTCCAGGATAATATGCATGGTAGTGTTTGGTTTATGGAAGCACAACGGATGCTAAAAGGGTGACAAGAGCTGCATCTTTTGCTCTGCATCCAAACAACGGTAGACCAGTCAGCAAGGATGTTAAGGTAGCCAAGTCCTCCAAAAAACTGATGATATTTTCAAAGATACAAGGGTAGCAACCTGACGTCTCCTTTTTTTTCTGGTAGTCCCAGCTTACTCATGTTCCTCAGGGACTGTTTTCACATCACCCAGGCCACTTCTGGCTCTCTGTGAGTCCTCGCTGTGATGGTTTCCAGCACCAGTGACACCACAGACTGTGTTTGATGTGCACTGGCTGGCAGACTCTAGGAGAGCTCTCAAGATGCCTGACAAGCTCTGCTGTGTTTGGCTTTTTTTTAGTCTTTTACTTTCATACTTACCCCCTTCTCCCCCTTGCTTCTCCCCTCTATTCTCAGAGAAACAAATGCTGACAGAATGGAAGCAAATTGTTCAAAGTCCATTTGAACACAGCACGTTAATTTTAGGATTGTTAGCCACACACTTACATGTCTGGCTTTCTGCGGAGGGCTTGAGCTGTGCAGCAAATGAGTCCAGCCATATTTTTATTCAGTTCTCTCGCTGCATCCTGCCAGGAGGCTCAGGGCAGCCGAAGATTCCCGCTGTGCTTCCCACCCCAGCCCAACTCTGTGCCCATTTCAGCTGGCCTCCTGTATCAGCATACCTGCACCTGTGTTTTCCTGGTTTTGGAGAACAGTGTGAGTGTAGACAGCCAAATGCTGGCACTGAGAATGTCACAATTTCGTTAGTCTTAATCAATGAAGCTTTAATAAGCATGCTTTTCTGTCTTTGCCTCGCTCCTGCAGCTTAGCTCCGCAGGGCAGCAGCTCACACAGTGCTTGTACTTCCTTTGGATACCCTGCCATGTAAGTGGATTGTGTTTTTCCTTCTTCCCCTCCAGGATAAGTTGGAGTGAAGAAGATGCTCTGAAGACAGATGCAATATTCCAGCTGTGTGAACACTGAGAAATTGTCGTGATTTAACCCCAGCCAGCAACTAAGCACCACGCAGCCGCTCACTCACTCCCCCCCATCCAGTGGGACGGGGGAGAAAATCGGGAAAAGAAGTAAAACTCATGGGTCGAGATAAGAACGGTTTAATAGAACAGAAAAGAAGAAACTAATATTGATAATGATAACACTAATAAAATGACAACAGTAGTAATAAAAGGATTGGAATGTACAAATGATGCACAGGGCAATAGCTCACCACCCGCTGACCGACACGCAGCTAGTCCCTGAGAGACGATTCCCCGCCCCCACTCCCCAGTTTCTATACTAGACGTGAATCCCATGGTATGGAATACGGTTGGCCAGTTTGGGTCAGGTGCCCTGGTTGTGTCCTGTGCCAACTTCTTGTGCCCTGGCTAGGCATGAGAAGCTGAAAAATCCTTGACTATAGTCTAAACAATACTGAGCACAACTGAAAACATCAGTGTTATCAACATTCTTCGCGTGCTGAACTCAAAACATAGCACTGTACCAGCTACTAGGAAGACAGTTAACTCTATCCCAGCTGAAACCAGGACAGAAATGAGCTATAAAATAATCCCATACCTGTGTTTTGGGGGTTAGGTTCAATCCACCCACTGACCTCTAATTCCCTACACACTTCCAAAGGGTAAGTACGTTTTGCACGTTTAAGGAGACCCCGTCCAAAAAGTCTTTCTTTCATTACTATTTCTTCCTTTTACACTTTTTAAATTTGAAAAAGGAAAGAAGGCCTACTGGTTTCTCCTTTTGTTTTCATAAAGATATTATTGAATAAACTTGGAGATGCACTCTGAAAACATCCCCAGGTGCTGCTGACAAATTCAACTGTGAAAACAGTTCTATCCAGCTCCTGTAGTCCTGATCCCCATCTTGAACATGCTGTGCAAACCCTGTTGAATTCCCTATTGGCACATGCCACTCCTTTGGACTCCTGACCAACTCTGGATCCATCCCTGTAGCCAGCTTGTTTCAAGAGACCAGCTGCAGCCCCAAAGAAGAAACATAGCAAATGAGAGTATTAGGCCAACTGTAAAACTTGGAGCACTGTCTCCTTTCTCTACTAACTTCAGTAACAGCAGCAGGGATAAAAAAATGAAATCACTCTGCCCTGCCTTCCCCTCCTCTCTCTATTCCCACCCCTCCCCTCATATCTCTGGCAGCTGAAATAGAGGACAAATCTGTCATTAAATATTTGTAAATGCTCAGTTATCTGATGGCAGCTGTTTTCTAACTGGATTGGGATGCAGAGCACAGATGCTTGGAGGAGCTACACCAGTTTTTTCAGTTTTGGTTTGGGGTTTGGGTTTTTTTTCCCTTCTCTCAGCGTAATCCTCCCTTTCTCTTTTATTCACTAGGAAAGAGAAAAAGAGAGAGGATTTTGATGTTGCATACAGCTTATTACACAGCAGTCTTTTCCTCCCAACAAGCCCTAAGAGTAGGTAATCATTTCTTCTTGCTTTGATGTGTGTTAACTAACCAACTGGTCATTACTACCAGGTAATGACTACTTAGGAAAAGGGGAGGAGTTGGTAATATTGACATGGTACTGTGGTTTGCAGCAAATTTCAAGAAACCGAGATTCTGTCATACAAGTTCTTATAATGAAATTTAAGTAATCAGTCCCATAATTTCGCCTATTAGTTTTAGCTAGACTAGTAAAGGTCAATGCCCTGGCAAGCAGTGATTCGCAAATAACAGGTGCAGCCAGTTTCTGTTATACTGCCATGGGACACTGCTCTGTCACTTTTATTTACTGAATCAATCCACCAATGTCCAGCAGGAGAACAACAGTTAAATGGCCATTAATTGTAGGCTGATGTGCAGATGAAACAAATCTCCAAAGGGACCGTAAACCTTTGTTCTTTAGCCTCCTCCAGCTCACGCAATGGGATTAGCAGTAAATCACTCAATGCTTCATCTTCTTATTAAAAATTTACCATACTGATCTTCCCAGGTGACTTACATCCAATCAGGGCATCATTTTCTTTTCTCTTTTTTTTTTTTTTTTTTTTTTTTTTTTTAATTTTCAGTGCAGTCATTTAAGACTTTCGTGGTAAAACAAGCAATTAACACACAGAAGCTAGTGATGTGCATGGTGTATCTTTGATTGCCTCATTTGGTGTTTCAGGGATAGGAAATTGTGAAAGGTTGTTTTAGAAAAGTCCTTCCAGAAACAAAATTTTATCTCCTTTTATTACAGGCTTTGATTTGTTTAATTTCATTCATTCTGTAGCTCCTGATATGCTGTTCTGGCGATGTGTGTTCAGCCTTCAGAAACAGGAATGATTGAATTATTGGAAATTGGCGCAATGGCAGTTCAAATGCCTTCCAGAGAGCTCCCCAAAGCAATGGCCTTTGCCCTGTGTATCCTAGACAAATGAATGAGTCCATAAGATGACCACTATCTTGGCGAGTTTTGGATTTGAGCCTTGGAAGTATAGTGCATTGCACGGACACAGTGACAGCCCTCCCAAACAGAAGCTGAGAGGTGGTGAGCAGATATACCCCTGCTTGCTTCCTGGGCTAGAACAGAAAGAAAGAAATGGAAACTGTGGTACATGGGATCTCAGGGGCTTTATTTAATTATCCTTATTGAGACAGTTACATTTGCAAAACAAGAAGAGGTGCCTATCTGAGTGTGGCAGGCACCACTGACAAACACAATATATCAAAGCAGAAAGAGCAACCCCATAACGTACTATATTTCTAGGTAACCATACAGCTGAAACAATCAACTAAATTCCCCATCTCCCTTACCTAGTGTATCATCCCTAATGATGCTTGTTTCTTCAGCAATCTTTCCAAAGAGAAGCATTTTGAATTAGGCCCTCATCCAAAGCTCAGTGTAATCAAGAAAACTAGCACCAGTATATTAACCTGAGACTAATATGTAGGCAGAGAAATCACCACCTTCTTCCTACCTGTTCTCCTATTTGTGCATCCACAACCCTGCGAAAAAAGCTCATGTTTGTTTATTGTAACCGCTATCACTGTTTTACTGGAAACATCCCTTTTTTAATGCATAATCTATATTCATAAACTTAATATCGTCTTTTATAAAAGCACTCTTTAATGAGGTACCAATTTTGTGTGAGTCAGGTAATCTTGTGTGCCTCATCTTCTCTCACTTTTACATAGTAATCTATGAAAATCTGTGGTATCTCCAAATCCTCTTTCTACAGTCTTCAATTTGAAGATTGGTGGAACAACAGTTCTTCAACTTGACCTTTTGGTCGTCTCTTAATTTTAGAAACCTACTTCTCAGAGACCTTACAGGTCAGAGAAAGCTCTGCCACCTCTGGTTTAAGCTGAGAATTTCTTTCTCTTTCCTACAGCTGGTCAGTTGAACCTTTGTATATGCTTTCCAAAGTAATCTGTTTAAGGTTATCTAGATCCTTTGTGAAAATGTGAACCTATGGAGAGTCTACCTACATGCGTTCACTAGTGTGTTCCTACTTATGGTTGCTATGTCAAGTTCTTCTATTCTTAGTCCATTCGCTGTGTGATTTATTGATATTTCAGCATTTCTTCAGTCTGAAATGATGTGATAAGTCACTAAAGAACAGATCCTGATGTCTGGCTCTAACTGTCTCTGCAGCCAGATGGGGACAGATAGCAAAACACATTTTGGGGTCTCCTCTTCTCTCTATCTCTGCCTTCTTGTAAAATGGGGGAAGAAATACATCTCTGCCTCTCAAGTGTACTGTGAGAAGTGTGCGATATTTTAATGACAAACACCCTAGAGAGTTAAAAATCTGATTTACAAATAAAGTTTTTTCTACTGATTCCAATGATTTTAAATGGATAATTAATGAAGTCAATACATTATTGGCAAGTTATTGTTCTAGGCACCCTACAATTTTTTAAACAAGGTTGAAAGACAACTTATGTTTACATATAAACATAAACACACATATTTACACTTTGGTAAATGGGAAAGCAAGCCCTAAGCCTTGTTATTAACCTGCTCTGATTTAAAAATTGATGATATTAAGAATCTTTCCCATAGCAAGATTCATTTTATGAAACAAACTCAAACACAAATACACTATCAATCTTTAGCAATGACCAAGTCCAAAAGTGAAATAAATTTAACAAAAAAGAAGTCAGGCATTCTCATGAGTTTTACAGGAGGGAAAAACCTCAGATGAGGATAGTTAAAGTACTGTTTGTTTTGTCTCCATGTGAAATAAAAGAAGTAATAGTATTTACAGCTTTAATTGAAATCATTTCATATTGATAATATTGAAACTACATATTTACAAAATATTGAGTATCTACTAAAATTTAAATGTGGCATACAATCAAAATAGATTTTTAATGAGCATTAAAAATAAATTACTCAAAACTTAGAAATGAATGCATTTGTTCTGCCAAAGGAAACATCCATATGACTAAAAAAAGATGTCACTTTCAGGGAAGACACCTTTTCTTCTAACTAAATGTAAGCAGCACCAGTGCAGAGGTCTCTATCTGACCTACTCATCCTATGATTTCTCTCTGGTCGAAGAAGAGAAAGGCATTCTTCTATTGCATGATTCAATTCATCTTAAAGTGGCAATCTAAATTATGTCTCAAAAGCATCTAAATTATGTCTCAAAAGTGTATGTTAATGTTCATGGATTACAAACAGAGCCTTTAGTGACTTTCTCAGAGGTAGCTAAACTGGAAACTTCTACTTTATTTACATGAAACCCTTTGAAGCTTCTAACTTCAATAATTTTCCAATCCTAGGTGTCCCAACATAATGTCTGGAGTTCCCAATGCAGGCTGGGGTCCCAAGAAGAACCTATTAAAGAATTATAAAACTATAGAAATGTAAGCTGGGAGGTACCTCTTTAAGACCTACATTGAAACTTCTGCTCATAGTGGGATTGTTGTCATCACTAGATGAGATCATACATGGTATTATCTAGGTGAATGACGAAAAACTTCAAGGATGGAAGGTAAGAAACCTTTCTGGACAACCTGGCCCAGTGGTTTTCTACCCTCCTGACAAAGTAGGTTTTCCAAACGTCCAGCCTCCCTTCCACCCCCAGCAAGCAAGCAAATAAATAAATAAATAAATAAACAAACAAATAGATAAATTTGGCTGTTGTGATTGTTATTCTTTATTCAATTGTTGCCACAACAAAGAGTTTGGCTTTGTCCTCTTTGTAACTCACCTTCAGCAGCTGTAGCTACTACAGTTGTGCCCCTGCCAGAGTGGGTAGAGTGGTTTCCTACTAATATGCAGAAATAGAGATCTCAAAGCATGACAGCACGTTGCAAGAAGTGTCACAGGTAGCAGACTTATTGCACTCTATTCTAACTCTCCCTCCCCCTCTTTCTCCCTCCATTTTCTTTTTTTAATACATTTCATTCCTCCTCTCTTAAGTATTAAGTGTGCAATTATCCTTGAGAAGTATTACAACTATGGCACACCAAACGTCTTATTTTTTAATATAGTATTTCCATGACCAACACACATTAGTCAGTAGCTTTGACATTAGGTCAGCAGCTGGACACGTGGATATGTTTCCTTGACCTGTAATAGATTTCCCAGGTGGCCTCAGGAGAATCAGCTGAACTCCCTTTGTCTCCCATTTCCCTCTGTGAAATAAGAATAATCATTTTGACCTACTAAGGCAACTATAAGGTTAAACACATTGATAACTATAGGTCTGCGTAAGTATGATTTTGTTTGGTTTTCTTTTGGTATAGGTTGATTTGTTAAAAAGAACTTTAGAAATCACTCTTCTGATCAAACATTTTTATAACATTTCATAAAGTTAGCTAGTGCTTAAAAATAGAGAAGAAGAATAATAATGATTAATTACCCTTTTTTACTTCATTGCTAATTTCCACTCTTCCAAAGCTGTATGTAGCGCTTTCCTGAGACACAAGAAAGCCAGACCCCTACTCTCTGGCAGTTTCCTTCTGAATTGGACAGATAACATGACAAATAATTACTTTCTAACAACAACTTTTTCTCCTGGGCATCTCTTTGTATTTTTCAGTATTGGCACCCATTAAGAAGTGAGTCATAGATGTTCTTTAAAGCTTGGATCACATAAAGCAGCTAAGACAGGTTTGGGAGGATCCTCTGCTCTTGGAAATTCTTGTGTCATTGTCACATGCAGTACATGAAACATCCATCAACTTCACATCAGAAATAATATTCTCCTTCTTTGAAAAGCTGGTCCGAAGGGTTTGCAGCATGTGTCCCAGAAGACTAATGATGAGTGCTATTGTTTGATTGATAGAAACTAGCTTTTTTCTCAAAATCATACATGACCAGCCAGAGAAGCACAAAAAATCTGCCACTGCTTAGGCACTGAGGCATAAGCAGAAAGGACTACTTTTGATTTTCAAAAGGGGTGACATAGAAAAGGGGGGAGAGAAAAGGGGGAGGGAAAGCAGGGGCACTCAGTACAGCAGGGGTAGTCATACTTTGCCCAAATACTTTGAGGACCGTATTGGTAAATTGCCAAGAGCCGAAGGGCTGCATTGAATTTGCATTAAATGGAGCAGATGGCATCAGCTGCCCTCAACTTTAATGTTGAAATGTGGCCTACAGAGCAAATCTGTACAAAACTTTTCTAATTAAATCTGAAACAACATGCCTCATCTATTCCCCAGTAGCACAGCCTTTCTGGTGGCATTTCTGCAATTCTGCTTCTAGCCCCAGCCAAGAGAGACAATGGCAGAAGTGCAGAGAAATTAAAAATAAGAACACACACAGAAATGCAGTTTTGTCCAAAATGTTTTTTGAAGCACCAGATGAGAATGAGTGGACTAGAATTAATCTCCACCGAACTTTACAAGGTAGTATTCTTTGTAACAAAAATGTGTTATTGTAGTTATTAAATGTGAACTTCTGGACAAACCAAGCAGTGGTGCCAAGGAAGTCTGGTCGGAGGTAGAACAAGGGAGAACAACATTTCACATCAGCTCTAACATTGACTAGGTAAACTCAGAGAAGCCAGTTAAGGTTAACACTTTCAAATTTGCCTGGTTTACTATACATAAAATGAAATAATCTGGAATAGTTAATAAACTGCGCTTTAGCTGTATTCATGTACTTCATTGACAGACTGTGTGAGCATTTCCCACAAGAATTAAACAGATGACACCATAAATAATTCCATTACACCAACAATTTCTGACAACAGCTGTTAATCCACTCTCCGCGGTGGAATTCAATAGCAGGTAATGGCGTTTAGCAGTTATGAAACCTACCCACTTCTATTTCCTAGGATCAACTTCTCAAAATGTTTGCTTTACCTATTTATTTCATTTTCAAGTACTTTAGTTAAATACACTTTCCCCATCCCTGCTTCTCACAGGAAATAAGGACATAAAATGATGTGTCCATGTTAAGTAATAGTATCAATAATAATTATTGGGCATATATGAAATAATAATTTACTTGAATTTTAGCAGTCATGACCAGACTTCTGTATCTGCTGAGATTATGTGTAAACTTATATTTGAAAAATAAAATGAGGTCAAATGAATAACTAAGCAAAAGCAAAATCTATTTTCATTCAGTGACTTTCTGCAGGAATATTTGAGCCAAATTTTCCCTTGGTAGAATTCCACCAACATCAGGATTAAATAAGGCCTTTTTTTGTTTCCTCTATGAAACAGACAGGGAGAATATGTGTCTTTTTCAGTTTATAAATAAGTGCATGAATTTACTGGTCAATAAGGTAATTGAGTGAGGAAAGAAGAAAAAAGGTTGTGAAAAACTAAAATTGATTTTTTTACACACAGATCCCTGAAATAATATTAACTATTTGTGCACTGCACTTTATTTCTATCCTAAGTTTGCCTCATCTAATGTACAGTAATAGTCAGTAAGATACTGTTGATTTTAAAAAAAAAAAATCAACAAACACAAAATCCCAAATAATCCTTCTTCTGGATGATACAAGAGCAACCCAGAAATAAGAAAAGGATATAAACAGAAGTGGGCATCCAGTTCAAACTGCTCCTTCTGCCCCTTCCCTCTCTCAGTGCAGGTAACTTCCATGTTAGAGAGAGAACATAATAGAACAAAAGGAGCAAGAATTTTGCCAAAAGGCAAGACTGGATCAAGCACTAATGAGCCTCCTTCTCTATCCTCATTTGCATTAGAAGCACTGGACCTACCTGCTTATCTACCGAATTCATCAGGGGGCACTAAAACCGTGGGGGAGAGGAGGAAGAAGTGCTGCCATGGAGAACTGGGGCAAATGGTGGAGAAGCCAGCTATAATTCCAACAGCTGGTTTGGCCAAATTGAGCCGGCTGCAACACAGCTGTGAACTTTTGGGAACTAAGATCTTAAAGGACTGAGCAGCAGGTGGAAAAAAGCTTTTCAGCATTCACATTTCAGACAGGGGCAGAAGTTTCGTGAGCTCTGATATGCTCACAGTTTTGTACTGATTTAATAACTCAGGCAGGAATAAATAAGATTCCTAGCCTAAAGTTTCACCAACCACCTTTCTTATAGTGGAAATAAGGCATATGAGCAGAAAAGTGGATTGCATCAAAAACTTGACATTTCATATATTGAAACACTTTGGGAATGTTTTATTTACTATGAAATCCAGTGTAATTAACACGGTGCTGCTTTTATCGTAAGCTTGATCTTTTGGGGGAGATCTGTCTTTTATTAAGCATCACAACCTTTCAGATAGCATGGCCAAATGGCACAGTGGGTTATTTTATTTGTTTATTTAGAAACTGCTTGTTGTATTTCAACCTTTCCTATAACCTGTTGTTTGCTTGGGGGTGAAAATTGCTGTTTTGTTTTGAGTTTTCTTGAGAGGATGTCACAACCCATACTGGGCAGACCAGGAAGGAGTGAGTTCGGAATTCCCTCAGGCTAAATTAAGGTGAAATGACATCAAAGGACCAGTTGAACATTTTCTTTATGGCAGAAGCAGCCTGAACCTGGGAGGCGTAACAGTAGGTGGTGGGTTTCTCTCAACAGGGATGGGCATGGAACTACCTCAGGCAACCGTGTAACCCATGGTAACCACATATACATCTGCTCAGAGAAGAAAATAAGGAGATTCTTCCCATTGGGTCAGGGGGTTCAGAGCGGACCCCCTTGCTTTCTAGGCTCCTTCTCAGAGAGGACCCCGGGGGCAGCTCGATCCACTCCCAGTCCCAGACTTGGTCAGCGGTTTGTGTCTAAAGGGATGAGGTGTGGGGGTTATGGGAAAAGAAAGAGAGGAAGAGGAAGAGAAAAGAGAAACCTTCCACCAGCCCTGGGTCCAGCGCTGGTCCCGCCAGCCAAGGGGTCCAGTTCTGGAGGGGGGCACGTGTGGGGCTCCCGTTCGTGCCCTTTTCTCACCTCCTTGCCCCTCCTTCGGGCGGGCACTTGGCCTCACGAGGCATCACGAGGGGTTTGTGCCTTCGGAACCTTCAGGAAAGGGGTCGCCTGGGGAGTCGCTTCTCCCTCCCCGCAGCCGTGAGCCCTGTTCGATCTCTGGCCGTACGGGCTGAGCGGCCCCGAAGAGGGAACCTCCGCGGCCTCTTGCTGGTGTCCTGGGCTGGTCGGGGATGAACGTTCCTCCTTGTGCAGGTTCGTCCTCACGTAGAAGTTGCCCCACCACAGCGTTGGAGATGTTAACTCTTTCAGTCCCTCCTCACCCGTGGTGTCGCTGCGCAGCCTTGCGAGCAAGGTCTGTTCCTTCCCTCAGGCCAGGCCCAGGCCTCTGTCCCTCATGAGGGGAGGAAAACAAAGTGAAGTTAAAAGTCATCTGAGTTCAAGGAACGTGTCCTATGAACCAAAGAGTAATGGGTAAATTTCAAGCTTAAATCACTGGGGAATAATTTGTTGGCAGCAGCATCTGGAAAACAAGCGTGCGAACAGTTACAGAGGTTAGGTTTTAGAACAAATGATAGAGAGTGGGCTTTAAAGATAAGTTTAAAGGCACAAGGTGGGAGAAAGAAAGCAAGCGGTGCAGACACATGATAAGATCAGGGATCTGAAGAGGAGATTTAGCAGTGTGAGCATAGCAGGTTACAGTTAAGAGAATCATTTGAACGAAAAAATAACTGTCATTTTGGATGCCAGATTGTTCTTTGCAAACACAAGGTAAAACTTGAAAAGGGACAGAGAAGTACTGCTTGTGAATTTTCTGATGTTTTTTCTTTGTACAAAAAAGTCCATATGAGAAAAATAAACTTTTTCACAGAAGAAAACTTGACTTACTTGAAAAAGTTTTCTAGTTGTTCAAAAGAAGATTTCAAAATTTTCAGTGAAAAAATTCAATGTTTGTGTTTCCAAACAAGCTATCATTTTAAAATATGCTAGTATTTTGTTTAAAAATAAAAGGTTAAAAGGAATTCTAAGAATTCCAAAATATTATTAATCGTCTGTATTTGTCCTTTAACAGAATAATGTATACCTATATTAACAATTATGCTAGGAGATGGTCACATCATTTTCTGATTTCAGCGGGAAGAGGATTGGGCTGAGTCCTTCCTGTACCCATCCCAAGCACCCCAATATGCAAAAGTGTTCTGTGTTTGCTGTACTCTCAGTTCTGCAACCTTTTGTCTAGCTTTAGGTTCCTGAGTAAACCACATAAACTAATAGTATTATAATTTCTCTTAATCTTGAAAGTGATTTTAAACTGTCATAAAATAGGATTACTTCTGGAATGGTCTGTATCACACTATTAATATTTTCTTCCCTCACTGACAGTAGTGGAAGCCCAGAGAAAGTCTGCTTTTATGCTAGACTGTCTTGAAGTTAACTGGGTTGACAACATTGTTCTCTTTGGGAAATTCGACCAGAAGTCTTAATTGAAGAGATGAATTACTTCAAAATCCATTTATAAATTTATGAACCACACTGAAGATTGTTAGTAATGTTGGAAAATCATGCCATCAGCTATCAAATATGAGTTGAATTTTCTCAAGCCAGCTGGAGTTAGCCCTACATGCAGGTAATAGCACTTTGTGTCATGCATATTCAATTACTTGTAGGTTAAAGCAGAAATGAATAGAAGCTCAGGTATCCCAGTATGTCTCTCAGCATCTGATCAGTGCATCTTAGCAGTGATTGGGATCAGACCTTTATCTGTCTCTCTGTCTGTCTATCTATTTATTTTTACAAAAAGCATTGCAGTATCAGTCTGTCATGGTTTAATCCCAGCCAGCAACTAAGCACCACACAGTTGCTCACTCACTCCCCCCTCACCCACTGGGATGGGGGAGAGAATCGGGAAGAAAAAAGTAAAACTTGTGGGCTGAAATAAGAACAGTTTAATAGAACAGAAAGGAAGAAACTAATAATGATAATAATAACAATATTAAAATGACAATAATAATAATAAAAGGATTGGAATACACAAGTGATGCACAATGTAATTGCTCACCACCCACTGACCAACGCGCAGTTGGTTCCCAAAGGGTGATTCCTCCCAGCCCCACTCCCCCCAGTTTATATACTGGGCATGACATCACATGGTGTGGAAAACCCCTTTGGCCAGTTTGGGTCAGTTGTCCTGGCTGTGTCCCCTCCAATTTCTTGTGCCCCTCCAGCCTTCTTGCTGGCTGGGCATGAGAAGCTGAAAAATCTTTGACTTAATATAAACACTGCTTAGCAACAATTGAAAACATCAGTGTGTTATCAACATTCTTCTCATACTGAACCCAAAACATAGCACTGTACCAGCTACTAGGAAGACAATTAACTCTATCCCAGCTAAAAACCAGGACACAGTCATATATATCTCATTTCATACTAGAGTATTTGTAACTGGTATTTACAGATCCAGATGAATGGCCTGGTACTGTGAAATCCTTTGCACTTATGTGATATTATTGCTGGTTTATTTCTTATTTCTATATTAGTATGAAATCCAGTAAACATCATCATTTTACCAGAAAGAAAAGAAGAATGTGTTTTCAGTGCAAGATATAGAAGGCAAAATACAGTGCAGTGCTGTAAGGGAACATAAAGCACTTGTGACAGAGATTTAACCGTCCAGGTATTATTGTTGGACAAAGATATACTGGGTCTCAAGTTGATTGGTTATTTACATGCCATTGCTCCCTGTTCTGTATCTTTTATTGCTGAGACAATTTTTCAATTACATGCAGAAAACATTTAGCTCGCTTGCTTTGTTTTATGAAAACAGCCTTTTAGCATCTTTTTACTTGTGAGTCAATGACTTAGATATGAACTCTCAGATGCTCTGCACTGTTTGTGTCCTTTGGCAGCTAAAATCAATATGGAAGTCTTCATAGTACAAAGTTTCTCAGGCATCTTTGAGGAACCTTTGTCTCTGGGTAAATCCAGAGCACAGCTGCATCTACACAAGATTAACCGAGGACCTCATTACGCTAAGTCTTGTGTCCCAACTGCAGTTCTGTTGCATTGGGCAGGTCATCCAGGGAGGCCAAAGTTAGGAACTGGCATCCAAACTCTGGCACTTCGTTGAGTGTGTTTCTTTCTCTGAAGCATTCACAATACCAGGGAAGCAAAATCTGGGGAGATCATACAAGGGCTACGTTCTTAACTCCCAGTGAAAGTTGAGCTCTTAAATTCTCAGAACTGAACTTCAACATCTATCCATGTAGATTTGGATGTCCAGCTGAATGTGTGCAGGGGGGCTTTCAAAGGGAATTGGGATTTAGAAGTGCAAATCCCCAAGAAAGTTTGTCTGTTGAAACCTTTAAATCTTCGGATGTCTAAGTATCTTACTCCTAGTTGTTAAGCTGTTTATCTTGGATTGGTGTTCATAGCATTTCACTTTGGCTTTCTGAAACGTTTTTGCCTCATCTTAAGCAAACAGGGAGACTCCCTCTGTGTTCATTCAGTGGAGAGAAATCAGCACCTCCACAAGGTAATTCATCCTATCCTAGTTTAGCATGAGATATATCACTCTGTGAAGATGCTGCATTCCCTCCTTTGTCTACAGAGGAAACTTAGATTATTAACTAAATAAGATAAGACTAAACTTTCAACTCTTACAGGGATAAATTTAGGTGAGATGAAAGCTCCAATCCATTCTTGCTAAATTCAGGTTAGTTCTTCAACCTTAGTATGGAAACCCACAAAGTTTCAGTCTAAAAGGGAAAATGCATATTTAATAAATGAAACACTGTTGTGGGTTTTGCCTTTTTTTTTTTTTTTTTTTTTTTTTTTTTTTCCCCTGTGCATAAAGACAACGTTTTAAAGCCAGTTAAGGACTGATTTTCCAGCAGATAACAGAGTTTGTTAAGCACAGGTGTTTCTGTAATGGTGATAAATCGTGAAAATGCACTACATTCAATGGCCCTAAAAAGTCACATATCCACCCAGGTGACCTAGGGATTGTGAAGTTCCAAATCATTTGAATGCTTCCAACAGGGCCAAATATCTAGTTGCTGGTGAGAGGTAGGCACAAACCCCAAAACGCTGACTTTCAAAGAGTTTAAATGAAGGTTGGTGCCATTTGCAAAACTGGGGTGTGGGGTACCAGTTTTGGTGGACTTCAGAATAACAGAGTTTTTTCTTGTCCATCAGATAATAGTTCAGATATCTGAGTTTACACGTTTGTAGATGGAAGCGTTATCTCCTATCATGCCAAATAGTAAGGTTAGACAGTATAAGGAAACCTTCAGTTGAGCAAGCCTTCCTTTGGGTTTTTTTGGTTTGATTTCAGACTTGAAGGAAGACCTCTCTTTTCTTCCAGTTACACTGTTTTTCTTGCCTGTAATCTTCTCACATAATGGAAAACTGCCCTCTACAATAAAACATGCAGATTTTGCAGCTGGGTTTTAGCAAAGCACAAGTCTAAGCAATCCCTATTGCCAGACAAAAGGAAACTCAGACACCACAGCCCGTAATCTCGAATAAAACATCCAAAATTAAGACAGTTTTCTTGAAAGATTAACCCAATTCATTTTTGGGTTAAGAGCTGGGAGGAAACAAAAGGGTCCAAAGTCAATTCTATTAACTTGATCAGAGCTACACTGGAACTGTGTCTCAAGATCATTATCTTACAAGACACGGATGTCAATCTCATTATGTAATCGAGTGTGTCTAGCACTTTCCTCTATAAATATACTTAATAGATATAGTTTTGACCTTTTGCTGTAAAATTAATAAAAAAGAGATCGGTCTCAGTGTGCCAAGAGGCTTTTCTCAGTCCCATTAAAGGGTGATTTTTTGTGTAAATAAATACATTTCGGCACACAAAAGAAGAAAAATGTTTTCTGAAGAAATGACCTGAGTTTCCCCTCCTCCATATATTATCTCTGCACCATTTTATTTCAGAAAAAAAGTCTTATTCCAGAGGGTTATCTGTCTGTACTCATGTCTGTCCCCTCATATCCATATTCCACTAGAATGTTAATGCTTTAAAGTTTCAACTGTACCTCAGAGACGGATATATTTGACACAGGAATTTTGTTGTACTACAAGGACTGGCCCACAGAGTATGGAGCCTGGGGAATTTTGATCCTTTGATTTATCTGCACTTTTATAGATCATCCTCATAGTATTTGAGAGTGATGGGCAATTCAGGATTCATCTATGCACGCCATGGCTTATGCAGTGACTTGAACAACTCCCCTGAGACAGAGTGTAAATAATATTCTTTGCCCATGCAGAAATAAATGGGCTTTTGCTATTCTGCCCCCCAAAAGTCAGGTGGGCAGGAAAAAGACTGTAGAAGACCTGCAAGGACGAGGAAGAGGATGAAACCTGGACTCCTTCCTTCATTTTATTGTGCATTTACTGTGGCTGAGGTTTTATCGTTTGACCAGGAGGTTGGCAAATGTAAGAACGGAAGGTCAAATCTATAGGGCTAATATTGAGAGGGTGCATTCCAGTATCATTTCTTTCCTAGGGCCATCCTTTAATGCACACTCTACTTACATCTTTGGGAACCCAAGGGGAAGGCACTGTAATGTTGCTGATAGGCAGCAAGGAAACACGAAAACATTTTTGCTCTGCTTACATTGGTAATGGCAGTGAAAAATCAAACAGGATTTAATAAGGACATTTTCCCTTGGTTAGCAGGTTCAACGGCTGGCACACAAAGACATCAAGAATAGGACTGTGGAGGATAAGGTATCATGCTGGCATAAGCACTGTTCTGTGCCCTTCTTACACTGTCACACCTGTAGCGCTCTCAACTTTGCAGAAAGGTTACAACTGATTTATTCAAGCCTAAGAGGAGAATTAGACCCACATTTTGAAAATAATGGTACTTGGTCGTAATGTCACTTCAGACTACGCACGTTCCCTTACTGGTGCCGGTTATTAATAAGTTATTTAAAAAAAAATAAAAGGCAGTTCAGAGCTGAGAAATCTCTGTGCTGATGAAGCAACACAGAGAAAAACAGAGGATTAGCCCCTACTTCAGTCCCCAGCTCTCACAGGGTTTCATCTGCTGCAGCCATGTTACCTTACAGGTGCATTCACAGTGAAAATGAAGGTCCCAGGGAACTGGACAAAAACTTAACTTACTGCATCTGCAGAATTAGCTTTTCATTACTATATTGAAAATTTCATGCAATCCACAGAAAAATTCCCATACTGTAAAAAAAACCAAGGTTGATTCTCGATACAAAGAAACTAAAGATGCCATTGCTCACATTAGTTCTCTACTGGAGTCTCCACTGGGTTCCACTAAGCCACCACTTTTTTAGAATTGGAGTAAAAGAGAGCAGCATCCACCTTTCTGCACCTTTCCATGTAAATACCACCAAGACTTACACAAAGTTCTGCTCTCACAAAAAGGCCCTGAGAATAGCAGATAAAGGTGGAAGCCATCTTCAGATCAAGATACTGCCCTGACCTCAGAGCAATTCCTGTGCTTAAAAAAAAAAAAAAAACAGTGGGAACTCAGATCCTCACACTGTGCTAAACATTTTTAAGAATCAAATATTGTCTTTATATCTGGTATCAAGTTCTACTTACTGACATCACTGAAAGTTGCATATCCCACAACTGAATTCCAAATTTGCACCTTTTAACTTCTAAAATTCATTGAAAAAATGAAATGCCCTTTCCCATCTCATAAGTACGAGAATTTTCCAAGCACTTAACAATCCTTTATAATATAATAAACATTTTCAAATAAAATACCATAAAAAAAAGTAAAATAAAATAAAATACAATAAAATAAGATAGAATACATAATAACAAAAAAAACACAGGCAAAGAAGCCAGATCAAATCTATAAGTATCTAGCAGGACAACAGCTGTCTATCAAAGCTCAGTCTTCCTATCTGACCACAATCAAATAAACAAGACAGCCAAGCGCCTCTAGGGCAGGAGCTCTGAGGAGTAGAGGAATGTCTGCAGAGTCTGGAGCTGAAAGGTTGCCATTCTGTTCAGGATGTCAAGCAGCCCTTGGTCATTCTTCACTGTGGAAAGAGAAAAAATGCTCTGTTTTGCACAGGCGAACATTAGTCCAAGTAAAATTGTGGCTGGAGGATTTTTCTTTTTTTTTTTTTTTTTTTTTTTTCCAAATGAATATTCTACCATATGAGAAGTTCAACAGGAAGGGACAAAACAGGCTGAATGTTTATTTGAAAAAGCTTTTTTCCCTTGAAGAAAACAAATCCCTTTCCCATTGGAGCCAAACTTTTTCAATTTAAGTTTAATGAAAATTTTCAGTGAATGCATATCTGTATATATTCAAAGCAGAGCTGCCTGTGTTCTGGTAAAGCTGACCTAGAGGGGTTTACAGCTGGGAGAAGCCTCTAATTTTCTCTCCCCCCCTCCCCCCCCAAACAACTATTCCATAATTTCTAGTGGTTTTATATAAATGATCTACACTTGTCAGTCTGCTCTGTTTATCTTTTGGGGCTAATGACTACTGCATTAAAGGATCATCTCCTGGACTATGAAAAGTAAGAGGTGTTTGCTTTATATGAGTTTTACTTTCATCATTTCAGCTTCCAGGAAAATCAGACTATTGTGCACCTGTCAAGATTAAAGTTTATTTAATAGAAAATCTGTGTGGCTAACATAAAATTTATACAAACAAATTATTTTATCAATCAACAGTCAGATGGTCTCACTGTTTTTGTGTGTTATGATCGGAGCACTCCTCTCCTGCATCCTCTTTCTTACTGCACTTCAGATGAATTTAAAAAAAGTAGCTTGTTTTTCTTTACTTATAAGCCCTATGGCATAGCCAGACACATGCGCTGGTTTCATTTAGCTGTGTAATTGCTGATCTTGTTTGCAAATGTTGCTAAATATATGATTAGGCATAAACTGCAGCAGTCTACTCAATACATTCAGACAAATTTTATTATTGCATTCCTTATCTCGAATACTCACAGACGAAAACTCCACTTACCCAGTTCACAGTTGTCTAATTTTTTCTGCAAGCTTTTCATTATCAGACTCCCAGTGCTGATGGCAGAAACATTTATGCCAGTGAGGCTAAAGGTTGGACCTACAATATATCCTGAAGAATTGGTCACCAGGCATACACACAGCCCGTAAAACACAAACACATGTGTCTGATATGTTCTGATTTAACTTATGGTTTCATGCATCAGTTTTAATGCATGGGTGTAGATCAGCTCACAGATCTGAATGTTTTGGATGAGTCATTTATTGTTCAAAAGGAAACCTGGGCCTTACTCTGCACTGATTCACTCTATCATCTCAGCTACAATGTACCCATCAGCAGTAGGTAGAATATGGCCCTAGATAGTCTCTAGCTTTACACTGGACTCGATGTCTTGCAACACCAGGCCCTTCTCCCATGAATCTAAAGGCACCCACAGCATGGAAGACTAATTCTTTGGACTCCCGTCCATGGGTGCTAAGGAAGACATCAACTGAGTGCATGCAATATGGTGTACATCTCATACTAAATGGTTATAGTGGAAGGAGAGAAAAGGAAAACGGTATAAAGTCCTATAGTTTAATCTCTAGTAAATGTCTCTTTGCAATTTGCTCTCAGCTGAGAAGCTGGAGGGTTTTTAACCAATAAATCACCTGCCTTGACCCTCATATCAACAACACTAGTTCAGTGAACTGAGATACAAAAAATCAGGTCTCCTGCCTCAGATTTCTGAAAGCAAGCAGGAAGTAAACATTGAGAAAAGCCTCCATCCATCTTAGTTTTGAAGCTCACTTATTTTTTTTTTACATTTGAAGAAACGAGTATTTTATACAGACAAGGCAGTTGATTGCCCAGTTAGAATATTGGCCAGGGGTAGTGCTCACTGGTACGAGATCCATTTCACGCCAAAAGTTATGATCTACAACTCTGCTTGGTAGGAAATGACCTGGATGTGTTTTACCGTCAGTGGATGGAGCTAGAACTTTCAGGGACACTTTTCTAGGAAGCTTCTGGGACTTCAGAGAAAGAGATCATCTCTTCCTAAAATGAGCCAGGTGAAACATATTCAGGAAATCTCTCTGTAAAGCAGATCTGTACAGAAGTCTACATGGTTAGCGCAACATAGAATCATAAAATCATAAAATCGTTTAGGTGAGAAAGGACATTTAGGATAGAGTCCAACCATTAGCCTAATACTGCCAAGTCCACCATTAAAGCATGTCCCTAAGTGCCACTTCTACATGTTTTGTAAATACCTCCAGGGATGGTGACTCAACCACTTCCCTGGGCAAGCTGTTCCAATGCTTGACAAAGCTTTCAGTGAAGAAATTTTTCCTAATATCCAATCTAAACCTGCCCTGGTACAACTTGAGGTCATTTCCTCTTGTCCTATCTCCAGCCACCTGACAGAAGAGACCAGCACCCACCTCGCTCCAGCCTCCTTTCAGGTAGTTGTAGAGAGCGATAAGGTCTCCCCTCAGCCTCCTTTTCTCAGACTAAACAACCCCAGTTCCCTCAGCTGCTCCTCATAAGATTTTTTCTCTAGACTTTTCACCAGCTTTGCTGCTCTTCCAGCACCAGAGTGTCTGTCTTGTAGTGATGGACCCAAAACTCAACACAGTATTTGAGATGTGACCTCACCAGTGCCGAGTACAGGGGGACAATCACTGCCCTAGTCCTGCTGGCCACACTATTGCTGATACAAGCCAGGATGCCGTTGGCCTTCTTGGCCACCTGGGCACACTGCTGGCTCATATCCAGCCGGCTGTCGACCAACACCCCCAGGTCCTTTTCTGCCAGGCAGCTTTCCAGCCACTCTTCCCCAAGCCTGTAGAGCTTCATGGGGTTATTGTGACCCAAGTGCAGGACCCGGCACTTGGCCTTGTTGAACCTCATACAGTTGGACTCGGCCTTTTGATCCAGCCTGTCCAGATCCCTCTGTAGAGCCTTCCTACCCTCAGGCAGATCAACGCTCCCACCCAACTCGGTGTCATCTGCAAACTTATTGAGGGTGCCCTCAATCCCCTCGTCCAGATCATAGATAAAGATATTAAAGAGAACTGGCCCCAGTACTGAGCCCTGGGAAACACCACTTGTGACCGGCCGCCGACTAGGTTTAACTCCATTCACCACAACTCTTTGGGCTCGGCCATCCAGCCAGTTTTTTATCCAGCAAAGAGTACACCCATCCAACATATTGAGCTAGGTAGGTGCATTAACTAAACTTAGGTGGGACAAGTGCTACGTCTTGTCATTACGCCTTCATTCTAAAAACATTATGAACATTATAGATATACCATCACAAGATCACGTGACCAAGAACTAAATACATTTCGATGAATCTGGCAAATTAAAATTACCATGCTTTGCTCTATTCTGACCATTGTTTAGAGTAATTAAATCCTGTGCCTTCTGGAGTGTTGGGCTTGTCATGGAAGAGAAGTCAGACAAATTGGCTGCTTTTAATATAAAGGCAATTATTATTTATTGAGGCTGCTGAACAAAGATTACTCAGTAGCAATGTGGCTAGCACTTAGTCTACCTTGACACAACCTGCAATGTTTAAATGTAAGTACACAGTATTTTTCTGTATCCTGTCCTGTTTGGTTAAGTCATAGAAAGAATTGCTGGTGACCAGATTCTTACACTGCCCATCTCCTGTTCAAAAAATTTGTCTCAAATAAGGGCCATGATTTCATATTCCCAGCAGTTTAATCTCAGATACTTAACAAGCTCTGCAATAATTTGGAATGATTATCATTCTCACCTATATTTCTCTAAGCTGTGTTTAACACTTCTAATCTTGACATTTACATGTTGGAATTGAATATACACATATGAATATATGTATACATATATGTCAGTATATATATTATATACATGTGTATATACATATATATCTCAGGGAACTGGAGATTGCTGTGATGGGAGTATTTAGAAGACTGATCAATCAAGTCAGTTTAAACTTTAAAACAGAACTCTACTAGATTGATGTTCATTAACAATACATATTATTTTAATGGTTTATTCCTACTCGTTAACAATTATTATCACTGCATCTTCAACATAGTGCTTAACAATAAATCCTAAATTAAGTACAAGTACACGGTGCCATGGAGCTCATGCCATGCAGTTAGTGCTGACGACTGTAGTCCTTGATGATCTTTATAGATGAGGTCAAAGTGATCAGGTTCTCTTACAAGGGTTCCCCATCACCACATCTGAGATCTCATCCTGTTTTAAAGTGTTTGGGTTTCTAGACAGTGCCTAGCTCTCGGCCTCCAGCTACTGACTTGCTGCCCAAAGATGGGGGGGTGTGGGGGGGGTACTATGCTCCCAGGCTGAGGCAGATGCCTTCTATTGTTTGGCTGGGATTCTTTTTTTGTCCCTCACTGAGCTGCTGCTTGTTTTCCTTCAATGAAAGCAGTCTTTTCACAGCTCTTGAGGTTGTGCTGCTTCAATGATCAATAATTGCCCATCAGTGAGTTGTTTGCAGTTCTGGGTCCTCTGTTTCTGACCCATGCCCATACGTTCAAGGCCTTTGTTGCTATCCCACGTTTAAACTGACACAATAACAGGGAAAATCTGGTGCCATGCTCAGGTTCACACAACAAGTTCTCATAGCAAGCTGATGACAAGTCCAAGAGACCAGGACTGGGATCCGGCACTGTTGGCAGAAGGCTTATGTTCTGTTACTAGCACTGGTTATACAATTTTTATGGGCCATTAGGTACAAAAATGCTTATAGAGTTATGCTATATTAGTTTGTTTATGTTTGGTTTCAAAACAAACTAATATTAAAATCTGTTCAATGTGCTTCTGCTTTCATGGGTGCAGCAGGTCTCTGTTCATCCAATGTATTTTTTAATTGTAAACCAACCACTTTCCCATGACAAACAAAAAACCCACTGGTGTTGACTGCTCATCAGTTTCAGTGGGAGACAAGCCTAGGGGAAGAATGTGGGCTTGTAGTTTTAAACCAGGAATATGACTGACTGATGATCCTCTTCCAATTAGAGCTGTTATTCTTCCAGGGACTTTTACACACTTCCCTTCTTGGATTATTTCTCAGGGAGAGACTGAGATGATGATCTTTACAGAAAGAGAGCTATGATGAAAATATTAACAAGAATGTTTTTATAACAACCTCCCATCACTGCAAGGCTTGTTTATAAGCCCTTTCTTCACCTAGAAGCAGGACAATGGTATGGCCAGCTGAACTCCTGTAGTGAAGCACAATTTAAGATGGAAATCAAACATCTTGTCTGGGGTCACAAAATAATAAGGACCTTTGCTCTTGTCAGGCTGACATAACATCACAAGAGAGAGTGAAACAGTGGTTCAATTTAAAAAAACATAACAAAATAAAATTAAATAAGATTATTAGACTTTAACATAAGCTGATATTCATGTAAAATTGCTCATCAGTTTCTATTTTTACTTTAGATTGGTGTCTGAATACTCACACATCTGTATGCTAGGGGTGTCTTTGAAGACAAGAGGCTCTAATTTTAGGTCTACGTGATAAACCTTTTTCAAGCTTGATCCTGAGAGCTCTTATCTCTTCTCTAACCTGGAGAGAAGCTGCTGTATTTTCTTGTTTTATATGAGTTGAACCAGTTCCTGGAGAAAGATGGAGACCTGTTGAAAGGACTCAGGTGTGTGCCAAAGCTTTTCTCAGTTCACTTTTAAAGAGACAGACATGTCCCTTCCAGAAAGTATTACTGTGTTTTCCCCACACCCAAGTAATTCTTCTAAAAGTGGAGAAGTGAAATAAGAAATGTCCCCACAAACAGTCCTTAGAAAACATTAAATGGGAATTGTTTCTGTAACCTCAGAGGTAAAGATAGCCCATACAATATTCTTATTGTATCACCTAAACAACAAAATGCTGTCAACATCCTGGTCTACAAATAATTGCTAAAATGTCAAAATCCCAATTCTGAACCCAGATGTCTTACATCACAGTCCCTACCTTAACCACAAATCTTTATGTTAAAATAAAATTTCCTCATGGAAGCTCTGTTCAGACTACTATAGCCTAGTGCGAGAAGATAGATTTAATGAGTGTGTATTTTGTGATCAAACCTATACAGATGAAAACATCCCAGCCATCTGCAATAATTATACAAAAAGTTTGCTGTGTTTTAGTTGGAGAAGGGCTTCATGAACCTCTGTAAAAATGTGATAAAGTAGTAGAGGGCTTGGGGGGAGAGAGGGTGGCACAAGAGAACAGAAATTTGGTTTTGGTCTTGTTTCTCCAGTCAGATAACATTTGGTACAAAGTGTCAGGCAAGTGTCTGAAGTTCAAGATAATAACCCAGTTAGCTTTCCAGACTCATCAAAATTGTCAATGTTATTTGCACAAAGCTGAAGAAGTTTTTGTGAGCATGGCTTTGTGTGAGAAGAATGTACATTTCATTATTTGACTTGTCAATGTTATTCATGAGGCTATGCTTTTCTCAATTCTGTTTTCTTACATTGAGAAGATTTGTGAGGGATTTTTTATTTATTTATTTTATTTTCCCTGCACAATTGTAACACATACGAACTTTTGATAGAGCTGGGCAAACTGTGCTTTTAAATGCTCTACTAATATTTACTTGAATTTTTAAAACAAGTTCTCAGTGACTAGGTTAGCCCCCACTCTGTGTTTGTTTTCTGCAGTTATTTTAGTTAATGAGTTTTCTGGCTGGGATGTTCCTGGGAAAAGCTAATTTTAGACAACTATTAAAAAATACTGACAGAAGGTGAATTTCACAAAATGCTGCTATTTGCAATGGAAGTCTGGTTTTAAGAGTTGTGGTTTGCTCATCCAATCAGAAAAACATATCATATGATTTATGTGTCTGCTCACACCATCTTGAATTTCAGATTTTAAATTTTATGTACTTACAACCATCTGCTCACAAGCTAAATTCACACCATGGTTTTATTGGAGAAAATACATATATTTGGTAAACAGTTTTGAATAGTTGATGAAGGGAGGGAAAATGCCATCTGATTGTACAATTTCTTCAGCGGGACTTGGAGGTCACCTTCATTTTCCTGCTTTCTCAGTCTGTAGTGTAATATTTTGATCATTTCTTAGTTTGGTCTAGATAGCTTCACTTTTCCCATAGGACTCAGAGTTTGCAGTTCCTGAATGGCTACAGTTTCACTTTCAGGGAATTAATGGCTGGATGCTAGATTTTCCCTAGTTTCCATATTTCATTGTCCAAATGATTAATCACTGCCTTTTAACCACAGCCTCTTCTGGAAATAGCCTGAATTTGGTGTTCGGGGAAAGAGTAAAGATTTAGGTGTTAAACACCCCGGAGGACTACTTCACGGAGGCTCAAGGCTTTGCAGCAAGTCCTGGAGAAGCACCCAATTTCCAACCACTCCTGCAGCAGGGAAAGGAGAGGGAGATCAGGAGAACCAGCATGGGGCAAAGAGGTGCTGGGCAGCCCTGGTGCTTCTCTGGGTGTCCATGGGGAGCGAGAAGGAGCTGAAACAGTGGATGAGGCTGCAGAGGGGGGACCACCACCACCACCACCACTACTCCCTGTGAGTGCCACACAACTCTTTCCTGCAGCTTTGGCCTGGTGCTATCAGTGGGGACTCGGCTGCTTTTCTCTTCACTTCATCTCATCCCTCCCAGTAGGCTGCTGTGCTAAGCAGGTAGCTAGTTGGTTTGTGCCTATTAGAAGCCCTAGCTCCAAGTAGAAGCATTCTTTTCTAGGGAGTTATGGGCGTTATGCCAAAATGTGGGAAAACTATCATCCGCTGCATTGCTAATATTTTAGGTGTAATTTCTGTTGCTGCGTCCAGACGTGCTTCTCGGGGTATATTGTGAAGTACCTCAGGATCCTGTCTTTTGCCTGTCCAGATCACAATCTTGTTGAAGGACATCAGATCTGCCACCCAGTGTGCACACCCGGCTTTATTTTGTGAATGAACAAGATCTGAGAGCAAGGAAGTGGTTTGGCTCCTTAACCTATAGATAATGTGAACCTAGATATAGACAATGTGAATCTATTAACAAGCTCTAAGTTACAACTCCAGTGAGATGTGTTTACAGAAAATATCTTTTCTGAAACAAGATTTCTAAGGTTCTGCTAAAGTTGAGACCTACAGAAAGCCTTGAATCTAGGTGTATTTGATAGTGTGAAGAAGCTCCAGGGCAGAAGGAGCAGGGTAAGGGAGGGGGAAATAAAGAGGACAGGGAGAAGAAAACGATTGCCAGAGAACATCGAAGGAAACAGTGACCCTCTCACCTTATTTTCATGTTTGTGCTGCAATTGCCTAGCCTCAGAGAGGAAAGGTAGAGGAATCCTGACAGCTCTAAATATCATAAAATCCCTAATGCAAGTTCCTAAAGAACACCTGGAAAAGTCAGGGGAATATAAAACTGAAGAATGAGTGTAGAACTTATCATAGCTTATTGAAGACCCTTCGTTATCAGTGAGAGGGACATGCAGACACAGACAGAGGTGCTGACAAGTACCCAACTCTCTCCTTTCCACTCAGAAAGAGGCAGAGAAATACTCCCACCCACGCTCGCAAACATTGCACGGTACAGATGGACGTACGCCTAATCAGACATTGGTGGCAAGATACCGACAGGTACAGAAATATTCAGAGCTCACATTGCATAGATGCAACCACTTTCTGCATTGGAAGGCAGCACAGAGGAGTCCGATACTACAACATACATACTAGGATGGTCGGTCACAAAACTGGATGGCCACGAGGCCAGGGAGAGTGTGTGCCATGGCTCTCTGCCGCATGATCGCTGTGGGGTATGCACTGAGAGCACAGTCCGGTCTTACCAGAGTGAAAGAGCTCCCCACATTTAACCCCAGCAGAAAAAACGTTTGCAGGCAAGGAACTCGGGCAAGGAAGCTTTATGGTGCCCAAACCTAGTTTTAATTCCCTGCAACTCTGTTCCTCCTTCTGTATTCTCTGCCAGAAAAGCAGTCAGTTCGTCACGGCTAAAAAAATTTAACGTGATGTCTACAGTGTCTTGTAAGCATGTGGTTCAGGGAACCCAAGCCCGGTGCAGTAATAGGGTATTTCAGATTGGCATCCTTTATGAACTTGCTATATCTTTAAACAGCCTAGCTGAAGTACCTTTAAACTGAGCTTGTCCTTGTCTGTGCTTGCTGCTGAGCTTGTTCAGAACTGCCATGTTTCAGCAGATTGCAAAAGGGAACAGTGAAGATACCTGTCCGGTTTTTTTACAGTAGGCAAAACTGTTCCTTTTCTTCCCATAAATTTAAACACCATCTTTATCCGTAGTCCAGAAAAACCTTTGTTTGTATTTCCAGTTTGATTTGAGACAGGAAATATTGGAAAATATTAAAATGTTTGACTAGAAAAAGAAAAGAGAAAGTTCTGATATTTGCACTTCTGAAATGTTCACTTTGTTCCATACAAACAAAATTCATTTATAACCTGCATTTGCTTGTGTCTGCTGTTTTAAATAGCTCTTTTCACCAGAGCTGCATGATGTTGTATGGTTAGTAGGTCTGATAAATTAACAGCCATGCCCAGCATCAGAAAGGAGATTGGTAGCAGAGGTGCAATTTTAATCTGACTTTATCTGTGTCACATACCTTAACTGCAAGAAAGTCCTTCTTTGCTGTCCAACAAGCAGTATACATATGGTAATAAACCATGCCAGGCTGTGCTGGCAGCATTTGAGCAAGCTCTTTCCACAAACGTTTGTCACATGGATTTTCTTTGGTTTAGGGGTATGATCACACATAGATCAAGGTGAAGGAGTGCGACACTTTAGAGAGGGACACGCTAGTAGTGCCCAAAGAAAGATCCGCTGTAATTCAGAGGACTTTAATTCTGCTCTGAGTTCTGCTGCTGAGCTGGGAAAGTCACTTCACGTCAGACCGCTGATCCCAGCTTCCCACGGAAAGCCCTTTAAGCTCCACCGATGGCAAGTATTATTGTCAGATCTATTTAAGATTGATGTTATTACTTAAGCAAAAGCCTTTTCCTCATCAAAGGGGTGGTAATGTCATTTTACAGCAAACTTTACCGACTTACAGGTTATCACCCTTTCTGCTGGGACTGCTGCCGCGCAGCACCACGCTCGGTGTTCTGACCATGCGCCACACCGCTCCACTGCTCCCACGGGGCACTGCGTGGCGAGAGAAATGGTACAGAACAGTCCCGGCCTAGGAGGCGATGCCAATGTTCCTGCCATTTTCTCTCATTTTCTGTATTCCTGAAGCTAATGATTTTCCCCGCCTAGAGAGTGGGAATGAACCCCAGGGGTTTTGTATCCACAGCAAGGATAGTTTAGCAAAGCCAGGGAAAGGAGGTGCCATTAACCCTGGTAAAAGAGGATGCAGCTCTATCCTTCTACCAGAGGAGCAACGAGCTATGACAAAAGGTACATGGGGCCCTTGAAGCTTGAGGATATATCAGGCATATATATATGGCACATATATAGAGATGGCATATATAGAGATGGCATATATATATGTGTGTATATATATATAGGGAATCCCTCAGCCCTTGCTTGGTGTTCCACGGGTGTCTAGATAAACATAAGCTAGGCATGATTGTAAATAGAAAAAAGTGTAAGAGAAACGCACTGGAAGAGCTCTGGGCAGCCTCTCTGTTGTGAAAGATGTGTAAGGGTGTTCACAATTGCAGCTAAAAAGGTAACTGTCTTCTTAGGTAATTCAGAGAAAATATGAACGTGTGAGGGGATCAGGTCCTCACCACAGCCCCACAGGATGGAGGGGAGGTCCATAGGACCCAGTGCAAATTGTAAGCCACACACAGCCTCCCCCATTTGTTGGATTTGTTTTCTGGCAGTGCCAGATTCATCTTTAAAACTCACAGACACTTGTCACATATGCTCCCTAAAGATAACGGAGCCACTGAAAACCATAGATTTTCTGCTGCAGTCGGCGAGAAGAGCCCTTAGTGATGGTCTGGCTGAAGCAACCATGACAAAATGTTCAGATACAGCTGTGCGTTAAGGCATTAATGTACATGAAGCGGAGCATCTCAGGAAGCATAATTGGTACCAAGGACTCAATTAAATCATCGCAATAAACTTCAGACACTCAAAGCCTTATCAAAAAGAAGTTATCTTTCAAAGAAGAATTTTTTGCACAGCCTCGGGTCCTACCTTCAAAGGGATTGGGACAGTGGGAGTTGACCATATCCTGACATTTCTGGTCTTTTGGTCTTTGGTGCCGCTCAGAAGCTCCACATAGATCATATCCTAATTGTTTTCGTATCTATAGGACATTCTTCTCCTTGACTGTGAACTCAGTGAATGCACAGGCAATTCAATACTGAGGGTAACCTGATTTTATATGCCACAGGATGGCTGGAAAATAACTGGCCAAACTGCAGCTCTCTGTTTAGCCAAATTCTCCCTGCACCATGCCCCTCTCTGTAGAATTTTCCTCCTGCTAAAATATTTTCCCATCTAGACATGTGCAATTCCCATGTGCAACTCCCAGCGCTGTCAAAATGTGCCAGGCACATCAGTGCTGAGCTGATCAGTCGGGAGAGCCAATTCCAAAGGTCAGGCTTCTTATTTCATACCTAACGCTGCTGATGTGGCTGATCAGTTCAAGGATATGTACAGAAAAGAGACAGAGAAGAATGGCTTCTTGGGGAATTCAAGACCTGACTTGTAGACAGCGAATTGTCCAGATAAAGCCAGGAAAGTTTGTTAGCACTTGGGATGTCATGTGCAGGTTGCTTTATATCTTTTTAATAAAACATTAAATCCCATAAGTTGGGGGTGGGGGTGGTGGTGGGGGGGTGTTTGATTTTGGCTTTTTGTTTTTTGGTGTTTGGGTTGGTTTTTTTTGTGTGAAAGAGCCTGAAGATGTTCTTAGGGCTCCTGTAGATTGCATACACTAATTCAGCCTCCACTGCTAGTGTGGGACATTACTATGAAACAAGGAGGTAAGAATGCAAAGGAGATGAACGAGCTGCTCATCAACCCCCCTGGTTTGCTAACAGGAACACAGCAAGCACAAAGCATGGCTAACTACAGATGCAGGGGCATTTTACAGAATAGGACTCAAGCGGTGTAGAAGATCCCATTTATTTCAATAGTCCTACAGGAACAATCAAAGTTTTGCCTCAGCTGATACCCTCAGCACTGCTAAACTAAGAGCCACAGAAGAGAACAGAAGTCTAAGTGTTTTTAGAACCCCACCCACAGCCACATGTAGTCAGGTTTGCTGTAGTGCTCTTATCACTTGTCCAGCTCTTTAGCTATCATTTGAACTTACTGTGCAAACCTGGGAGGTGCAAAGCTTATTCTTGATTTTTTACTTAAGATGGTGACTTTCTGTTCTCTTCTAAGAAGCACTGGATGTACATTTTATATGCAAAGTTTTCATGGCATATATAAAGCCTAGGATAAATTTCATGGCTCAGGGCTCAGTGAAGGTAAAGAGAATAAAAATTCAAAAAAAATACCCAAAGAAGAAGATAAATATTTAAACTTTTGCATAGTGAAACTTCAAGGCCAGGAAAAGAGTAAGTTGTGCAATAAGCTGGTGTGTTTGACAGCAAACTTGGAAACCTTCAGCTAACTTAGTTCATGTCTGAGACATGGTCTAATACTGACTGTTGGTACAGTAGTTGAACTTTGTTGCTACAATAAAGCAGCACAGCTAAATTATGATCCCTCACTGAGATGTCAGTGTTACAGGGGATGAATTTGGTCTTCAGTACAAAGCAATCTGTATAATAATCCTCTAGTTTACTTTACATTAGTTTTCCATATAGACATTTCACTAGGTTTTGGACTCGTACTTAAAGCTTTGAGTCTTCAATCGCATTTAATCAGTTTAAAAGCAAACAAAGAAACAAACAAAGAAACCAAAAAACTCAGTGCTCTCAGTCTCTATAATTAAAACCAAAACAAAATAAAAATAAAAAATCCAAACCATTCTTTTTTGTGATTAATTTGTCTTTAAACTAAAAGTGCAAACAAAGGTAGTTTGCATCTGATCACTAGGAAAGTAGGGAAAACACGTTTTCTCCACTTGACCTTAAAGGTCTTGATATACCAGTTGAGAAATTTTAATTTTATTTTTATTTCTTTTTCTTCATTTCACCTTATAATTGTACTTTCCCAACCTTTAATACTCTTGCAAAGACTTGAAGACATTTTTTGACATCCACACTCTTACTGCTTTTCTTTTAGCCATTGAAATCATAAAGTGGAGGGGGAAAAAAAATTAAAAAATTAAAAAAAAAAAAAAATCCCAAGCCCCAGACACTCGCTGACGTTGAGACACAAGCTATGCTACCAAGCCATATACCATATGACACATGAAAGGTCTGGACAATACTGTACAGACAAGGTCAGGCTGGGTTTATATGGAAGAAGTTAATTACAAATGAGAGAAGAAGTCCTTAGAGTCTCTGCAACTGTGGAGGATTTTTTGTTCCCTTGTCAGAGAGTTTAGCAGAATTTTCTGCCTTTGCCTGTCTTATCACGTTATTTGATGCTGAATTATAGTCATGCTCTGAAAATCAGCACTTAACTCCTGCAAATCTCAGCCTAATGGAAGACAGTTTCCTCACTCCTGTCCTCAGACAACCAGGTACCTACCGTTGCTCTTCGTGTAGCTTTGCCTCCAGCTGGTACATCACATGTGTGAATACTCAGAAACTGTCTGAATTTTGATCCATGTACAATGTCTCTCTTGCAACTGCCATGAAATAAAAATCACAATGCTTTGCTCAGAGAGAGAACGACATTTTACCATCAGCACTTCAAATTCGTGTTCTCTGGTTTCTCTGTGCTTGCTCATCTGGCATGGCTGACATGAAGGCTCTTCCAATGCCTCCTAGTCAGATAATAGTATTTGGTGATTCATGACTGCTTTGTATGCCTGAGATTTAAGAAGGTCACACAGGAATGTAAGAAAAGAACCTTGCATTTTAAAGGATTTTAGATGTAGACATATATTTCCTAAACCATCAAAACCCCTCATGAAATAGTGTTTAGCCTTTTTGGTATAGAATCATAGAATCATTTAGGTTGGAAAAGACATTTAGGACGATCGAGTCCAAGCACAAACCTAGCACTGCCAAGTCCACCACTAAACCATGTCCCTAAGCACCACATCTACACGTCTTTGAAATACCTCCAGGGATGGTGATTCACCCGCTTCCCTGGGCAGCCTGGTGCAATGCTTGATAACCTTTTCAGTGAAGACATTTTTCCTAATATCCAAATCTAAATCTCCCCTGGTGCAACTTGAGACTCTTTCCTCTTGTCCTATCGCTTGTTACTTGGGAGAAGAGACCAACCCTGACCTCTCTACAACCTCCCTTCAGGTAGTTGTAGAGAGCGATAAGAGAGTGATGTATCTAGCCTTTCAGATTATAAATGGCTCTGGGAAGGTCCTGTTTCCTCTGGCTGGTGTCAGTACTTACCTGAAAAGAGTTCTGGTTTTTTAGTTCCTATCACACAGTAGGAAGTCTCATAACAGTGAAGAAAACTCAACGTAACTGGAAACAAAAAAACGGATGGTGATATTTTTCATTAAAATCCAGCATCCTGCACAAGTTCTGTGCTATCTTTTGAAAATGGGAAAAGGTATGGGTAATGAAGATAGAATTAAGCTGGAAATTCAGAGCAGAAATATGAGCCTAGACTTTATATATCCCATATAAGCAGCACAATTTCCAGGCTGAGGTTCCTGAACCAAACAGGAAAGTTCAAAATTCAGCTACCTTCCTTGTACAGACCCGATCTTCTCTGTGGTCCAGACTTGCATAACACTTTACACAGCTCATCACCACTGGCTGAAGTTTCCTCTCAACCCAGTTTTACTCAAAGCCTGAGACTACAGACGTAGCCATGTTATAGCACAAGTACAAGAAATGGCTGAGTACAGGGAAAGCAACTCATATAGTAAACCAGCAACAACAATTTTAACAAAAACAAGCAAAAAATCTGCCTCCCCTATTTCCTGGCTTTGCCCTTTGCAACTCCTATTAATGTTTTTCCAGCTTAGATGATCCACATATTCTCCAAATTGAGTATCACCCTCTGTCATGCAGAGGGACACAACAGAGAGCTTCTGCTTAGAGACACTGCAGTGACTATAGTGGACTAATTTCATCATGGACAAAGCTGCCTTGCTGCCACATAAATTATTTTATGACTCCTTCTGCACAGTTTGTGGTAGCCTTTGCATACTTTATTATTACCCCAGCAGTCCCATAACTTTCCGTGCACAGCTCTGTTTCTCAGGGGCCAAAAGCAAGGCACAATAGCTGGTTAGATCAAATTACATCAGACCGATGACCTGAAAAAAAATCACAGCAATCTGTTATTACACCATGTCCACACTGGCACACAGCACAGCTTCAGTTCACGCCATGTACATGTATATTTTGTCATGTCCTGTGTTATGTGTGTAAATGTCTTACAGAGCTGGGCTGGGCTCTCATAGCCTGTGCTTCTGTACGTGATCTTGGCTGATGCTGTGCTTCATTATGCACTGCCTTGGCGAGCTGCTGATGTACTTTATTAAATCAAAATTATTTGGGTTGCATAGACCCATGGAGAGGGTCTTCAACTATCTGTTTCCTTACTTGAATTGTTTGCTGTGTGTTAGATCTAGTTAAACAATCTTACTCCTTTTACTTTTGTTCCCATAAAGCAGAATGACAGAAGGGAAATGCTAAGCTTAGGAACTTTGGGGGAAAAAAAGAAAAGACAAAAAGGGGAAAAAAAAAAAAAAACAAAAAAAAAAACCCACAGGAGTCCAGCAGTCCAAGACTTTCTCGGTTTGATGCTGAATAACTGGGAAAATACAGAAATCAGCAGTGGAAACAGAGCAGGGAGCTTTGAAGCGGGACTTTGTGAACAGGTAACAAGCTTCTACTGCATGAAAAAAGGACGTTGCCATAGGGGTTGAAAAGAACCTGGACTCATCAAATGTGCTAGTTTGACAGTTTTGAAAGCTTCCTTGTGCCAATCCTGTCAAACTGGAGCAGGAGCAGAAGAACAGGGAAAGCTTGTGAGCTGCTAGTTAACACACTCGCGTTCAGAGTCCCACACGGCAATTTCAAATTGTCCCTCCTTAGATGTTTTGCATCAGGGTTTTGCTGCCTAAATTCTTTCTTTTCTGATCTCTGTGACCTACACATGTACCTCTTTCCTCTCGAGGCTGACGTGATCACGGGCTGAAGGAAGTAAGAACTGCCCAGCACTGAGGAGGGAAATTATGTCTGCAGCTACTGCAGATTGAATGCTAAGATAAGATAAGATAAGATAAGATAAAAGATGATAAGATAAAGTCTGATTAGTGACCAGTTAGAAATAATTAGTGCAAAATATGCAATGTGATACCATTAGCACCAGCCCACTCTCCGAATAATCCAAACAATTTGCCCTGATTAGAAACACTGGCAAGATGACATTTTTAGAAAACCACCTCAACTCAGCTTTTTCCTCAATTTAGACATGCATCTCCATGACTGGGAAAAAGAAGGTGTGCAGCAAATTAGAAAGAGTTTGCATTGTGATTATTGCAGCTGATAATCATTTGAGAATCAAGAACTCCGAGTCCTCTCCTTGCCACTGATATGCCATTTTTTCCATTTGCAAGTCCTTTCTTTGGAAAAGACATCAAGGTGGGAGTTTAAAGGATAGGGATGGGAAATCAAGTTTAGGTTTTGCGACTCCTCTCTAACCTAAATTATCCTTATCAGCAGCTGCTGATTCTCATGACTTCTGTCAAAACGACTGCCTGTGGCTGCTTGCTGTGTTAGGGGCCGTTCTCAACTCCTGTCGCAAGCCCTGCGTGTGTGTGGTAAGAAGAGCATCTCAGCTCCTTGCTTCAGCCCATCAAGCATTCACTCGTCCGAGCTGTTCCCACTGAATCCGCCTCTCCTCATCTCCTATGGGGAAAGGGTATTCAGTCCGCTGGACCATGCCGAATGAACAGATATGCCACCAAAATATTTGTACTGTGCGATAAAAAGTGATCTTTTGATGTCCTAGTGTTTAAACTAAATGAGAAATTAGAAGCACAGCTTTAACAGAGTAAGTGCCACTACGGTACTTGCACCAGTGTGACAGTAACTGTATTGCTGTATTAGTACAACTGGCAGAATCTTTTTCACAGTGCTTGAAACCACAGACCATGTAGTCCATGTGGGGATGTCTGACTGTAATGCTTCATGAATAGCAAGAAAATGCTATCACTTCTGATGTGATTTCCATCTGCAGTAACTTGCATTAAATACACTGGTGTTAAGTATTAAATAACAATATAGCGATATGGAGCACAGTAGGACACTCTGTTTTGCCTGTTTAGCTCCCACTCTTCTCTCAGTATTATCCACAGAGGTAGCTTATAGATACCTGGATGAGGCTGAGGTCCAGGACTTTTTCTTGACTCCTCATTATGTTACTGACATATTGGGCCTCGTTTGCTATAGTTACAAATTGACGGCAGCACTTCCCTCGTATCCCCCATAGAGCTGTGATGAGTTAATGGGCATTTGCAAAGTTCCCTGGAATACTCGTCTGAGAAACACTCTGAAGAGCATGTGTAGGTGTAGCTGAACAAAGTTGAACACTTGTATCTGAGTTGGAGCATTTAGCACACTTCTATCAAAGAGCTATCATTTCTATTTTTTCACAGTCGCCTGATGGAGACCAGTGCATTCAATGAACAATCAAAACTGACTTAACCAGGTAAGTTCTGGATCATCTTCTGGAAGTCCTTGTCTGTCTTTATTTAATACAGCGGGACACTAATAATTTTTTTTTTTTTTTAACTTCCCAGAAAATGTCTGAAGTTAGGTGGGATGTAACATGGAGATGGAAAACATATAATTCACTTGCATATGCGAAACTGGAACTAAGAAACAGTGATTTCCAAGGAGAGGTTTGAAAACAGAGATCCTTTATGGTGTGATTTACAAAGAAATTAGAGTATTCATGAAGTTTGTTGCTAAATTGAATTAAGTATTTGTTATAATATGTTCCTGAAAGAAGAAAGGGAAAATATTTTCAAAGAAATTTGAATATTTTTTATTTTATGTGGAAGCTAGTCAGAGCACTGTAATAGTCCTATTAACAATACGGGGGAAACAAAGAGTATTTAAATGGAAAATAAATAAATAATAGTTTATCCGTATAATTACAGTACAGTGAAATAATTAGTCATAAACTCTTTAGAGGGATCATAGCTGTCATTAAAAAAGCAGCACTCACAAATAGCATCACTTTTTGACAAAACCATTTCCTGAAAGAGGGGAAAAATGATTAAAAACTTCAATTCACAAAGTGACTTTTATTTTGACAATAAATAACATACAAGTCACATTGTAAAATGAGACCCTTAATCATTTTCTGCCATGTTATTTGTCAAAATATAGACAGTAAAAAATGATCACTCATAAATAAAAGGTAACTTTCTTTGGCCTGGGTGGGGGAGAAAATGCAGTGTTTGTTGAAGTTCTTAGAGGGGAAGGAAAGAAAAATAAATAGCTGAAGTTTGGAGAGGAAAAAAACTCTAATAAACTCAGTCTGATCAACCATATTGAGTAACAAAAAATTCATTCTTTGTAGAACCTGTGGGGAAAAATAGCATTTATTATTGGAATATTAACACTGTAAGGTTTGAAAGCATCAGAGAGGGAAGGTATTTTTCAAAGCCCTACCCTGATTGCCTACGATGTATAATCTCAGCTTAATTTAATGTTAATTGGATTTCCCAATGTCATTGTCCAAATGGCATTTTTTGTTTAGTTTTTAGCTGCTTTCAGCTATTGGATGAAGTCACAGAAAAGCTTTCATGCTGAACATTTATTTCCAAAAGGCACAAGTGGGTAGAATACAGTATTACACAAACCAGAACAAAGAATGGGGATGTTTGATTATTATTTTGGAAATTTATATGTAGGATTTTCTTTTTTTATGACAAGTTTTAGGACTAAGGATAGCATCCTGTAACTGAAAGACTTTCCAGTGATTTCTGCAGGGTTTGGTACTTGTGGTAACTGCAGCCTTGACCTTCTCCATCCTTTACATACTTTTTCATGAAAAAGTTTAAAGTAGTTGGCAGTAAAGCAATTTTTGTTTAGTTTTTTTGGGCAATGGATTACAGCTTGCATGTAGCAAGAAGTGAGCATTAGTTAATAATGTCCAGCAATTTCCAGTAAATGATCACAACTCTTTTCCCCAATTTAC
The DNA here is from genome assembly GCF_929443795.1 of Astur gentilis. Lineage (NCBI taxonomy): Eukaryota > Metazoa > Chordata > Aves > Accipitriformes > Accipitridae > Astur > Astur gentilis. The sequence continues at coordinate 82,499,508 of NC_064919.1, read as the reverse complement.
AAATTTTAGTGTCCCGAAAAATGTCATTCTTGCTATGAATATGACGTGAAGGTTCAAAGACTTCAACTGACAGCCCCAGTGGTAATGCTGGTCTGAATTCACCATTTTGCCATATTCCATTCATTGCACATACTAAATCAGTCACTCTAAATAAACTATATTGTCAGGACCAAAGATTTAACAAGAGAAGAGACCTTTTTTTCCTTAATCATTCATTATTTTCCATATCTGCATAAGGAGAAGAAAAAAAAAGGAAAAAAAAAAAAAAAAAAAAAAGGGTATGCCTGCTGAAGAAATTGTTTTAATTGTTTATTACGGAAAATTACACATGGACTTTACCTAGAAAGGAAAAAGGAAAGCAGGAGGGGCAGGTGGCAGAGTGAGGGAGAAAGGAAAACATGGAATTTTATAGAGTCACTAGTCTAAAGAGCTTAGAGTACCATGCAAATATAAAATAATAACAATATCAATTATATGGGGGTTTTCCTCCTTGAAAAAAATACAGAAATATTAATTATATCATACTTACTAAACAGTCATAAGGCAGATCATTAGCTTTATGTCTATATTACAGGTCGCCAGTTTCAGTTTGTATAAGGAGCAAAATACTTGAACTTTTGACAGAACTACATAGAACTACATAGAACTACACAGATTCTCATGTTCTGGCAATGCTGTTAAAATATCAGGTTTATCAGAAACTGAATTAATAAGAATTTTACTGTCGGCTGAAATGACATCAGGATTTCATGTAGTGTCATAACAGCACTGTAGGACACACTTGTTCAGGCTTTTTGTGGAGTAAGGTGAGAACTAAGAAGGGAGTCAAAATCAGCACAGAAACACCCCAGTGACAGAGCTGGAGATGTAATGCCAGTGTCCTGAAATTATGTTTTCAGTTGTTCAAATCCAAAGTAGCAGTTTCACAACTGATAACACATTGAAGTTACCCATAAATTAACAAGTGGGGAAATGCCTGAAGCAGAGTGAAGACAGCTAGTTGGCAAAATCTTGGCACTGAAGTTGACAGGCTTTCTGTTATCGATTTCAGTTGGGCCAGAAGATGCTCATGCATCTTACAGTATGTATTACTACAGTATTGTTGGCTCCAGCGGTTACTGTCTCTATTTATATGTTCTGTGTCAGTATATGAAGAAAACTCTGACCAGAGGACAGATGCAAGAACAGGCTTGGTTTCAAGTTTTTCAGGTGGCATGGAATTCAGAAAGTCTTTTTGCCATAGCTGTATCATTTAAGGAAAAGCCGAGTCCACATAGCAGGTCTGAGAAAGAATCACGTGTATTGATTTCCTCTGGTCAGCTTTCAGTAAGGGAGACCCTTCCAGCCCAACTTTCAGAAAAGAAGAAAAGGTCCAAGTAAGTGGAGGAAAGAGGATCTTTCTTCCATATCAGAGTTTACTGAGAAGGTCCAAGGCATTTCCAATTGAATTTGGCGAATCTACATCCTCTGAAACAACTTACAAGAAGGGTCATTATGTTCAACCCCGGATGAAGCAACAGGACTAGGAAAGCTTCCTCCATTTCTGCTGCTACCATACTCAGCGAATCTTGAAGATTTGCGGAGTAAATGTCTCCCCAAGGAGAGTTTCACCTGCATAGGTTAATTACACTGCCCACAACGTGCCTATGATACTCAGCTCTTTTTGAAAGTACTTTCCCTCCAGGGTGGGCCGTCAGGCCTTCGACACTTAGATTTGGATGTTGAATCCATAAAGACTAATGAGTCATGCAGGCTGGAGCTCAAGTCTGTTATTCCTCTTGAATAGCTCTTGGGCATTTTGTTTTCATTGCAGGTGAACTTAAGCAACAAGCATGTTTTTATTTGCCTAGCAAGGAAAATGCATCTGCTAAAGATGTGTGCATCTTTTTTAAGTGTGTCGATTTATATGCAAAATAGGTTTAGCATTTGTGCCCATGGACAGCTGCCAACACAGCCCTTAGCATCTCAGGTCTGGACAGCGAGACCCCAGATTCTTCCTCCTTCTTCTTTCTCTCTTTCTCTTTCTCTCTCTTTCCCCCATCTCTTCAGAAGTGATTTGGAAAATAATGTTCCCAGTTTTACCCAGCAATATTTAAAACTCTTCCCATGCAGATGGTTTTATAGAGGTCTGAATAGAAATGAGTTGAGACATCTCAGAACAGCCATAGTCTATCATAAAGAGCAGCAGAAGATACCTAAGATTTTGCATAATGCAGCACCCTTGGCATTCTTAGTGAAAAAGAAGCCAAGTCTTGTCTCGGCACTGAGAAATTCTTTCTCTTAATGTGATAAAGATTGGTCCCTTTGGGTCAAGGTAGTGGTACATTAAGTGGGAAAGAGTAAAACCTACCTTCTGCCCATCTATATTTAACCTGTCCTACAAATGATAAGAAGATTTCATTCTTCTGTGTCCTCACTTTTTTCTCCTTTCTTCTCAAACACTGAATTTATCATTTAAATGTTAAAAAGAGAAACCAGATGTTATAGTTATTAACTTTTGGAATCAACTATAATCTTCCTATTAAATCCTTCCATCCAGGTACAGGCAATTATTTGCTTGATCTAAAGGTGCAGAAAATGTAGACACACAGGGTTTCAGAAAGTCCAGTTTAATAAGACAGGTGGGTAACTAATAATGTGGAAAATTACCTGCAGATTGAGGATATTGGGAATGACTAATGGCCAAAACTAAGCGAGTAAATTAGTTGCAAAATGATACCATTTGCAGTAGTTGTGTGAGTAGGGGACTGGATGGCACAGTGGCATGTGGCAGTGATCTGAGCTTGAATATGGCCCAAATTCAGGAAAACATGCCATCAACTTATGCCTTTTTCTCTTTTTTTTTTTTTTTTTTTTTTTTTTTTTTTTTTTTAATTTTTTTCATTATTATTATTCTTTCCATGTACTCTGTGCTATTTATGTAAGGTTTAATAGCACAGGCACAGGAGCCTAGTTAGCTTTGCAAAGTTTAACAACAAAGTTGTCATCAAGGTCAAATGCATTGAAACTGAGACTTCAGTTTGCTTTACAAGCCAAACAGAGTTCAGATAAGCAAAACACTCGGCTCATTGGGGAAGATTCTGAAATGCAGAGAAGGGAGAATTTCAAAGAGATTTTTTCCCCCTAATTTAAGATGTTCCATAAGTTTCTGATTCCAAAAGGCACTCAAATGTTGGCTTCAGTGGGACCATTTATGTACTCAGAATTAGCCACATGCCTAAGTACTTGGGGTTTTAATTACCTACCCCAAAATACATGACTTGACATTCTAATCATGGGCAACATCCAAATGATTTTAGCAAGAGATTAGCCCATGAAGGGACAGCTGGACTGATTCCTTTGTAGACAAAATTATCTTCACCAAAAGTCGAAGTACTTCCATGCTTCTCATTACTTAGAGACCTAAACGCATCCCAGATCTTTATGAATGTATTTTCAAAATTCTTTGTAAAGAAAGAGCTATTACCTCTTGGCTGTAATGGGAGAATTACAGCAGAGAGAGTGAACAACATACTGAAGATCACAAAGGAAGCTAGTGGCAGAAGTGAGAACTGAATCTGCATTTCTGTCTATCTGATCTTAGATTTGCCCACCTGCCTGAGGTACAGATTACATATTCTTTCTGATGGGGCTAGTAACATGAAGAATGATTTTATAGTACCAGCTGTGATGGTATTTATTCTCGGAGAGAATTTTTAAATGTAATATAGTGATCTAATAGACAATGTATTAGCTTTTTCCTCTATGACCATCCCATGTTACATTTATTGACAGCCAGGAGTACCCAGAATATCCTGACAACTACATAAAAGTATTGAAAGCATTGAAACATGTCTCCAAATTCTTTAAATTCCCCCAAATCTTTTCTTTAATATTTTTGCAAGTGGAACCAGGCTGAGTTTACAGTTTTCTTTAATTTTTTAATACTATTGCAGTTTCTCTGGAAGTTCTGTTTTCATAAAGCTGAAGGCTAGAATAAAACCCATGCACTCTGGAATTTATATGCATCTTTTAGAAAACTTACTCTCTGGAATTTGACTAGAACAAAACACACACACACACACACACACACACACAAACTTACACATACCTGCACATTCCTGTGTAAACATCTGTATCACAGGAAGGCAAGATGAACCTTAGCCTATGCAACAAATTTCTAGCAAAAGTTATTTTGTAAGAAAAGGTAAGTTAAAAAAACATAATTGCTTGTAGTCATTTAGGAAAGAATATACCAATATTAACACTAGTAATAAACACAATAGTTTCAGTTCCGCCTTCTGCCAGTGGGAGTTGTGCTCCAGGTATTTCTCGCCTTCTCCCATTGCTGAAAGTTACCTCCTCCCTTTGATTTACCCTCTGTGTTCCTCATGTGGACACTTCCTAAGGACCCACTCTAGGTTAGCAGAGAACCATTCTTCAAACTGGTTAATATTTAAACACAGCTTAAGTGATTTCTCCAGGCCCTAAACTGTATTCTGCAAAGCCTTACTGTTAGCTTTGAAAGACTGAGATAATTTCTCAGGAGCTCACATAGTCAGGGCTGCGTACAATAACAGTAAAATACAGTTCTCAAGGGCTAAACCTCCCATACAGACTCTTATCTGTCTGCAGGTGGTGTTTGTCTTTGTGTTCTTACCTTTTTCTCTAATCCTCTGCCTTCCTTTTCATCACAAAATGTCATTGAGACTGACCCCTTACTCACTATTTTTTTTTTTTACTACAGAACATTTGTGTATTTCTATATATACAGGTGCCATATGAAAAGTGGGCAATATGATTTCATAACTAGTGATAAGGGAAGCAAACTCCTTTCAGCTTTCCTGGACCCAAAAACGTGATTCAAGTCTTTTGACTAAGTGGCATTTGTAAGAAAAGGAACAATACATCCAAAGATCAAGACAAGTTTTAAAACCTCAAAGAGACAATTATCAATAACACTGAGTTCCTGCTTTCTGGTGAGTAGTACCTATAAAACACAGAAGTGTAACTCTATTGTACCTATAAAATATGGCCTTCATGTTTTGAATTTGTAAATAAATTGGGGACACAAATTCAAGAAATTATTGGCACAAAATTAGTCAGCTTTCCACAGGAAGACTTTCCATTGAAGTAAATTGTCATTGATCTAGTGACTACAGAGTGACTGTAATCATTTACACTGACATGGTCTAATCAGTTGTATGTGGTAACAGAGATCATGTCTGCCTGGCCTATTCATTTCCCTAGAAGAAGTTTAAAAAAAAAAAAAAAAAACAAAACAAGAAGGGTATTTTAGCTGTAAATGCAACTGGAGAAGCCAGCTGACTTTTAAACCTGCCACTGCCCACCACAGATAACCCAACTACGAGTGCTAAAAGTGGGAAGAAATTGTCTTTTTGTACTGAAAAGGTACAAGGTGCTGAGCTGAAAAGTCCCTATCTATAAGAGAGTGGGAGGACAGAATTTGTGTGCTCCACAGGGAACAGATGTTGCAGCTGTGGCAGAGGGGATGGCTGCCACTGAAGCCCAATGGGAGATAGCGTATGGGTCAGAGGTTCCCAAAAGTTTGGGAATCAGAGCAGTCAACGTTGGGCTAACAAACTAATGAGCAGGCTGGCAGTTGCCAAAATTCTTGCTGCAATTTCCCAGAGGAATTGTAAATATTGTGGTTTTGGTTGGCTTGGCTGTGGGGATTTCCATCATGTACGTGTTTGGATGCAAATCATGACCATGAAACCAGCTAGGCAATTTTTCTCTCCAACAGGTGAAATGAATATGTTCCTGTTTCCACCTGAACTTTCCTGGGACCAAAGTTCTCCTACCGTGGGTGGACTCCACTCTTCAGGGCAGTGCCGGAGCTGGGGGGTGGAAACAAAGTAGAAATGGCCATTCTCCCCTTCAGGTACACAAAACAGGGACAAGGGCATTTGTATTACATACATTTTATGGAAGTCATTGTTTCTGTCTCCTCACCTCCCATAACCTTTCTTGACATCAGCAAAAATTATTAGTTTGCTCTTCAGTGTCATGCCTCTTGGTTACCTCTAATTGAAATGGAAGCATTCTGAGTGGCAAAATCAGTTACAAATCTCTTCAAGTGCCCCTTTTGTGTAATTTGTCATGGGATTCAGAGCTTCTGAGCTTGGATCATTTAGTTCTCCAGTCTTTAATACTTGGTCACAATTTGTGGTGGGACAGTACTTGGTATACTTGGTGGTATATGAAGATAACTGAAAATTTATTTACTGTATCAAATGCTGATGTTGCCAGAAGAGTGGTTTGAGATGAGGATTACCTTTCACAGCAAATTAACTGCAAGGAACAACTTAATTTGAAGGAACTATAGACAAGAAAGAAAGAAGGAAAGAAAGTAAGACCCTGTAGGTATTGAATAAAAAGTTACTTGAGCTTTCCTCTTTAAATGAGTTCTTTCATCATGAACCAGGAAAAAAGATGCTTTAATAAGAAATCATGTCATTAAAATCTTTTGATCAGGGTAGAGACACAGGGAAACTTACTTTTGTGAGAGTTTACCTTCCTGAGCAGGCAATCACCCTATTTGCTTCTTTTGGAAATGGCAGATAACTGCAGATCTGTGATCCACACCCCGTGGTCAGTGTAGACACTCTTTAAAGCCAGTGGAAGTAGCCATGGTAGAATTTTGTCTTTGTTAGCCACATTTCCCTATGAAGTATGAATATATCTACCTATCTGCAACTTCCGTGCCGTTATTCCTCACTCTTTTTTTCAGTTACTAGTATGAGAGGCAATTTTTCCTGAGGACTGGGAACATCAAGGTGAATTAAAAGGCCTGTTTCTGTTTTAGTCTGTGTGTAAGGAAACTTGGCATAATACCTCTTCTGTCATGAATTCTCTGTGAAGTTTTGATCAGGTGACAGGTATATCACTTGCTGATTAGGTGGTGATTTCAGTGGGAGCTGGGCATATCTGCATATCTTAAAGGATCTGTCTCTTTAGGCTTTACTGACTAATAGAAATTAAGGTCTTAATCCCTTTTGCTGTTATCAAGGACATGGTGATATATTTGAAAATATAGAGAAGGTTTCAGCTATGCATATATCACTGTGATAAAAGAAACCCCTGATCTGTAAATTAAAGTATCAAGTTTAGCATTTGTTTGGTTTTGTGGTTTTTTTCTTTTCCCAGCATTGCCCATGAGTAATAAAGTAATGGCTATGCCATTACTTAACAGAGCACACAATAATTCAATAAGCTTAAGAAATGTTAATGTTCACATGCATTAAAAATACGATAGTTACTCTTGCTTTTGGGAATGGACATCCAGTACACCTGGGAGTAATACTGATTCCCCAAACATTTGAAACTGTAGTGGTAACCTACACTTCAGTCTCTTCTTCTGATGAAGTCTCACATCCAGAAATAATTCAGTTTGAACATTTCATCCAGGTTACACCACTCAGAGGTACAGGCCTATCTTTCACACTGAAGCCTTTGGGGAAAGCTAACGAATGGGCAAAAACATTGAGAACAATTTGCTGTTGCAAGTCACAGAATTGTAGAATTGTAGAATGGTTGGGGTCAGAAAGGACCTTTAAAGATCATCTAGTCCACCCCCCTGCCACGGGCAGGGACACCTTCCACTAGACCAGGTTGCTCCAAGCCCCATCCAGCCTGGACTTGAGCACTTCCAGGGATGAGACATCCCTGATTTCTATGGGCAACCTGTTCCAGTGTCTCACCACCCTCATCTTCTTCCTTACACACAATCGAAATCTACCGTCCCGCAGTTTAAAGCCATTGCCCCTAGTCCTGTCACTGTAGGCCTAGGTACAAAGTCTCTCTCCACCTTTCGTATACGCTCCCTTTAAGTACTGAAAAGCTACAAGAAGGTCTTCCTGGAGCCTTCTCTTCTCCAGACTGAAAAAAGCCAACTTTCTCAGCCTGTCCCCATAGGAGAGGTGTTCCAGCCCTCTGATGATGTTCCTGGCCCTCCTCTGGACCCTCTCCAACAGGTCCATGTCTTTTCCTGTGCTGAGGACCCCAGAGCTGGATGCAGTACTGCAGGTGGGGTCTCACCAGAGCCGAGTAGAGGGGCAGAATCGCCTCCCTCGACCGGCTGGGCACGATTCCTTTTATGCAGCTCAGGATACAGTTGGCTTTCTAGGCTGCAAGCACCCTTTGTTGGCTTATATCCACCTTCATTACCTCACCTAAAAGCACTGGAGTTTGGGGGTTTTACTTGTCAATATGTTCATTATATACAGATAAACATATAATGCAATTTATTATCATATCAAGAGAAATTATTACAAACTGTATATATATGTGTGTGTATATATGTATACTTATTCAGGAAATGACACCTCTTACACACATATATCTTTGAAAAAGAAGATATTACTAAGGCTAGTTTGTTTCCTCCCATTTCCTCACTTAGCTTTGTAATTTTTATCCTGCTAAAACAGTGTTTATCACTTTCCCAAGTAACGGCTGAGCAGCAAACACGGGGAAAGGCAGAACTGCTGGTTTTGTTTGTTAACTATCTTTTTGAATTCACAGTGTGTAGGCACAGTTTAAGTATTTTCCATAAAGCATTACAGTGTGAAAGGGCGGAGGGGAGGAAAACAGGCAGACATCACCCAGAGAGCAGTGATATTGAGAATAACTGGGAAAAAGCCATCTTCTTCACACTAAGACTCACAAAGTAATTCTCAAAAAAAGGTAAATATTTGCTGCAAGTTTTCTTGGAAGCTGCAGGAGGCTAAAACTATCACTTTTTACAGCTTTAATATTTATTTCTTTCCTTTGAAAATATTTTTATGATGGTTGTTTTTAAAGAAAGAAAAAAAAAAAAAGGCATATTATTCCTCAAAGCTAAGATTGCAGTCCAAGTTTAACTTTGGATCTAGAACAAAGCTCACCGAGGGGAGAAAAAAAAAAAAAGTACACCAATCTATAAGGCAAGCAAATCCTTTCTCCTCCAGATTTCCAGTAACAAGTATAGGGCCAGATGTGAAAATAGAGAGCACTCTTGGGAACGCAGTGTGCATTGGAAACTGGGTAAGGATTCAATAATGAGAGGAACAGGTTGTGTGTTTTATGCCAATCTACCCTAAAATCTCACCTCCAAGCAAGGTTCAAACTTCACTGGTCCTAATGACACACAGAATGAGAGAAAATTGTTCTGGGGAAGATACGAATTAGTCATACAGTCCAGTAACTTTACAAAAGGCAAAAGAAAATATATTGCTCATTCTTGCCACTTATATGTATAACATTTATAAAACTTCAGCAGTGAAGTCCTAACCCTGCAGAAGAAATGTAAACTATCTTCACTTTTCACAAGGCCTTCTTACTTTTCATTCTACTTTTTTTTCTTCTGTTATGTCTGGCCATATCTAGTGGGTATAAAGAGAGCAGATTATTCGCTTCCTGTTTGCATATTTAAAGTAATTGAAGGTTTTTATCAGGTTCCACATCAGACTTTTCTTTACCATAAACTTTGCTCTTTTCTCACTGATCATGCTTCCTAGACATTTGATCATCCTTGTTGCCTTTGAATCCTCAGCAGGTGCCTTAAGGCAGTTTTATTCCCACTTTGATGCAATAGAAGTGCAACTTAAAAGGAGCTCAGGCTCTCCCATATATCTTTATATCTTTTAGGATAATAAATAATAATGATCCATATTCACATTGCACTTTGCATTTGCGAGATACTCTACAAACATTAATTAATTAGTCCTCATGGCTCTCCTGTGTGATAGCAGTAATAAAGCTTTGCATGAATATGGCACCTTTGAGCTAAGGTTCTTAGATAACTTTAAAAATATTAATGAATATCCAATCTATTTATATGTTACTGCTCACAGCAGTGCAAATTAGCGGGTAAGTCGCATTGTACACACTTTACATTTATCAGAACTGAGACCAAGAACTTTTTGGATGGGGGTTCCAGAGCTGATATGCATCTCAGGCTTGTGCAAAACAACACTGTTGGATGTTGGCACTTAATATTCTAAGAGATTAGCTTGTACATGATTTTCTCTAACCCTTTTACCACTCTTTACCTGGAAAGGACGATCATTTACAGGAAGATTTTCCTCCTCCAACACCTGTTCTGTAGATGTATAGGCTTTAGGAGCAGTTTGAACCATCTAGATCACTCAGCAGACTAGCTTAACCAGGTTCACTAAGTCCATTATGTATCAAGCTAGGGCAAAATTCTGCTAATAACACATGTATACATAATAATAAAATAATAACAAAATGTTTTTCTATGGCTGTGTAAAAGGTAATAGAGATGCATATGGTAATATAACTAAAAGTTTTAAAAGACAGTCAGAAATTTTAGAATAAAGAAATATTATATGTCCATCAGAAAATCACCAGTCTAGACTCATACTTCATGTACTTTTTTCCTGCTTACTATGTAGATCTGTTAAGCAATTTCATGGCTAGGTATACAGGTTTTCTTTGCATAGGTGGAGGCTTCAGTGAAAAAAAAAAAAAAAAAGACTAAAAATACCTTCAATATCTAAATGCATAACACAGTAAGCTCTTTTTAGGTCTCTGCAAGGAAAAATGAAATATTTGGAAAAATTAGAAGAAAGCATAGAGAAGCCATGACAATTCTTACAATGAATTCCTGGAAGAGAGTTCAGAAGAGCTGCTGCAAATTGTCCCAGAACTACTGGAAGATTTTCAGACACCATAATACTGACAGTAGTTGGAAATGTATACACAATATTTGGGAGGAATATTTAGATGACATTGAGAGCTTAACTGAAGAGACAGTACTGTTAAACACTCTCCAAAATAAAAGGAAATTTTATGAAAACTTTTTTTCCTGGATTTTTTAATATTCATTCAGAGATGTTCACTTTCCTTTGTCTTGTGTGATTTTATTACTGTTGACTTCGGCCTCATTTTTTAGAATGCATGAATTCCTCCTCCAATACCATGTATTATTCTGCAAATGTGAACATGCACATGTAGCTCCTGGAGAACAGGATCTGCTGGTAAGTGCTGCCTATATGAAGTAATTTTTTCTGTTCTCAGTTCACCTTTCAGCATAACAAATCAGAGGTGGAGAGAAAAAGCAGGAGAAACTTAGCAAAGACAGTAGGCTAGATGGATCTTTTCTGGTCTGAATCTGTAAGATATTTACCATTTCGTACAGGGAATGGAAGAAAGTTTTGCTCTAATTCAGGATCAGCTACAAAAGAAGACAGAAGGAGAAAATTACAAAATAAAAAGTTGAAAGTAAGTTGCAATAACCAACCCTACACTTCAAAATAAAATCCTCCCCATTCTTCTTCAGAACTAAGTTACCATTAAACAAGAACTCCTGTGGTATTATTTGCCTGTCATTTGCTGGTAAATCAGTGTCATTAGCATTGATTTTTTAGAGGAGAGATTAAAAGAGGTTTAGTTAGGAGAGTAAGGCAGGAGTATATATTATCCAAGCCAATGTATCTCTGGGTCTCAAAGATGACATTTCCTTCTGCTTCATTAACTTGCATAGCTTGTTGAGCTTTAGCTGTTTCTAATTAATTCTTTTACTGGCTTTTTTGAATGTGTATCATCTCTGGCAAACCATATAAAATGAAGAAATCTCTCTAAGGTTTTACCCTTTTAATTATTATTTTTATTGCTTAAATGAAGCTCTGGAATTGCAAATGTTGACATTTTAGTTGAGTCTAGTCATTAGAGTTTTCAAGAAGGAAAAAGGGGGAAAAGGCTACGGGGAGGAGGGGGGCAGTGCAGATAAAATAATAAATAAATAAATAAATGAAATCACAAACTGAGCAGGATGCTCAGCAAATGCTGTGGAAAATGGAAAATAAGGAGGTTTGTCAAAAGTGACCTCCATGATGGTTTTGCCCTTTTAAATACTAACAAGGAAGGAAGCATCATTAGAGGCAATTCCTCTCTGTCTTGTGCACAGGCTGACAAGTAAATGAATGGAGTTTTGCACTCCCGCTTGTCATTTTGTTTTATTTGGATAGAGCTTAGTTAGCAAGTGTGGTGAGTACATGCATACACATGCATGCACCTTCACACACAGTCATTCACACTTTTCTTCTTAAAATAATGAGCATGAAAACCCATGGTAGAATATGTCTGGCTTTTGGGGTAAAAAAACCCAACAAAAAACCACCAACAACAAAACAAAACCCTAAGCAAAGCATATCTGTTGGAATGAATCTGTAGTTTGTAAAGCATGTGTCAGGAAAGTTGTAATGGAGTCACGCTTGGCTAATGCAATGCTCTGTCAACTAGTCCATTTGCTTGCCAGATCATTGTGCTGATTTCTAAGTTGATACTCTAAGAAAGAGAGACATTCAGCTTTGTTGCAAGAAGAAAATTATACCAAAGTAAGCTGAATAATGACAAGCTAGGCAGTGAACTTGGATGTGTCAGCTATTACCTGACTGCCTGTTCTACTGCTTACCCCATCGCTCGTGTAAGGTAGCTTGCTTCCCCTTGCCCCTTTATTGTTAATAAAACAAAACACACAAAAAAAGTCTTCTCTAAAAGAAATTGTCACTGCTTAAAGCAGCTCTGTCACTGTCTCAGGCTCTCATTACTGTTACACTGATGACCATGAAGTCATGCTAGAAGCTCTTAATGAGACTTATCCACCAAAAGGACAAGAAGAAAAAGCAGGAGGCTAGATACAGCCAAGCAGTAGATTTGCTGGCAGCCAGGAGGGAAGCTAAAGGGACAAGGCAAGCATTTTCTTATCCTGTGACCACATGAGACAACACTACTGCATTTATTTCTCTTTCACATTCTTCCAAAGATCAGTGAGGACTTTTTGCAAGCAATCAACTCAGTGAGGCCTGGATGGAGGTAAAAGGAATTTGTTCACAAAGCCATTAGTCACTAGTATGGTGAAAACATGGAACGGCTATCTAATACATATAGGAAAAACAGTATTTTTCAAAGAAATTGGTTCCTGAAAGCAAACAACAGTGGATAGATTCCCGCTGGAAAAGTACTTTTAATTTGCATTTTTGTACAACTATTGCAATTAGGTAAAACTGGCTTTCTCATGAATACAGCTAGTGGCCTTGTTTGACTATGGCTGGAATAGAATCCCAAAGCCATGTTCATAATTATTCATAAAAATATTCATTTAAACACAAATTTTGAGACCAAGTCTTTTGGCACATTTATCCAATCAGGGAAGGGAATAAATAAAACATGACTTTGGCTAATCCAAATTGATGAATGTGCAGTCAAATGGATGCTTTGGTAAAGGATTGCATGCAATTGTGTCTAAATGTAGCTATATTATCTTTCTATTGTGAGGATACGCAGCAGAATAAAAGTAATTTTATTTATTAAAATAAGTTGCATCTGAGAGAATCATGGATGGCTAATGCACCCTTTGAAATAGAAATGGCTCCACCGCCTAGTGCTTTATTAGCATTTCAAATGCTATTAAGAATCTGATTCTTGAATCGGAGCACCACTGAGCACCGAGATTTGGGCAAACAAAGCTCTGAAGAAACCTCCTTAGAAGAGAGTTATTTTCTCAACTTTAGTAGTAATAAACACCTTTGGTGTGATCACCTAAGTTAAATTTATCCACCTGATAGTTAAGTGCGTAGTTTGGCTACCATCAAGGCTCTATTTATGGAGGGATGACATCTCCAAAAATGCAATTCATCCCATCTTTCTTAACTACTTCTTTTAGGATAGTGTGACGTACCCTTTGGGAATGGTCTCTCTTTCTGTGTAACAGTAGATTACTGGGAGCAGCAGTGAAGCTGGAGGTTGTCTGCAAGTGAACAAGCGACCAAGTCTTCGAGTCAGTAGGTGGATCAGATTGCGGGAGTCAGTTGTGTTGTCAAGTGTAAAGGTGAACTGTGTGGAGCAAATGACGGTAAAACACAGGAGTCATCGCCACCTCAGAGGTGCAACCAGCAAAAAGAAAAGAGAAACTGAAAAATGAGAGAGGAGGCATGAGGCCGTATGGGAAAGGAATTCTTCGATGGCTGAGCATAGATGGGCTTCTATCAGCTACCACAGATGTACACAGCATGATCTTTATCTCTAAGGGACCCCACATTGCTGTTATGTATAAATTCAAATATTGTGGTTTTATTTTTAGCAACAACACATGCTTAAACTATTTCCTGATTTTGTCTTTATTACATTAGGTCTCACACTGTGTTCTTGGAACCCAAACAGAACAGGTGCTTATCCCAGAAACTAAAAAATATGGATCTATTTCTTGTTCCACGACAAGATTTTGGGTGGGCCAATTACTTGGGGTTCTTTTGAAGATACATGGAATTGTAAATTTCAGGAAAAGTTAATTCCTAAACCATTTGGGCTATCTAAGTTTTACTCCAGGCCCCCAGTATGGGGAAATTAAAGCATTTCTCTTTCCCTTGAGGCACTGGCACAGTACAGGACGATTAGATACTATGGTAGGATTAAAATGGGAAGAGTGTAACAATCCTGGTCCTGAAACAGTTAAACATTTTTTGGCTTAAGTGGTTCATTTTCATCTGTTCTCAAGCCACCTTTGCCAAAATCAGGACTACATGCACCAGTTGTGTAGAATTGGAGTGTGTACACCTGTGATACTCAGGCAAATGTATAATACCACACATGCAGAACTTGAACAAGGACACCTGCTTATATAGTATTTTACAGCAAATTTCCACAGATTAAAGAAAGTGTGGGAAGGTTATAGTAATGCAACTATAATAATATCACACTGGGTCAAAATGAAATTCCATTTATACTATATCTTGCTTCTGACTTTGGCCAGAAATGATACCTTAAAAGTTAGGGGGGGGGGGGGGGGGGGGAGGGGACGGACAAATATGAAATAGTTTTCCATCAGAACTTTCCATCCAGCAAAAGGACTGTGGGAACCTCCTGTGCCAGAGATTGAATTTGATCATTAGTTTCAACAGCCAAGTGGAAAACTGAACCTCTGACACTACTGAAGTCAGTAATCCAATTTGATTTAGAAAGCCTATGAGTCAAATTCTGCTTCTGTGTAGAGCAACATGAATCTGGAGTAACTTCAAATTCTGGTTTGTAGAAAGCCAAACAGATTTTTGGCCTTATGAAAAGAGAAAACGGGAAAGCAATTTGCCACTAAACAAATAAAAAAAAACTGAACAAAACATTTGAGTTCAGAAGTAACATTTCATCTTGGTTCTACACCTTTCTTTAAAATGGGTTAGGCCAACTTACCTTCCAAGTGTGCTTCCTAACCCTTGCTTTTATTGCAGTATTGTATTTTTCCCTGATATTTGGCTGGCTTTGTACAATTGAGCTATAATGCGTGCAGTTGACCTTTCTTCATTTAAATGTTAATAGAGATCTTAGGTAAGGTGCTGCCATGCAAAAGGCCAACTAATTGTAATAGACTTACGACCTTTTGTTTGTTGAGCTAGTCAGACAAAGAAAGGGTTAATTAAAACTTATACAAAATGTTTACAGTTCAGGAGAAAATGTCTGTGTGCTACGTGTTAGGCTACCAACACAAGTCTTATTCCAGAGGTAACTATCCACTATGTACATCCATAAAACAGTCATCTTCTCCATCTGAATTCATTTTTATTGGGAAGATTTTAGGATCAGTTACAAGAACAGCTCATTCAGGGCACTCGTTTAGCCTTGTTGGTTATCCGTGGGCCCATAGGTACCAGAAAGCACTTTATCTGGTAAAGTTACAGCTGGTAAAGGGAAGCGATAGAAAAGATTTGCACTAATTGAAGCATTAACAAGCTTTTTTTTCTTTTCACTACATAGGTTTCCTTTTGTATTGGATATATGGGGCAAGGTTTTGGTAGTTTGTGGTGCCTCTGTGAAAACGTATTTAAGAAAGGGTATAAAATGCAACTCAGAGGAGGAAGGGGAAAAGAGTGAGAAACAGAAGAGATCAGAGGAGGAAGAGGAGGCATTCCATGGTGGAGCAGATATGCCCTGCAGCTCTTGGAGGACCCACCCTCGAGCAGAGAAAAGTCATAAGAAGGACCAATAGAGGGAAATTGCTGCGTGCTAGTTAACCACCCCCTGCACCAGTGGTGTCCTCTCTGAAGGGACTGTATGTAACCTGCTGTGATGGCAAGGAGGGAGGAGAGGAGTCTGGTGGGAAAGAGTGAAGTTGAATCTGAGAAAGGGAGTAGAAAAATGTTTTCCTAAGTGTTTTAACATTTCTTTCTTTTTTGTTGCTGATTTTGTTTCCCAGTACCCAAATCAGTAATTAAATATTTATATTAATTGGCAACAAATTGTGTTAATTCCCTCAAGTCAAGTCTCTTCTGCCCATGACAGTAATTGGTAAGTGATCCCCCTGCCATTATCTTGACCCATGGGTTTTCTCATTCTCTTTCTCCCTATTTTTTCCCTCGTGGGGAGTGATGACGCAGCTGTGTGGGTACTTGACTGCCAGCCTGGGCCAGCCCACAACACCTTTATAAATTATAGAGAGAAACAGACAACTTCAGAATGCAAGAAAGCTGATCTTAAAAAAAAGCTTTTTAGATCACATGAACCAGCCTCTTCAAGAAGTTTAGCATTTGGGGGGCTTCTAGGTAAAGGCTGGTCAACCTATTGCCAGGTTTCATCAGCTATTCTGTGTCAGCCCATAGTTTTGCGGACAAACACAGCAGGAAAAGTAATCAAAAAGTGCATCATGACTAATGTTTTCTCTATTTTCTGTGGTTTCTGTCATCTATGACAGTTAAACAAACAAACAGCTTTCTATGCAAAAACTCCAGGTCTTGCTACGCTGTTGTATAGTTTATTTACATCTTTATTTGAGCTTCAAAATCTGTTATTACATTGTGATGAAAAATAGTGACAACATGTTCTGCATCAAGGAAGAGGTGGGATTACAAAACAAATTTTATTGGGGTTTATGGTCAGCCTCTATCAAAGTTTGCATATTTCTGTTGGTATGTTTAGGGATATATGTATATGTAAATGTAACTACACAAGTTGTCTAGTCTTCTGATAACAAAAGACTGATGAGTCTTAGGCTCATTAGTTTAATCCTCATGAATAATTACTTTTTCTGCAGAATACAGACTTCCACTGGCATTGTCTGATATGCCTATCCTGAATCTCAGCAAGAGAATTCTTGAAGATCGTTGCCCTGTAGTCACAAATGATAATATGATACTTTGGGGTGACCTAGGAGAGAAGAACAGCAGTAGTTATGTTCAAGGCGGGGTATTGTGGTGCACTGGAAAACCTACCCGGTGCTTGAAGAGAAGTCCCTAGTCTCTGGGACACTGTGGGTCTCTGAAAACAGGTCTTTCTCAGGCTATAAATTCTCTTTTAAAAATATGTCTGAAAAGAAAGTGTGAAGAATCATAACACTGACTTGGTATTTCAGGGACTTGCGTTGTGAACACAGAAAATTTCATGACCTGATTTTTTGGAAGCAGATGAGTCACATACACTATGAGGCTTAAACAGTTCAGGTCATTTGCAATTCACAGTGCCTGTAGTTTAAAATTAGCATGGGTTTTGGAGAGCCTTTAATATTCATAATCTGACCCAATATTGAAATGTTCTTTAGAAAGATAGAGATTTAAGGGGAAATAATGTGAAGTGATATCAGGAGAATTTGCAAAGTAGCTTTAATAGACTAATTCCAAGTGCATTAGCTGCATTTCTGATCAGAAAATATTGAAATGTATCTAGCTTACCTTGAGATTGTAGACTAGTTATTCTATTTCTATAATTACCAACAGTGATTCAGCATATATTTCAAATACGTGAGGTCTTGGATAAATTTACTCCACCATACTTTCAAAATCATACAGACAAAAGGAGAAAAACAGCATCAGGGAGAAAAGTGAGGATTTGGGGTTGGTTTTTTTTTCAGTGTCAGGTGCGTATTTAAAGAAAGAAGGATAGTTTTTAACCAGTTAGGATAACATATTAAAGGCTTAATTAATGGGCATACTAAATTCTTATACCAAACAGTGTTTCCAAATCCGTTGTCTAGAAGCTGGGACTTCCAAAAAGGGGGCACACTATGCAACGGACCAGCTGTGGGTTGTGACACGTGCTCCTGACTCCTGAGAAGTGGACTGAGATCATCAAATTAACTTTCACCTAGATTCTGTTAAATTGATAACAACCATAATACACTTGTTTAATATGGAATCCAGACTTTTTTCCAACAGGACAGAGCAGGAAATCTCTCTACATGTGAAAAGTCTTCTCCACCAGAAGTTCCTTATGCTACCCAGGCATCTGCAAACACACTCCTACATTGAAAACGGACAGAGAATTTGGGCGAAAGGTGTCACTCAAATGCCTGTTTACTATTGTTTTCCAGAGGATTTAAAACAAATAGGAAGCTAAATGGCCTTTATGATTGTTTGGTGAAGCAAAGATTACAGGTATTGAGTTATCAGACACAAATGGTGGAATGACTTCATGATTCACTGAAGCTTTCCACTTTCTTAGGGAGCTTTATTCCTGATCAGGTAATCTGTTGGTTTATGCTTTCACTTGAATGGGAACAGGCTTATGATATGAGCCTCAAGTCAGAATAAATCTTCTTTGGGCTGCTATAGAAGCAGAAGATTCATTAGGAAACTAGCAGCTTCCTAATATGATGTGTTTGACTCTCACACTTAGCCTTCATTTAGCTGGTACTTGAAGTGCCTTTGTGGGCAGTTAGGGTCAGAAAAACACTCAACAAACTTTACCTATTCCTGTCTTATATTCATTTTTCTTCATAAATACATGATCTGTGCTTCTCCACAGCAACTTTCATCTGAAGATCTCACAGTTCTTTACTTTCTGCAATTGAGAGCATCTTCTTGGGAAACAAATGTGGTCCCTTCACTTGTTCAGTAAATAAAATGTAGTCAGAATGATCAGATACTTGCCTTTCAAGAAAAACTGTGTCAAAGAAGGTCAAAACAAATGATCATAGCAGTGTTGAACATGCACGCCATGCCTTTTGCAGCCCAGTTTTTATTGTGAGAGATAAGAAAGCTTTGAGGGACAAATAAAAATAAATTGCTGTGCATTTTAAACCAATAACTGTGTTAACTTCTGTGAAGGTATGCTGAAATATTATCACTTTGGGAGTCAGACTAACAGTAATACACCTTCTTAACTTGCAGGTATGCTTAAGGGATTAGAAGCTTCTGTTAACTGGTTTTAGTTGGTATTTGTTTCTTTTTCTTCGTGTCAATTTTTAATGTGGAAATGTAAGGTTGTTCTATTTAGAAGTCCTGTGGAATCAAATGAAACATGCTGATTCCTTCACTTGGAATGAATCCTTATGCCTTTATCTGAGAAGACAGGTTTTGTTCCACTGACATGAAAACCAAAGCCAGGTTTCAGAATGTTGCTGGGTTACCTTTGATTCTCCATTCTCCAAAATGTCAGGCACTTCTTGTGCTCTTTAGGGTCACAAGAACTTTTGAGGCAATTTAGAGACATTCAGGGCACACATTTATGTGCTGTAGGAAAAATCAGTAGCAGTTGGTTACCCACCAGGAACTTCCTTGACTGTGGTTCATGTTCTTTATGATATATGACCACGTAGAGCTTAAAGCATCCCATGACCTGATGATAGCCTGTAACAAGCACTTATAATGGCTTGCTCCTCAGGCTTTTTCTTCTGGAAGGACCATGAGTAAATCAGATTTTAGCTGACCAACAATTTCCTGCTAATTATGCGGTCCATTCTAGATATATTTTACATGGAAGTAGCTTTTCTTCTGATGATAACCATCAATCGTTGCTGCAAGAAAACATATTTGAATTTAGAAAGTGAAACCTACCCATGCAAAGTTTAGAAAGGCACTGATTCATACCAGCCACCTAAAAATTGCCTGATAATTCCCATTATGAGCCTGTGACCATGTCCATTTACACCAGATGAGTACCTGATCCATCAGTTTTGCTTTCTGAGCAAAGGAAGTGTGAGGACTTTACTTCATAATTCCCTTCCTTGAGGTCCAAAGGGTATTAATATGTACGGCTATTTTACAGCAATCAAATTGTTTGCACTAAACACGGAATTGCTATCACTGTGCTTTTTTTGCTCAATAGGCTGTCATTTTGACCGCACAAACAACCAGAGCTCAGAGAAAGTATAACAAAGAGAACAGAAATGATGGTGAGATTTTCATTTTAATTGAAAGCAAACCAGAAGGACTCCAAAGGGTGGCAGCAGACTCTGAATAAATAAAAGAGTAAACAAACAAACAAACAAAAAGATGAAAAAATTCCCTTTTTGACAGAGAAAATTATTTTTTCCAGGGCTGATGCTTTTAACTTTGGACACAGAGAATAAGTCAGTGGCGGGCAACCTCTCTGACATAGGAGAGCATGTGTTTGAGCTGTTTTCAGATGCTTCAGAATATGGATGAATTGTTCAGGAACACAGAAGAGTTGCACGTAAGGAAAGTAGAACTCTGTGGCTAGAATTCCAAATAAATTATATATACACACACAGACACACACACGATACAGAAGGACAATAACACTCTGAAACCTAATCAGCAAAGGTGGCTCTCGCTAACATTAAAAAATATTATATTTCTTTCTTGATACCAGTGATACAAGCTGGTCACCCCTAGATCACTTGCAAAAACTTGTTTTTCTCACAACTTGTGAGAAATAGCCAATGTATTCACGATGAGAGGAGAACAGTCCATTCCTGGAGGACTTTATCTCACAGCTGAAGGAGACTGTGGTACTTTAAGACTTCCCCCCTCACTCCATCTTTGGCTTTGGGATCATTTACTGCTATGGTCTCCTCCCAGGATGTCTGTCTACACTGACAAATTTGACAGTCCTAGTAAGCATTCTTGAGCACTGGAACTCAGTCATACTGTGAAATTGTCACACTGGTCTATACCAAGATTTTGGAACAAACCTATTAGCCCTCTGTCAAAGAATTCTTGACCGTGGCTCCAGACTTGGCACCAGTCAAGGACCACTTGCAAAAGGCAATTCAGAAATGGACACACCATTTTGAAGGGTAAGAGGATTTAATATTTTGGATATGGCACTCTGTGTCAGTTAGTCTTACTGTCAGATACATTTCCAAGCATGTATGGCTTTCATGCTCAGAGAAAAAAAGCAAGGCAATTACATAGAAGGTAAAAAACTCTTTACAGTAACAATGATGCAGGCCTGAGCAGTGTGATCTAACTTTTAATCTGAGGACGAATTTAGAATTGGAGTTTTCTTCAAATCTAAATTATTCTATATTTAATTTACTAGAATAGATGTAGCCATGACCCCTCCATGCAGAGCAAGTCTTCCCTATTCTCTGTTTGTTTTCCAGGAGAGCAAAAGAAGGTTGCCCTGTTGTTCTTCCAGACTCTTTCTCTATTTCCTTCTAGAGTTGTGCAGACAGATCTGCTTCTGCTCGGGAAAGAAGAGACAGGACGAGGCTGAGGAGATCTCCACAAGCATGCTGGTTATTTTTCTAGGACTTTTGTATCCGGGCAAAGGGTTTTGTTTTTTGGTTTTTTTTTGACTGGACTACATTTCTGGGTAGAAGACAACTGTGGCCAGACAGGTGGTTCTTATAATAAATTCATTCTGTTAAAGCCATTTTGTACAGATATACCTAAAAGAAATTTAGGAATTTTGGTACATTGTGTTTGCATTTTGATCAGGTTACAGCACAGCTAGCATTTACAGTGAGTTGCTATCAGTTTCTTTGTGCAATTATCTTCTCATCTGTTTCCTTTGTGACCTGCTTTGTTTGAAGAAACTTAGCAAAACTCCTGGCTATTGAAAATGAAGAAAGCGAAAAATACCCGTGTGCTTCTGTGACGGTTGGTAAGGGAAGAAGAAAGTCTCTCACTCCAGTCTGTCTTATCACAATGAATGCCAAGAGCTAGGGAACCGGATGGAAAACAGTGCTCATGTTTGATTTTTCCATTAGCAGTCTCCAAATACACACTCGAGACTGTAGGCCTGAAACTACAATTGTGTATGTAAAAATACTCAAAGAATTAGTAGCATTGATCACAAAGGGCAATAAAGCTTCCAGTTCAGTATTTCAATAGGGTTTTAGCTCATAGGCCAGCAATTTTCTTTAAATCATGTCAATTAATTTATAACCTAGTTAAAGAAATGGCAGGATCTGCATATCAACACATTGTTTTGGAATACACTTCACTCTTCCAAGGAAAATAATACCTTTGTATGGTTAGTATTGCAATGAAGGGAAATTCCTGCAACTTTTTATAGAACCTTCCAACTGCAGATGTCAGAGTGTACTACATAAAATAACAACGTTTTTTCATCAATAGAACCACAACTATGACCATAAGCAAAACTATATAAAGCTTAACATGTCAATATTTTGATTCATGGAATCATAGAATAGTTAAGGTTAGATGGAACCTTTGGAGGTCATCTTGTCCAAACTCTTACTCAAAGCAGGACAAACTTCAAATTTACATTAGGTTGCTTAGGGTTTTGTTTTGTTTTCTTACTTTGATTTCCTTATTTCTTCATTTCATCCTGCTACTCCATTCTTCAAGTACTTCTTTCTTTTCTCCCAGCTCTAATTTATATTTTACATTTTTTTTCTCATCTTTTCCTCCTTCTTTTTCTGTTTCCTCATTTTTCAAATGGTCCTTCATCTCCCTCATTTCTTCACCAATATTTCCTTTCTTCTGTCTTCCTTGATTTCCTGTGTAATCCTTCTGCTTCTTTTTCCTTCCCTGAAGTTCTTTTTTTCTTATTTTTTGCTGTCTTTCACTCCTTTATTCTACACTACTTCTCTAACACTCTTGTCCCCTAACAATCTCCTCTTCTAATAGTTTAAAGGATCTGTAAGGCAACAAGTATTTTTAATGATTGTGGGTCTCACAGAAATTGGTAAAGGACAAATATTTTAGCCTGAATCTGCATATCCACTTCACAGTCCTTCTCCCTTTGCATTTGCTACCATCACAGTCACCATATTCCCTTGCCACCTCCATAGATAATGTGAGGGATGTTCAGCATTGATTAGATTATACACCTACAGTCTCTATAAGAAAACAAGACCCATTTGAATTGTACCTCCAAACTGTCTGGTGGTAGATTTATAAAGTCCTTGTATATAACAGGACATATTTTATCTCCCTGAATAACCTCCCATCTTCTGATAATTACTGGTCCTCCAGATCTGAAAATTATATTTAAATCAACAGTAATTAATAGCCATGGTTAGATGCATCCATTATGTCAACACATTTTTTGAATCTGTTGGTACTTCCATTTTCCACAACGTACAGCAGCAACCACTTCCTCAGTGCCTTGTTTGAAAAACTATTTTTTTTGCTTTTAACCTTTGCCTGATAAATTCTCTTGCTCTTGTATTCTTAGAAATAATGAATAATCACTGTCTATTCAGTTTTTCTGCATTAATTAAGTCATGGAACTCCATGCCACAGGATCTTGTCAAATCTGAATGTCTTTTTGGTTTCAAGGAGAGACTGGACAAGGTCATTGAGGATAATTACATCTGTAGAACCCATCTCCAGCTCAAAAAACCCTGAGCTGCAATTATTGCAGCCTCAGGAAGTAGCAAGAAAAATATTGCATACACTAACTCTGATCTCATTACTGGACATTATTTTTGGTCAAAGACAGGATATTGTTTTAGATGAGCCTTTGGTATGACACACTGTAGCTGATCTTACATTCTTACCCATGATTTAATCTCTCCCTCATCACTCTTCAAACATACTACTCAAATTTTTAGCTAAGTTTTTGACAGGGCATCATTTTGACATCTCCTTCTGTATCAGAGAAGGCATCTTCATGAAAAGAGCCTTGTAGAAGCTTGAGAGAAGGGGAGAGTGTGCTAATTATCAAATGGCAATCTATGGGATCACCTGGCCTAATTGAGATATACAGTCCTTTGTTAAGTGGGTCGGCCACGGGTCAAGAGAACAGGTGGTTGAGCACAATTTCATAACTGCCTGCTTAATATTTGGCTCTGAAATTTCCCTGAAGTTGTCGGGGAGGAGGGACGGGATCATTATCAAAGATTGTTTGGAAAGGCAGAATCTATACTGGTGGGGAAACTGCTAATTACCATCTAATCTTTCCAATTTGGGCAGCAATAAAATTTAAATAAGATTGGCAAGTAGCAGGATGGCTTTCAGAGGCCGCTCCCACCACTGTTCCTGTCCCCATAGCCTGACGCCAGATGCAAAGCTTCAGTCTGGATGTTCTTCTACTGCTTCATAAATTATGCCTGTTTAGTTGTGCATAATTACAAGGCACTGGATTGAATAGGATTAAGACTGAAATTGTCAGTTTTCTAAACATGTTAGCAAATCTTGGAATTTGGATCAAAATCCGTAACTATTTTTTTAATTCGGAAACAGTTCTGTCCATTCCCAAGGTATTTGCGTTATCATATTATGCTTTATAAATGATGCAAGATTTATGAAAAGCCCCTAAGTTGGCCACTGAAAACTCTTGGCAGCATGAATTATAAATGGCAGCATGCAATATGGGCAGCATGGATTTACAATTAGCCACTCCTTCAGCATGCAGCCATTTCAAATGTATGCAATGCTTTGTGCCACACACCATTCAAGCCCAGCTAAGGTGTTAGGTGCTGTGCAGGTGCAAATGAATGCAGATACAAATCTGTGTAAGGTTTACTAAAGATGTTATGACCCATGTTTATTTATTCCTTAATTAATTTCATTTTTAAATACAATAAAACCATCTCTCACTAGCAATGACAATGCCATGTTAGATTCTGTGATGTGGTAAGAACAGACTATGTTATAGGACTGGCAGAAGAGTAGTGTAGCCATATGTATCTGAACCATGTTCAAAACCAAAATGGTAGACAATATGCTTTTTCTTCCTAACAATAGTGGAAATCCAACCAAAAATTTATTTTCAGATTTGAATTAAAACTCAGTAAAGTGTTTGTTGTTTTTTTTTTTTTCTAATTTAATTTAGGGAAAGGTATCAAAAGACTTGACACAATGGTGACTTATTATTCCATATTTCATTCCAATACAGTTCATGACCTCATCTTTGGCTAAGAAGTCTATGCTTCTCTGTCTACACTAAGACTGCCACTTAGGTGGTAGTACGTATACAATTAACTATTATAATTCAAACAAGAGAGAAAAAAGCTTGCTTCCTTGCTTGCTTGCTTGCTTCCTTCCTTCCTTCCTCCCTCCTTCTCTCATTTTATGTTTTGTGTTTTTTTCTTGTTGAGTTTGGAAGCAGACATAGGAAGGTAAGAAGCCTTGCCCAAGCTCTTAAACCAAGCTTATATTTTTCATTTTAGTACCTTACTTTGAACATAATTTTTCTACATTAATCTTGCACCAGTAAGTTACAGTGATGTATTTATTTGAGTTTTGTTTGTGTGATAATAGCGAGTTTCACAGGATATTTATCTTATTTTTATAGTCTTGACAAACCCATGTTTTCTTGCAGGGATCCCAAAATATTCAGGTCCTCAAGTAAATGCTCCTGATAAGTGACTCCATTGTTGTTTCCACCAAGAAGCTTCCGTGTTGTTCCTAATCTGGTTTCACAGAATGACTTTGTAGAAAATTCCTCATTCGATGGTAACAGCAGAAAAAGAGCTGATGCAGTTGGTATTCCATTAGAGAGGCATCCTGCTATGAGTCAGCAAGTGAAAGAGCCAGGGCATTCATTAATGGAGTTGTCATGTTAAAGGATGATTATCTGCCAAATTTCTGGCAAGGCCAAGGAGGTCTTTTAAAAGAAAGTCACAAGACAGGTAGCCATTCATTTTCTCTGTGGTTTTAGTGTACTACGTGATTGGGTTCATCATTTTCAGTTTTATCTTTTGAAAAATTAAGTACAATTGCTGCTCTCCTACATTGTAAGAGAGAAAAAAATAAAATAAAAGGAAGAGAATGCTAAAAAATATGTGTCTGGTGGGGGGGGAACCTGCAGAATCATGGAGAAAAACATGACTTCCACTACTTCTATCTTGAGTTTAACATCTGATGGAGATTAAGCCTTCACGGGAAATAGTGAAGGCAAAATCAGTGGTGTGCCGTAAAATATTCCAGATTTTTATGGAAATTATTTTACAAATCTATGATACAGTATCTTAAAATACAACCAAGTTTTTTCCATTTTCCTTTATTTCTCAGTGTCTATGAAGAACATATAGTTCAAAAGGAGCTTCCTTAAAATATTCTGAAAGATGGTATCCAAAATCTGAACTGCTAGATGGATTGAGTGTGATCACTATAAACTTTCAAAAATGTTGAACATGTGATCATGCCATTTCTTTTATGACAGTATAATGCCAACAGACTTACATACCATGGCTTTTTTCTCTAAAAATAAAAATTATTTATTATTATATTAACATTTGCTGGTCTTTATATCTATAGATATATACACAATAAATAACAAAAGGCCAAGAGGAAGAAAAAAGCCAAACTAACATAGAACTCTCTTAAACACCTCTTACTAAACATAATATAATGAAAACAAATGGACATTTTGATTAAATAGATATCATTAATGCAGCATGTTATGATCTGAACTCGGAGTTTAATTATCTAATTAAGAGCAAAGGAAAATCATTAAGGTCTACGGAATCAAATAATTCATTTTAGGGGAGAAACGGAGGAAAAAAGCAGTCCCCTTCATTGCAAACTGTCATCGTCATGTAGCACCTAGGAGTAAATCTTGCTGCAAGATGTCATACGTAGCTATACTGTACAGCAGGTGGTGGATGAATCATACCAGCTTCATGAAGAATTGCTGAGGAAAGGAGTGTCATTAATGGGTAGAGCTCCAGACTGGGAGTAAGGTCTCCTGAGTCCTATAAACAGTTCTCTCTCTGACATTTGGCAAATCACTCTGCATCAGTTTGCTTAACTGTAGAAGAATCATATGCCATTCGAGCCCTTGAAGACCTTAGTAGGTTTGCTGCTCTGCTGCTGAAAGAAGTTGCCAGATAAGGGCAAGGAACTTCCCTAAAGTCACCTCAGACTGGATGAGAAGGCAAACAACACCCATGCACTGTCACTCACCCAGGTACCAGTATAAAATAGTCTGGGATTCCATTGCATGGACGTATAAATAACATACCAAGGAGTCACAGAGTTTGCATTCAGTTCAGGCACAGTTTTGTATGAGGAATACTGATTCTTTAAAATCTTTCCTCTCAAGTATGCCTAGATAGTACATCACATGAATGCAGTACCTTTATTAACTGTGGAATCATACACACTCTTTATTCTTTCTGTGGAAATAGATGTACTGGAGGAAGGTGAAATGACCATATTTTAAGGTATGATTGGATTAATTTATCCCCTCAGAATAACTGCTGGGTTTTTTTTTTATTACGTTTGCAAGAGGCAGGCAGACAATGATGTCACTGCAGATTTCCCCTCATAAGTTCATTGATTAGGAAAGATGCCCAAACCTTCATGGTGGCCCTAATAAGAAGGGTTGGTACATTAAAGCAATGTGATTCTTTTCACTTTTAAAGGTCCTGAAAAAAAAAACATCAAAAAACCAACTTCTTTTATTGATGGTTTATTTTGAGCATACAAATAAAAAGAAACCAATTATAAAGTTCAGTAATGCAGAGGGAACAATACTGTTCCTAATGCCTCTGCAGCACAAGAGATAGGTCCAGATTTCAAACTGTGAGAGATCTAGTTTCCAGTTATGGATGTGACCTACTTTTCTGAATCCTGAGATGTATGTATCCCCTACCATCTCCCATTATTCTGCACACAAAGTTGGAATTCTGATGATGAACTGCAAGACATAACGAGGAAATCTGCAGTACAGGAAAATCTGACCACATCTACAAAATGTAGAGCCAAAAAAGGCATTTTGTGGTCATCCTGTTTTCTAGTAGGCTCCTCAATCTATAGTTTAGATATAACTAGTAAATATATCATGTCAGATGCTATAAAAAATTCAGGGTAAACACAATACGTTATCCAGAGGTGTCAAATAATGGGTAAGAGAAAAGAAAAATTTAAAACTTGATTCAGAAGATGACAGGTCTAATGAATGAAGATAAGAGACTGGAGAATAACTTTTTTTAAATAATATCTCAACAGGAGACCACTGAAGTGAAAACAGCTGCTGGGACTATTACATAGAAAACAGCTTGAAACAGCTACAGCTGCATATATTTGTTACTAGGAAAGGATTTCAAATGTATGGAAAAGTCCATCCAGAGAACAGTTGGGGACAGATGTAGCCAAAGCAAAGCTGGATCTGCAGAGGGAATTGGAGAGTCTGGTTGGTTGCAGAAACTGAGATTTAAATAGCAGAGGTTTGTATGAATGGTCCATTATCTGGACTGAATAATGAGCCATGGCTTTGGGGGCAGGGAATTTGCTGCCTGAGTATCTGAAACCAGGTGTTGCTGGGTTTTTTTCTGTGGCTAGTACCATCTGTTCTGTGCCCAACAGAACACTTCAGCCCAAATCATTTATTTTACGGCTGCGGATGCAAAGGTGAGTGATGCCCTATGGAAGGCAATTGTAACATGGCATGGGGGGAGTATAGAGCATGACTGTGGATGAATATTCAGACAGATCTGGAGTGGGGAGACCTATTATAAAAGCATCAGACTATATGGCCCACTTTTTCTCTATATGAAACCTCTGCAGGTGACCGGACCCTGCACTCCCAACCCTACTAAGTTCTGTTTGTTGTCTAGTGAGCTGGCAAATACAAACTGGGAAACCTTGTGCCAGGTCTTTGCAGATGTTTGTGAGCTGCTGCTGATTCATCTTCAGGATGTACCACCTGCCTGTGACAGTGGCTTGGAGCATGACTTCATGAGGAAGGGAGAATATACAGCACAGGGAGAAGGGTTTTTTTATTTTTTTCATCCACTCCTTAACATTCTCATTCCCATCGTTGTCTATGACCAGAAATATGGAACAAGAAGAGGTATTTTCTATGCAGTGAGTGCCATTGCTTATATCCCATTCATATCCATCAACAGTTTCCGTGAATTTCTTGGGAGTTTCTCTGGTTTTTCATTAGGCCACAGAAGCACTCACTGCAGTTTTATGCACTGCGGTTTACGGCTGTACCCAGCAGGAATGTTGTACAGCTGGTCCAACATATAACTTCCTAACTTCCCACTGCTGACAACCTCATTTCCTCATCCTCAATCAGGTTAGCTCCTCCAACTTCTCTCCAAGCAACACTAGCTAAAACATTAGAACAAAGGGAGTTGTTATAAGTAACTAAAAACCCAGAATTACAACCAAACTTTGCCATTCTTGACATTTTAAAATTTTCCCAAAGTAAGATATCCTTCATTAAAACAAACAAGCAAGCCTTCTCATATCAGTTGCTCTTACAAATGGGTATTCTGAAATTAAATATGTTCTTAAGATTTTTACAGATGCCAGAATGGATATTAGAGGCAAATTTATTACATCTAATTTATGGATGGTGTGGAGGTGGCTGGCCAGATAAGGAACCAGGAGACTCTGAAGACATGAAGGTAGAAGTACTGAGTTTCCAAGGTTTGGGGTTTTTTTACTAGACACAGAGTTACCATGTTTTCGGGTTCCCAGATTTGTAACAGGGACCTTGAAGGTGTAGGCTTTCAGGGATCCCAGCAGCAGATATTTAAACTGGCAAAAATAAGACCGTAGCTCTCACTGCTTCTAGCAATTCTGTTTTTCAGTGAAGAGTTTGCAAGTCTGGAAAACCTTCCAGTATCCCAGACTTCTTCATGTATTTCTGGAAGTTTAGGCTGAAAATCTTGTTGGGCTGTTGTCTTTGAGGGCTTGAGGACTTTCAAGGTCCTGATTCCATAGCAAGAATATTAGGAATTTCAAGGACTAAATTCTTGAGACTTTCTTACTACTGATCATATAATATAGTTAGGAATAAGCTTTTGTGGCTTCAAGACTGTCTTTAAGCCACAGAAATTGGAAGCATCAAGCACTCAGAGTTTCAGACACACCTAGGGTAAAAATCTAGAAAAACATGAACTTCTTGCCTCCAGGAAAGAAGTCATTGACCTTGAGGCCTCAGGTTCTTCAGTAGCCACTGGTGTATCATGAAACAGCTAAAGGCCACAGTATCTAGCTGCTGTCTACCATTAACTCTTACTACAATTCTTCATTTCCCGGAAGATTTATTCCTGAAGTCATATTTAATAATGTTAGTACTTTCCAATTTGGACCACTATTGCATTCAAAGCAAATAAATACCATTTCCCCTTTAAATGAAGAAAAAGAAATCCTGTAATAGTACAGTGCATTTAGGTTTAGAAGTCTGTCTGAAGACTCTCAGCTGTAATCTGTAGATATAGATTTTTCCTATTCCAGGCAAGCCTTAGGAATTTTTAAAGGAATGTTTAAGTAATCAGGATGAAACAGAGCATACTTAAGTGCAATTTATTTCTTTCCTTTACACAATTCTCCACATACACGTAAACAATCATTAGTTACACTCTAATTCCCATACCTTGAATTCTGTTAACATTAAGTATTTCCATCTCTTGTTTCATTTTCTTGTTGAGGTATTTACATCATTACTATTGCTGTTGACATTATTCTGCTTAGTATCTGCCTAAAATTGATAGAAACTTACCCTTCACTAGATTTTAAATTTGGATCATGAAAATTCTTAATGCTAAGGTCTTGAAACAACTTAAAAGTCTGCTAAATGTGGAGCCAAAAAAAGGAGACCATTCTTAGATGAAGAAACATAGTTAAATACTACAATAACTGACTATTTTCCATGTTCTTGGGAGGAGAGGAAGAAACAGCCAGCTGATTCTGCAACCAGAGAAATTACCCTGTATAACAAAGACAGCAATGGGAAGCTGTTGGAACTGTCTTTCTTTTTGTATGGATAAAAAAGAAAGAAACTGGTGACTTATGGAGGTTGTGGAATCCCCATCCTTGAAGATTTTTAAAAACAGGTTTGATAAACATCGTTAAAGACTTGTCTGGCCATATGATTTGACCTTAGACCTGAAAGAGCAACTAGGTAAGCTCCAGAGGTCAGTTCCAATACTGAATCTCTATGGTTCTACGTAAATAAGACATGAAGAGGACACCCTGACTGTTCTGAATTTACTTTGGCTATCTATGGTCCTGTCAGCTGCCAGCTTACTAAAGCCCTTGTACCGACACAACATTATGCTCTGGGATCTATTGCATTTTGAAAATTGTGTTTATTCTGTTAAGCTGTACAGAGTGAAAGAAAAGCAAAAAATAAACTCAGCAAACTTTCAGCAGAGCCTGCTTACACACAAAGCAGAGTTCATCATGCAGAGTTATTAAGAAACATAGAAAACACATCATCTTCTGGAAAACACTATGCCTTGAATTGTTGAATCACTCTACATTTTAATGTGCAAATTTGTTCCTTGGCTTTTTGTTGAAAGGATCAAACCATTTGGCATTTTGTCTGAGACATAAATGCATTAGGAAGATGCAATATAATTTATTAAAATGTATAAAGGGAACAAAGAATAGGATTAATTTTCTTCTTCTTTTTTTAATTCCAGGGGCACCACTAGGGCATTTAATATGGGTTAAACTAGATTCAAAGAGCTTTTCATTAGACATTTAACATAAATGACTAAGAGCTTAATCAGCACATACCATTTAAATGCATTGAATGGAGGAATTGGACTGTACATTGCATTATAATTTATAGAGTTTTGTTTTTGATTACATAAGGGAAATACATTTTTTATGCCTTAAAAGCATTCTTTTGTGATGTCAAAAAAAAATGTATAGTATTATTGTTCAGAAAATGGTGTTTCAATTTGGTGGTGAAGCCTAAAGTCACCCAAGTGGAAATGATAACTAGCAAATTCCTCAAAGTCCTGTAGTTTGTGGGTTTTCTCTTCAAAACATCCTTTTCTTCTGGGCCTGATAATGAACATTGCCTCTGCTTTCCACCCTATGTCGCTTGTACATTTTTTTTTAACGGCTTTAAAAAAACTGACTTGTGAATACTTCTGGAATGCAGTTTAAACAGAATTAGAGAGAGCATCACTATGCTGGGCTTGCAGCATGGAAGCAGAGCAATGCTGAAAACGAGTTTTGCTTCCCTTTTTCAATCATTTAGTGATAGTATAAAAGTAATTCAGTCCCCACTTAAACAATACCTGGGGTAACTCTCTGTGTATCATCTGTTCCATCAGAGATGATTATAGGAAATTAAAGTGCTGCAGAGGCAAAAGTGGCTCCCATTTTAAGGAACTTTATCAAAATGTTAAGGAAGGATAATATTCTAAAGAGCTTACTTTTTAGTTTCTGTTTGCCTTCAGCAATACTGTCTATTACAATGGCTCTTCAAATTGCAGTTAGTTTCCTTTCTAACAAAAGGCATTGTTTTTCCCCCCTCTCTTCTCTTATATCTTTGCAGGAGACAATAAAGTATCTCTTCTTATCCAGAAACACTGAGAGCTCTTATCAGCAGAAAGGTAAGAAAAAGGAAATATCTCAGCAATGGAGATTTTTTTTGTACTGTGTTTTATTTTTTTTTTAGTAGGTCAGCAAAAGAAGAAAGAAGTCCCATTTTCTGAGATGCTATCCCTTATTGTTAAAAGGAGAGCTTGAAATCAAGATAAAGCTCTTATTCTCTGAGAATGCAGTCACCCTAAAACGCATACCTCCATCTCACACTTGCTCTTTCTTTTCTCTTTCCTTCTTTTTTTCCTGTGTTTCTTTCTCTTTCTGTCTTTTCTTCTTTGTGTTCTTTTTTTTCCTAATAAAATAATTTTAATGTAAATCTTATTATTGTGGATTTTCTCCCTCCTGACAGATCCTATATACAGTACTGGAAAAACAGGAGCAAAACCAGACTTTATGAAATGAAAGATCTATTTATGTGTATACATACATACACAAATATACATATATATAACTCTACATCTGCATAATTCTATACATTGTTTAAACATAAACACATAAATCTATGTGTAAATATATATATAGGTATATATATTTGTAAATGTTTATTTATATGTATGAAAAGATATAAATAAGCTCTTAGAAGCTGGAATTCAGCTCTCATTGTGGAGGCTGGTTGCATAATGCTCTCAGTGTCAGCCATTTACCTATATTTAAGACAGTGGTGAATTAAGTAACATGAGTGACATCTGCCTGGTGTGGCTCCTCCTTTCTCTCATCCTCTCTTTAGTCAGAGTTGGACATGCCCAGAATATTGCTTCGTTTTGGTAGTCTTTTATTTTCATCTTATAAAATATTTACCCAAACTGAGATGGTAGGACAAAATCAGTTATTTTGACCTGAGCACCAAACACGGAAAAATCTGTGCAGGTTCTTAAATCCTACCAGAGTTCGTTCCATTCTCTCAAATTGTTCATTAAGAAATCTTTGGCTTTTGCACGGATGCCACAGTGGAAGAAGTGTGCAGTTCCACACCCTGCTTAGCCCTATCCAAGCATGGCACCATGCTGAGAAGTACAGCTGTATACATTTTTCCCATCCCCAGTAAATATTCATGTTCCTTCTTTGCACTGGGGCTGTGAATACGAGGGTAGCAGGCAAGTCAGGTCAGCTTGCTGAACTGATGGAAAATTTCTGCCTTGTTTGTCTCCCAACCCCCCAAGTAATAGTTGTATATCAGATCAAAACTATGCTCACCTACTAACTGATGTCTAAAAATTAGTTATCAATATCTGAACTAATTATGATAAGGACTCTTTTTAATCACTAGAAAGAAATACTTCTAGATGAAGTATCTTTGAGCCTATTTTAGACACTCATCCTGGAGTGAGAGTAATTGCTCTTTGGATGTACCAGTTTTCATCCGTTGTTTCTAGGGGATTAATCCCTCAGAGTTAGATATCTTAAACCAGGGCAGACTAATCCCACCTGTTGTCTTTCTTCTCAGCAACTGAATCATCCTCACTGAAGCTATCAGGATGTTTAAATCTGTTCACAGAATCCCACCTACCACTTCACTAAGGAACAACTAAGAAGGCAGAAAATGTGAAGAGAAGAACATAGTTTTAAATATCAAAATAGAAATGCTGTCTGTTAGAACATCCAAAAAAGCCTGGAAGCAAATTAAACCACTAACATTTTCTTTTTAGATTTCAGCTTAGACTGGGTCTAAACAAAAGCTACTGCACATGTTAAGATGCTACGAGTGTCCTGGAGAGATGGGTAGGAGCCAGCCAGCAGCTAATATCTGCTGGGAGTGAAGGGATGGAAGTCCTAAACTCTCACTGAAGAATGCCTGATGTGTTCCTCTGTCTACACGTACTGCTCTTAGCCTCATTGATGCATGCACTGATGCAGCAGAAGGAAGTTAACAGAAGCCAAGTCCCCTGCTGAGACACCTCGAATAAGATTTACTTACAACCCTTTGCTGGCTGCTTCGCTTCAATTTCAGCATACAAACAGTCATGCCTTCACCCTACGTACGGTCAGTAGGCTGCGGTTTCCAGACGGCCTCTGTGATCCTATCCTATCGCCTGAAATGGTCGCCTGTCTCCACAGGATGCTATCGACGCGATTGAGCGCCCCTGTGGAAACGCTCACCGGCGTTTACGCACACCTACCTACAGACCC
Source organism: Astur gentilis (assembly GCF_929443795.1). NCBI lineage: Eukaryota > Metazoa > Chordata > Aves > Accipitriformes > Accipitridae > Astur > Astur gentilis. The sequence goes on along the minus strand of NC_064919.1, from coordinate 82,464,985 downwards.
TACAGACGGAGACGCAGAGGCTGCCGGGGTGGCCTCTGTGAGGAGAGGTTGGCATTGCCTTGTGCAGACACAGCCGGTTCCAGCTGGTTCCAGCTGGTTCCAGCTGGTTCCCACAACAGGCCCACCCTCAGGGCCCGGCTGAGACCGTCAGCCAGGCTGGCGGCACCTCTGGGGAAAAATATCTAAGAAAGAGCAAAAACGCCAGATGGGCAGAGGAGTGAGGGGGGAAAAAAATAAATAAAAAACCATATTATGAACACCAAGAACAGGGGAGGAGGAGGGGGAGGAGGTGCTTCAGGCCGCGGGGAGGAGGTACTCCTGCAGCCCGTGGAACAGGGCCGTGCTGGAGCAGATACCTCCACTGAAGCCTGTGGAGGACCCCATGTTGGAGCAGGTGGATATTCCCGAAGGAGACTGTAGCACACGGGAAGGATCCACTCTGGAGCAGGGAACAAGCACGAGAAATAAGGAGCAGCAGTGAGAAACCGCTGTGTACGGTCCATAACCGTCCCCATGGCCCTGCACCGCTCGAGGCAGGCGGGTAGAGGGGCTCGGAGCGAGGATGAGCCTGGAAAAAGGGGTAGTGGGAAGAGAAGCATTGTTTTAATTTTTTTGCCTTAGTTTCTCACTACTTAAGTCTATTTTAATTGGCAACAGAATAAATTCATTTTGCCCAAGCAGTCTGTTTTGCCTGCAATGGTAATTGGTAAGTGATCTTCCTGTCTTTATCTTGACCCCACAAGCTTTCTCATCCCATTTTTTCCCCCTTGTCCCACTGAGGAAGGGAGTGAGAAAGCAGCTGGGTGGGCATTTGGCAGCTGGCCAAGGTCAGCTCACTACAAAGACATATATGTATTTGTCTATTGCCTATCGAAATATCAGATTGCTTAAGATTAGGTGACCGGTTACCTGTACTTAAGCATTTAGTGCCTTTTGTGTACTTACACGAATTTGCCTAAGGATTCTGAGCACCCAGAGCTAATATTCACTTCAGGGGTATTTGAAGTTGTGAGATACTTCTGAAAATAACACCATTTCCACTAAATTCCTTGAGAGTTTGTGCAGAAATTTAATTCCAGGCAAACGTGTTGCAAAATTTGACCTTCTGCTATTAAAGGGTGTTCTGCTAGTGAAACACAAGAACAGATTTTTAAAGAATAAAAATAATTTTTAAAAAATATTGGGGTTTTGTGTCTAAGCCTGAGAAATTTGTTTTCAGCTCACCAATAAACCAAAAAATCGTCAAACCTGTTCAGTTTTTAGCTGATTATGATGCTATTCATCATTGTTTGCTATAATTTGGGGGAGGGGTGTCTTTTTTATTTTTTAATGGGCACATATCAAGTGTGTGTGTGTATGTGCATGCATTTTTGTCTTTGTGTGCAGGCATTGTGGTCTTCACTTGCTTCATAGCTGATTTTTACACTTGTCTTGATAAATTATCAAGGGATCTCTTTATAAATATCTGCTTTGTTTCTCCTAAGCACAACATTAGTAAGGGTTTTTTTCATTAAGTTCACTTTTATGCATTAAAAAGGGGAGGGGGAACCCACCACATTTTGTGATTTCAAAATGATTTTTCCCTTTTCTGCATATTTTTTCTTGCTCATCACTTAGATTTTTTTCACTCCCATGTTGCTATTTTGTCAGTGATGACAATATGGAAATCCATACATATTGGTATTCCAATAGAGATTTGCCTAGCCAAACAGAAGCAAAAAATTATGTGAATACAAATGTATTAACTGCAAAGATAAATCACAACCTCCAGGCAACTTGAATAAGCTGAGGAAAGAGAGGAAAAGATGTGGGGTGGGGAGTGCAGCTTGAAACCAGCTGGAGTCGGAAGATGGAACATCACACACAGAAATCAGGAAACATTTATAAGCATAACTTTTTAGTATCACACAAGCAGAAAATGCAGAGTGATTGAAAAGCAAGCAGGCCCACAACCACACTGCAATGGAGAAGTTTTATCGTCTTTGGAAATCATCTGTGCTCATTGTCAGGCTTTTTACAACTCTACCTTGGTTTGGGGGTCTTTTTCTTTCTTCTTCTCCTTCTTCTTCTTCTTCTTCTAAAAAAGTTTAAAAAATATGAACTTAGGAAAAGCCAATTTCATGTGCTGTTAATTTAATTCCCAACATAAAACCTTACTTCTTCTGATGGAAAATGAAATTACCCTTTCTACATCCGTTTTATCTGTCAATTAAATTCTTTTTTTCCCCCTTTCCTCCCCTCAAAGAAAAAAGAACATGCACATTATTGGTTATATTTTCTGTGCTTGCAACAAAATGAAAATGGGAAGAGGTGGCATTAACTACAGTAAGTACACAAAACCTGCTTGATTATCATGTAAAGATGCTGGAATGACAACCCTGGAGACTTTGAATCTCCTTTGTGAGGTTGTAGATGTCTAGGCTAATTTTCATTTTCCATTTGTCCTGGTATTGCATGGCAAAGCAGTTTTAATAATGGGACTCTTAGCAGCGTTAACTATTAACCTTTCTATTTTGTGGTATCTTAAAGAAATGGCTTTTGGAGGCAGCTTTCTCTGCCTGAATCTGTATGTGAATAAAGATAGGAAAATGAAATGCATCTTTTGGGCAGAAAGAGAGGACATTTGCTGTGATCCATTCTGTATGATTAATTTCAGGATGATATTTGTCTCTGCTTCATGTTGTCATTATTTGACAGTTATGAAAAAAATCACCTTCTTTGGTCTCGCTTGGTTATTATTTGTATTACCTTAGAGCTGATTGGAAAATAGCATCCAAAAAAAGATCAGCTTTTCAAAATTGAAAAGGAAAAAAAAAAACAACGGAGGCAGTTTTTTTGTTTGTTCACTTTTCTGAATGATGACAAAAACACCTTCCAGGACCAAAACAAAACAAAACTGATCCTTTTAATTTTTCAACAGCAGTGCTGGAAAGAGAAGAAAGCAGATGCCATTTGTTGAGTAATAGAAAACCCTGTAGCTCAACCACAACAATTTGTCTTGCATATGAAGATCTGAAATGTATAAACTTTATCTGGGGCAAAGATACCATAGGTAAACTAATTATAAGGCACTTTTGCATTGCAGGTATTTTGCAGCTATGATGGGGACTAGCAAAGTACCAGTGTTTGGGTGCTGAGAGGCATCTCCTGGTGAACCTTTTCATTGCAGCTTAAGATGTTACCACAACCCAACCTACCCACCATGCCCCTCTTCTTACCACTACAGAGTGGGTGGCAGAAGCACCCACTTTTCAGCTGTGTCAGTTGGAAGTTAAGTTGCACTAAATTACATGAGTGGATTTAACTGTGAGCTGAAGTGATGAGGTGCAGCTAGATTTTTCTTTTCTGTTACGTTTTTAGAGGAGAATAGCTTAGAGGCTGTGAGCCAGAGGGCTGAGCAAATGTATGTCTTAAAACCTCTGCAAACAGATTTGCCAGAGGACATCTGCTATCTTTTCTCTTAGAACAGTTTTCAAGGAGGATATTCTACTCCACTGCCCTTTGTCTTCATTGACCTTGAGAAGAAGGACAAGTGACAGTTAAGTACTTTCTGCTTACACCTGTAAGAGATTGGGGAAGCTTAATGTTAAGTTCTGTACTTTGCTCAGGCGTGCACTGGGGGACATTTCCTGGGTGAGCTTCCTCCTGCTTGGGGGAGTCTTTGCACTGCTGAATGTATCTGAGGGTCTAAACAAATAATACTGAATTTTATGTCCAACGGTATAAACATACCCAGAGAGAACTGGTTCAGTTCTGCCACAGCAGAGACATCTAAGGCATGATTCTCCTCTTGCTTACATCTCTAAAAATCAAGTACAATTCTGTTAAAGTCAAAACTAGAATTATACCAGTGGAAAGCCAGAGTGATTGAGAGAAAAATCGGGCCTACAGCCTATAAAGTGCAAGTATAAACAGCATCACTTTTTTTGAACTTGACTACATACACCTGGAAGGCATTCAAAGCATGCACTTGCAGTTATTTGTTACTCTGGAATGATTAAAGTAAATCACATTGTTTGATATGAAAAATATGTTGTACACACGCTTCTATTTTTCTCACTGCTCTGCCCTCCATGCTGCATTTTGTAGCGTAATCAAAATGCAAAATACATTTTGAAAAATTAAATGAGAGACACCTGTGTGAATCATGAGGTTTATTTGCATGTTTGGCCCTTCAATTCATTAGGGATTTTAGTTTTTCCAGGAGGGAAACTGTCACATTTACATATTCTTAGACAGGCATGCAAATATTAGTCAGAAACTATAGTTTATTCAATGCATTACAAGCTCCTGGACTGCCAAACAGTAATTTCAGTTCTTGAGTAATATACGTTTTTGGAAACCTGGATAATAACACTGTATTATAGTATTGCCCACTAGGACCACTTATGATTTTGTCAGGTTTTCCATTATCAAGCCTTACATTCTGGGCCACGTACATTGTATGCCAGCCATATAAATTTGTTATCTGACATGCATGGTCTCAGTCCCAAAGCAAATTTCTTTTGCAAATTTCAGAAAGCAAAATCACAGAAGCTTATTCAGAAGTTCCAGCTGGACCAAAGGAGAGACAGCACCAAAAGAAAGAAAACCAGTTAGTGTAAGTCCTTTATGTCCATTTTTTGTGTTCCTATGATCTAATAGGTTGCAGGGGTTTGTTACTGCAGATGCAAATACGCACCTCAAAGAATTTACACAATGAAAATACACTGTTGGTAATACTTGTCAATTAGAAAGGAAGTGTCTGTAATCTATCTGGGAAGTGGGCTGTAGTGTTTTATATACCCTTGTTTGGCATAAATTCATGACTTAGTGTAACTGAACTGAGGTTACTCCAGTGTGTACTGAAGAAAATAGTTTACATCAGCTGCCTTCCCTTCTCCCTCTCCCCCATCTCAAGCAGAGGCTATTATAACTGTTAAAAATTCCCATGCGTAAATTTGGGCCTGGTTAGAGACAAGTCATTGCTAAAGTCAAGAATGCACTGGAGCAAAAATAGTTTACCAGGTTGATATAAGTCCCAAAGGTTTCTGTAGCCCATGTCAGAGGAACAGTGTGATTAGTATCACATGAGGCTACCTGTGGCTTTCAGCTTGGATGCCCTAGGACATATTTACATTTACTTAGGCTGTCCTTAAGTCTGGGCAAGGCTTAAACTCATGCTTCTGGCTTCTTCAGCAAGCAAAGAAAGTTAAAACCTTTATAATGAAAAACTGAACTCACAACTGATGAAGATAGATATCCTTATAGAAATTCACTGGGGGAACATATTGATTGAACCATAGGGACTGAATTAACCAATAAACTCTTCCGATTAATACTAAAGGGTAGGACAAGTTGACCTACATGTAAATTGTTCTTGTTCTTTGGATTAAAATATTAAGGACCACAACATTTCGTACAAATCATCACAGGAGTTTTGTGGTCCATGCAACTATTCTAATCCCATTTTCACTACACCATTTGGGGAACTGGAACCAGCTGATTGCTCCCATTCACAAAATTTATGTGATATGTTGACATAAAAGCAACCCTGTAGATTTTGTGCTCTAGTTCTGCTATCAGGAAGGCTGCACAGAACCTCTTGGCATGACTAAAGGGGACAAAATTGATAGCTTGTGGACATCTGATACATGTTCAAAAAAAGAGGTGTTTTTTCCTAGCAGGAGAATTATAAAATATTCCTGCTTTTCATACACCATAGCTTCTGTCCTTTAAGACTGCATAAGGTTTCTTAGTATGCAGAGGAGCTATGCATGTGGAAATCTGCTGTTTTCTAAATCCACATTGATAGGATAGATTGTAAACTCTTTGAAGGGACTGTTACAGTCTATCATGTTCATGATCCATGGATTTAGGACTTCTGAATGCACAGTGGCAGAGTACTCTAATGATCCATTATACTGTATCAATAATATGTAGATTATGGGCTGATTGTAGATATTTGAACTATGCCTTACAATCTATAGTGTGGTTCTTTGAGGATTTGTTCAAGGCACTGAGGATCAGTGCACTTTGACATGACTCTGAAGAGGAACTAAGAATTAGAGCTTGCCAAAATTTCATTACATTAAGGGCACAATCATACTGTCATGATTCCGGCATAGTCCAAACACCACTTACCTCAAATAAGCTCGCTTGGGAAATTATCTTATCCTAGGCACAGCAAAACAGATCTCAGCATAAAGCAATGGCTCAAGAGTTTTCCTAGAGTCTTGGGAGGGTCTTACAGCTTATACTGATTTCTGTGCTGCAAGCCTCATTTAGCTAGTGTATGTCAATGCTACACAGATAGTGTACTTTTTGTCAGGGACCAAGAAAGGTATCCAAAGGAAAGAGTCTAGATCTAAGGATTTCTTTTCTCCTTTATTTTGTATAATCAGTGTAGTAATACCCCATAACACAGTTCTCTGAAATTCATTGACTGGCTGAATTTACATAAATTACAATAAGACAAATTTTAGAGAGGCAGTATGATCCATTGAATATCACTGCATCATTGCATTCTGGTTGCAGCCCAGATTCTGCTCGTCACCTGCAGGATGACCGTAGGATACCCATTGTTTCCCCTTCCATTCCTATCTTGTCTTTTTATATTTTTATATTGTTTCTGAAGAGCTCTTCACAGCTTGGTTTATCACTAACTACAGTGTAGACAGTGTCTTCCAGAAAAGCCATCTTGGATGAGACATTTAAACCCTGTTGTAATAAAAATAAAAGTAAGAGAGGGTATTTTATATACTTACAAGAAGATAATTGTCTATTTGGACAAGCAGAAAATATTACCCATGATCTCAAATCCCATCTTTTCTCAAGATAAGTTACTAGCAGAATGTTGCCGTCAAATATATTCTCCCTCCCTTGCTCTTCTGTTGTGGATTTATTCTGATCACATGTGCGGGTTGAGAAATATACAAAAAAAAACGGCCCTTTCATTAAGATTAGAAAGCTGCAGCCCTTAAATCATGCATTTATGCAATTTTTAACTGTTTTTAACTAGCACAAAATGGCTCGTTGGAATTATGCAAGTATAGATCATTTTAATTTGAATCATTGTGGAATCATAAAGGACTCCGTTCTTTAATTTTGTGCCTTCAAGTCAGCCACTTTGATTAAAAAATAATAAAGCATGAGAGCTGGAGGGTCCTTGCAGGTTCTTCCAACTATCATAGATCCCTGATCTTTGGTACTAATTCTTCTCATTAATATTAATAAAGGGCTGATAGGCCATCTCAAAGCATAGTACAAAACCCATGCAATTAATTGCTTGTAGTGTTTTTATGCTTATTTTGCACAATGAGAAGCGATGCCTCAGGAGTCTAAATATCAGTTAATCAATAATATCATATCCACTGAAAATGAGCCCTTCCAGTCCCTTTTTCATAGAGTCATAGAATCATTTAAGTTGGAAAAGACCTTTAAGATCATTGAGTCCAACGGTAAATCTAACACTACCAAGTCCACCACTAAGCCATGTCCCTAAGTGCCACATCTACATGTCTTGTAAATACCTCCAGGGATGGCGACTCCACCACTTCCCTGGGCAGCCTGGTCCAATGCCTGACAACCCTCTCAGTGAAGAAATTTTTCCTAATATCCAACCTAAACCTGCCCTCGCGCAACTTGGGGTTGTTTCCTCTTGTCCTATCACTTGGGAGGAGAGACCAACACCAACCTCACTACAACCTCCTTTCAGGTAGTTGTAGAGAGCGATAAGGTCTCCCCTCAGCCTCCTTTTCTCCATACATATGTTGTATGATATATGAAACAAAATGATCCTTGCAAACATAGGGTGATCACAATGCAGGTTTGCCTTAACAGTTTGTTCTAGCTTTCATGGTCCTCTGTAAGACATGAGTGGTGTTCTCTGTGGTCGTGAGTCCATAGTACAAAGTGATAGTTGCATTGAGAGTGGGATCCAGTTTCCTGAACTATATAGGCATTTAACACCATTTTAGACTCCCCAAAATGTCTGTGGTCTAGGAAGTACCCTGGGGGCTCTAAAATAACATTAGGAACTTATATTTAGGAGACTGAAATCTAATCTATGTGCAGTCATCTTCAAATTGTTGAAATCAGTTAATTGGAGTTCTTGCATGTTTTTCTACAGCAGTGTCAAGGAAATATATATACAGATGGAAACAAATTCTAGAGAGGTAGACATCTGTTTTGATCTTATTTTATATCATGATTTTTATAGTTAAATTGGTAGGTATTGTAATATGCATACTCGGACAAAAATCATAGTCCAGATTACAGTGGATTGTAAATGAGAGAGGGAGTTTTTCTAGTTTACCAGGTGGGTTTCTGTTATCTGGAGCAGTATACATTTAATACAGACACATCATTTTGAGCAATACTCCAGAAACTGATGCTGTCAGTCATTACCTGTAGTCACATGAGAACTGACTTTGTTCTTTTTGTCATTAGATGTCATTTTAATATTTTTTCTTTTACTTTTGTTAGCTGTTTTCCTTTTTAATCTTCTTTTACTGTGCTTTCTCTTGTTTCTGTCTTGAATTCAGAATCCGCAAAACTCCATTTCTTCTTGCCAATTGGATCAGAATAGCTGATCCAGGAAATGAGTTTACAAATAAGTTTTGCTGTTCTTATGCAGAGGAAAAGCTGTTTGAGGTGTTTTTTTTTTCTCAGTGACACATTCTTCAGCACGCTGAAGGATTTCTGTACTTGATGTACCTGACATGTAATGCTTGGAGGAGTCTTGGTTTTGTTTTACTCTTCAAACATTGCACCACACCAAAGCCCTTAAAATTTAAGTACAGGGAGATTATAGCCCCAAAGCAGTTTTGCTTAGCAGTGCTTTTCATAAATCTTCCCCAATTTTCAGCAGGATTAAAACCAATTACATGTTGTTTGTTTTTAAATTAAAAAAAAAAAAAAAAGAAAAAGAAAAGAAAAAAAAAGACAGAGAGAAAGAAGAGGCCATACAGACAGATTTGCATATGCCTCCCTGCTTCTCCTTTCAGTACTGCAATTTTTAATAGATAAAATGCTGGGGTTTGGATTCCTTTTCTTCTCTACTTCTACATAACAGCCAAGGTGGTCACAGGAAATTAGACTTCAGCACTATCAATAAGACTTCTCAACAGGTTCCTGCAAATTTGGAGATATTAGCTATGTTGAGGTGGATGACATCCCTTAACCACACAAAATTACACCTGGTGTTTTGGCCAGCAAAACCTTTCAGAAAAGTGAGAACTCCTCTCCCATCCTGAACTGACCTATACAGATGCTTGATCCAAGTGTGACCAAGAGTCAAGGTTATGTACTTTCTTTCGCTGTCCTTAAACTAGATTTGCAGTAGAGCCGAAGACTGAGTCCTTTTCATCTCACCACACCTCAGCCCTGCTCTTGCACATGAAGGCAAATTGCTGACACTACAGAACAAAAAGGGAAATGGTTAAAGTTTTATTTGTTTGTTTTTGAATACAAGTATAATATTGTACTAACTTTTTGTATTGGGGATAGCCCAGATCATTAAAATAACAAAATGTGGCCTTGTAAATCTGAATGACCGAGAAGATTCCCTCTTTCTTGTCATTCGCATTCAAGTGGGCATTTATGAGCCATTGTGCTTACTGGTATAGATGGTGTTTAAAACAAAATTTGCTGAGACAAAGACTGAATCCCTAAAATAAATTCTTTATTGCTGTTTTGTCGTTGATAGGCTGTTGCATGATGGTATAGAAAATCGATTTGGAAGGAGGCAGGGCTGTGGCTCTTTCAGGTGGCAACATTGTGGGGTCTACAGCAAAGGGTTGTTCCGCTTTATATGCTTCAAAAGAATTGGTTAAATCCTGCAGCTATTCCTCTGGGCTTTTTACAGCTGGGTGAAATATTTTTAGAAAGAGAAAAAGTACATTTTTATGCACACCTCTACCTGTATTGTTCTATCAACAAGTATGAATTTATAAGGTCAAGTCTCATCCTTCAAGTAGTCTTCATATACACATGCACACATGAAAGAAAATGGTTTTAGGAAATGTCAGAACGCTTTATATCAACATTTTCAGAATGAACTAGAATGTTTCATTTCAAAATGTCATTTTCATTTTGAAATTGATCTTTTTAAAGGGTAAGAAAAGAAAAAGAGAAAAAAAAAGGCTTAAATAACTTGAAAATGAAACATAACGTTTTCCAACTTGAATGAAACTTCCTGGTGTACAAACCCAAACCCATTGATTTATTTCTTTTTCTTTGCTATTGAACTCCAAAGTGTAATATTCTCACAGGTTGAGTTTTTTACTCAGATTTCAAACCAATGGTCAACTAAAAGTACACTTTCTGTTTTCTCTGTGCCTGCACACCAGTTGTATTGTTAGGTGTATCTTGCATATCTGAATGGTGCAGACATGGCTACAATGCTGTGTAGTTCCTGCCCCTGCTCTCTTTAGAGGCATGGTAGGTACCATAAATTAATATAAAATGAAATTTTGTCCAAGGAGGATGTGTATCAGTGATAAGAGTGCAATTTTTTCCTCGGGAAAGAGAATCCACAGCAAGGCAGAAAATTCCAGGCATTTCAACATGTGGAGCCATATGGAGTTTCTTCTGATTTTTTTTTTTTTTTTTTTTTTTTTTAATTTGGAATCTAGAATGTTTGGATTCCACCTGATTCATGAAGGGATCAGACAGCTCCATCCCAGGCATCCCCTCTAATCAGCGGGTTGACAACAGCCAAGAGCTAACTACGCATTACTAGCTCCTTCTGGTTCACTGTGCATTCTGATGAGGTTGTTGCCTCAAGCCTTCAGAAGACTGATTAACAAATTAACAAATAACTTTTTAAAGAAAAAAAAAACCCTAAAACATGAGTAGTGTGGTATATTTGCTATTCAAGGACTGTTTAGATTACGTGTACTCAAGGTAAAGTTTATCTAGTTTAAGGTTCTGCTTACAATAGAGGATGCTTAAAGAGTCACAGACTTGCTAATTAAGGACATCCATCCTCCTTCAGCATTGAGAAATGAGGGGGTGGCAAGAGAACCAAAGACCCTGGTGTCCTCAGATGACACATGACCATAAAAGGACAAGAGGACTAAGGCTATTCTTCCCCAAATAACCACTGAAGACCACCAAAAACGACCAGAGACCCCTGCATAGGTGTAGAAGACTCTGGGATGATTGCTCAAGAGAATAACACGTCATGCTTGCTCAACATAATGAATATGCTACAGTTAGGTGGAATATATGTATTAGATAGGCGTGGTGTTTTAACTGTAGTGTATAAGTATGGACTGAAAAACCTCAGTAGGTGTGCTTAATTTGTGGAAATCTTCCGCCTTGCACCCTGTGCAGAATAAAGCAATGTTTCGGGAGTTACTTTCTGATCAGGTGACAAGGTCATGAATATAAAATTCTTCTTTTTGCATTTGTTAATATGTAAAGATTTGTTTTACAAGACTGACATGAAGGCCAATATTACAAAAAATATAAGAGGATATGGTGTAGGGAATAAAATGAAGATCAGTCTGACATCAATTCTAATTAAAAATAAAGAAACCATTTTCTTAAAAATTATTTGTAAAATTTTCACTTACAAATGTGTGAATCTACTCAATCTTTAAAAATCTTGGGCTGAAATGTAACACCTGAGACAAGTTCTGATTTAGGCCATTGTCATTTGATGCAGCTGATTTTAACAGCCTGAGCAAGCCGGGCAAACAATTACGTCTCTCTCTCACACTCACTTGCAAACTCTTTTCTCCAATGTCATTAACCTACCCAGTTATTATAAAGGACTTGTCACTGCTCTAAACTCTGACTTAGATGTGTCATTCATCATATCCTGAGAATGTATCAACAAAGAATTAGAAGCTAAAAATGTTACTAATAGCAATTAGTGCAGTTTCATGCAAGGTGGGTCTTGAAACCCATTTCCTATTTTGACAAAATAAAGGTCTAGTTGTTAAATCTGGGAAGGTTGTTTCAGCACAGACAGTTTTAGTATCCCCTGACATTTTTGGGGGGAGGGGGGGGGAAGAAAATTAAATAAGCCAATAAAATAGATCAGTTCCAACTACCTGGCTATACTTGGGTTACAGAGAACGTTCTCCTTAAATGCCTATGTAGTCTCTCTTTTTCATATACTCAGATTGAAAATAAGGAATGAAGGGAGAGCTGGTGTGGTATGATTCGTCATGCCCACGGATGGCAAAGCCAATCTAACCAGTTTGTTTTCACCAAAGACCAACTCTTGGTCCCTCATCTCTTTTCCCTTGCTCATTACGGTTAGACTCAATGATCTTAAAGGTCTTTTCCAACCTAAATGATTCCAAAATTCTGTTATTCTATGATTTGATTTTTGGTCCAAGGTCCTTCTTCCCCTGGTTCCCTGGTTTGTGCCTTGCACGCATTCAGGCATTCATTTGATCCCTCCCTGGGCCGATTCAGTTCACTTATGTTGTAGCAAAAATATTCAGTTTATTGTCAAATGTTTCAAGTGAGTGTGAGTGATAGACAAAGAAAAGGGGAGGGAGGAAGTCATCTCCCTTTCAGCAGCAGTGAATCATTTAATTAGGTGTGTGTCATAATACAGAACTTCAACCTCATAAATATTTTTCCCCTTGTTGGAATTCAATACGATAATCTGGCCTCCAAAATAGTGAAATTATTTACTTTAGCTAAAATCAATGGCCTTAATACAATACACCTTAGTAAAAAAAGTTTTTTGAGGTACAGGAAGTCAGACTATATGAGTAAATAACCCCAGTCAAACTGGATCTCTATGAAACTCTGAAGTCAGTCCCCAGGGAGCCTCCAGAGGCAGTTCATTGATGAATAGGGGTATATGCAGCTGATTTCCAAAGAGAGAGAAGGTAAATAAGATAATGAAAAAAACATTATAATAAAAATATTTACAGAAAAGACTCTGATGAATTCCCCCAAGATAACATCTCCAAGGCTTTCATCAAATCATTGGACAAAAATTAATTTAATTAATCTTCCATGTTTCACAAAAAACTCATTTTACAACAAAGATTTATCATAGGAGGAGACTTCAGAAAGCTCAGATGTGTTTCATCTTCTTATGAGACTAACTAAGGTCAGAACCCCATTGTGCTAATATTTGTATGAACAAGTCCTTTCCTCAAAGGACTTCTGATTTAAACAGGTAGGGACACAGTAATAGGGATAAGGAAAATTTTGAGAGGAATTCTTGAAACAAAGAATGACTACACAGTTCACTTGCTGTGACAGAACTACTCAGACTTGGTAGGTATTTACCTGAGATACATGAAGAGATTACATGCCTGCCCCCCACCAGGTGAAGAACTTTCCCTACCTTTAGCAATAATGGCAGAGAGGGTAGTATGGCCATCATTCCCAGTCCAATTTATTAAAAGAAAGTGAAGTTCTTTGTGGTTTTAACTAATATTCAGTGTTGTAATTTACAACAGCAAATATTTGAAAACACCACGCATTCTTCCACCCCCCAGCACAAAGATGGGACAGACACCTACAGCTAGGCATATCTCTTCAGATCCTGTAGTGAAATCCCCAGATGCTGTTAAGTCAAAGTCCCTAAAAATTGTAGTGCAGTGATGAATCAAGAAAAGTCTCCCAAGTCCCAAGGCAGAGCTTTAACAGAGTGTCATGGTTTAACCCCAGCTGGCAACTAAGCCCCACACAGCTGCTCACTCCCTCCCCTCACAGTGGGACGGGGGAGAGAATTGGGAGAGTAAAAGTGAGAAAACTCATGGGTTGAGATAAAGACAGTTTAAAAGGTAAAGCAAAATCTGCGCAAGCAAGGAAAGCAAAATAAGGAATTCATGCGCTAATTCCCATGGGCAGGCAGATGTTCAGCCATCTCCAGGAGAGTAGGGCTCCATCACGCCTAACAGTGACTTGGGAAGACAAACGCCATCACTCCAAACATCCTCCCCTTCCTTCTTCCCTCAGCTTTATATACTGAGCATGACGTCCTATGGTCTGGAATATCCCTTGGGTCAGTGGGCGTCAGCTGTCCCAGCTGTGTCCCCTCCAACTCCTTGTGCCCCCCCAGCCTCCTCGCTGGTGGGATGAGAAGCAGAAAAGACTTTCACTCTGGGTAAGCCCTGCTCAGCAGTAACTGAAACATCCCAGTGTTATCAATGCTGCTTTCAGCACAAATGCAAAACATAGCCCCATACTAGCTACTATGAAAAAAATTAACACAGCCAAAACCAACACACAGAGAAAAAGACCTTCTTTGCCATTGACAGGTTTGCCAAACCTTATTTTGGAGATTTTCCCATCATTAATTTAAAGGTATTAAAAGAACAAAGATCAGCAGTATTAGCAGTAAAGGACACTGGCTATTGCTGAAGCTGTAATTCGCAGTCTGGCATACTAGTCGAATAATTGGGCTAGTATTTTAAGGAAAGAATCACAACCTATCTGTGATTTAAACCACACTTCTCCTTTTTAAAAATAGTTATTTAAATACAAATTAATTATTAATCTCATATTTCTTGAGGATTAAAAGCATGTATGTCTATGCATATTTGTCAACATTAGCATAAAACCAGTTGGAAATTGTGAACAAAGTGCTGTTAAGTGACTGTATGCAACTGTACTCCAGAGTTCCACTTGCATCTAACATCACTCACACTATTTCTTTTGGGTATCCCATCTGTTTTACACCTACAAGTTGATAGGAAAGAACATGAAGTCTCTCGGTGGTCAGTGCTGATGGTCATACATACCTTGTACGCTCAGCTATAGAAATACCACGGGGTAGGGAGAAGGTGTAAATTACCCAGAAGCTGTCTGGTTGGTGGTGCATGCTTGAAACAGCTGTAAGAGGTCCTGAACAAAAAGCAGCAGTTGTAGTGAGAAAACTATTAGCATATGCATGAATAAGTGGGTGTGAAAATGCTGGCTATCAACATGCAGTGTGTACTGTATTCCAGCTGAGTAGGTGTAAAAAACATCCTCTTGACACAGCAGTGTGAATTTCAGGGAGACAAGCCTGGTGAAAGCTAACGATTTGTATTCATTTAATTTGTTTAGATAAAGGGCCATGTGCTTTTCTGGTGTTATTCTGTTATCATTAGATGAATTTTGCCCCAGTTTAAGGCAAACAAAGCAAGCTGGTGAACAGCACAAAATAATAGGATGACAACTGGATAGGACTGGGAGTCACAACAGGTTTTGAACTAGCTCTTCGAGGCCGTAGATGCAACTTTCTCGCTCATCAGAACTTCAGTGCCTTCACCAAGCTACACAGAGGTAGCCCAGACTTCCATAGGGCTCTTTATTGTATGTGCCTGTTAAAACTACCACTAAAAATCAAAAGAGAAACTGAGCCATTGCTTTGCTGGAGAGCATAAAACCAGTCCACTGAAAAAGGACACTTGAAAATCCTGCTCCTGGGCACTTGAGGGCATTTCACATTTCAGCCATTCACAATTTATATTTATTTGAAAAATTGTGTTGCTTGGCAGTCTTTTCTAATAGCAATATAATGGTATTGCAGCTGGAATTTAATGGTACGCTATTACACTTCAGGGCAACCACAGCACAGGCGTATCAATTCTGGGATGAGTCAATGGTGAAAGAGCAATATTGAGGTCATATTTTTCCTCTTTTTGTACATCAGTGGGACAGAGGTATAGAACTTTTGGCAGAAACGTAAAAGATTATTCTTCAGTGATCTGGTTTTATTCTAGACAAATTTCTATACCTCTTACTTGAAGCTTTGCAGTACTACCTTGTTCTATTCTCTGACAAGATCTGTCACAGCGATATCAGAACAGTTACCAACAAAGCAATAAATGTCATGATCATCTACCTCATTTGCCTTTCTTTTTAATATAACTTTTCAACATTCCTTGAAACTTATTTCTGTCATAGATACAGTGAACATATGGTTGACATAACATGTTGTGGAAAGCAGTAAGACTTTTGTTCATTCAAAACCACACTTTTAATCCAGAATTTGAGAAAATGTCATCTCTCTTGCCATTAAACCTTGGTTTTGCAGCTGATAGATATGTCAGGTTTAAAATGAGATCAAGCCAGACACATACCATGTTTTGCTGTAGGGTTTCTTGCTTCACTAACTCGTTGAGGGAAAAAAGCCATCAGACCATAAGACTGGCCATGCTGGATCAGACCAGAGGTTCACCTAGGCCAATATCGCCTTTCCACTACTTGCTAGCAGTTGATAACTAAAGTAAACCAGAATAGACCAGGCACGTCTGCAATACATTTTCCTAGTGCACTCTTACAGCCTTCAATGGTTTGTGTCTTGGAAACTTCTTGAGCTAGAGGTTGCATGTTTGTATTTAGCTGCCTTAGGTGGATTTTCCTTTCATTTCTTTATCTAATCATTTCTTGAACCCAGGTAAACATTGAACTGTTAGATTAAAGAAACAGCAAATATAGTTTTCCACCATTTTGTATCTATCTGCCAGTCTATATATATAAACACTTATGTATATAGTTATAGATATAAATACATATATATAGATCTCTATAAAATAGCAGTTATATATGAAACAGAACAGGGTTATGTGTTATTGCCATTGCTGCATTAAGCACCTTCCTAGAGAAATTAAAAGGAATGGCAAAATCTCAAGTCAACTTCATGCCCAAGAGGATCATAAATCTCTACAGGGTTGATAAACTAAATTACCTTGCACTGATCTGAATGTATTTCTTTAATTTGGGAAAGCAGTCATCATGGATTCAGAGATACATGGAGAGGATGTACTTTTGCAGTCTAGAGATTAAAGTCCTTATCTAAGTGGCTGAAGATCTTGGGCTACTGTCAAGATCATTCTAATTAATTATATTTTGAAAACCTACCAATGAATAACATAAATAAACAAACTTAGGAACAGATAAGACAATTTAAACCTTTCCTTTTACAGAAGAATACTAAAGTGAAAGTCTGTTTTCTTGCCTTTTCACTCTGCAGAATTTGCTGCCTAGCGGCTGAGCTTCAAAGATGGGGACATGTAAGTATGTGGACTACAGATAATAATGATATTCCCCCGATTTTTCCGAGTAAATATGTTTTTGTCAGTACAAGCCCACAGGGTCTGTACTGACCTGACAGTACAGGGTGTCTGAACTGAGTACTTAAGTCACATCTGTGTAATGAGCAATAGCTTTGTATGTTATTTGGGGCTGGTGGAGGCTCTAGTGCACTTTCAGACTTTAGCTAGGAACTCATAAAGAGGGAGCAGATCATGCAAAGAAAATGTGTGTGTGGTGGGGGGAAAGACCTAAGTGGACAGAAAACTGAGGAGGAGGAATCCCCCTCCATGATCATACACCTCTCTGCATCAGGACACAGCTGACTTGGAGCAACATCTCATGCATTCCTCTTCAGGAGGACTGACGCTTTCAACATTGTGACACAGAGGCACATTGGAAGGGTAAGCAGAAAAGCAGAGACAACTAGTAAGTTTTCTGAATAACAATTTTAGCTGTAAAGGGCTTTTCTGTGTTAATTTTCACTATGTGTATTGGTACAAGTACTAATAAGAAAAAAGATTAGGTATTTATTAAACTGTTAATTAAACTAGCAATAAAGTCTTAGCTCCAAATACAAGAGATAGTGTTCTTTTTTGCACCAGCAACATTTTGAGTGTAATACTATCAAGGTATAAGATTTTGGATCTACTGAGAATAAGACAGAAATTATAAGGAGTTTTCTCCACTACATATGTGAATGACAGTACAGAAAGGCATACACAGATTCACTTCTTTTGGTCATATTTAAGTGTAAAAGTTCCCCTAAGTAATGTACTTTCTTCTGTATTCAACTCCATGGATAGATAGTAGGTGAGCTGTGAGCATTTCTAACGATTGAGCCACCAGAGAGTAGCGGACATGAGAATCCCTATTTATCATAAAAGAAGGGGCCAGAACCAGGGCCAGATTAGACCAGGTTGCTCAAATCTCCAGCTGAGATTTGAAGAATTGTAAGTGACTTTAGGTAGGCCAAGTTGGCTCCCACTGTAGTCAGGTGAAAAAACAAAACTTTAGGTTCTTCCGAGTTGATACCAGAAGACATAGGTTTCTATGTCTTTACAGAAGCTGAAGCTGGTAAGTGCTGGTTGAGGATCACTGTCTTGGATATAAGGGCATAAATTTTGCATAAAGGTCACTTTAAGGGCATCATTTCCTTTTGGGATTTGGTTTCTTGTATATTATGCCCTAACAAGAAATATAAATGACTACTGTATGTACTTATTAGAAGAATAAATTTATAATTATAAAAAACAATTATAACTTTAACAACCAAGCAGATCTGGATGTGAAAAAAAGTAGGACCCCTATGGGTAGGATATCAATTTCATACTCTGCCTTAGCCAGGGTTTGTGAAGGATAGTTGGGAGAGGAACACAACAGTGAAGCAGAACTTTTAAAGCTCAGAGCAAAACCTGCTAATGAGAAGACAATCCAGGTGATACCTCCTGGCCTTTGAAAAGAGTATGTCACCAATGACTAATCCTTTGTGACAATCCTTGATTTGCCACAAATCTCAGTTCTTAGTCCTAGAGAAATCTGTTGGGTATAAAATAAAACAAAGCAAAGCAAAACAAAATTAAATTAAATTACATCAAATTACATTAATAAAAATAAAATAAAATGCATATATAAACAGTTACAAGTCTGGGAATTTCTAATATTTGCTGTAATGATCTCCCTCTCCCCTTTTTCAAATGTCATCCCTAATTCTGTAGTGTATCATGCCATCACAAAGACATCCATTTAATCAAATGCCTTCTGCACCCAGGACACTGCTGGTCAATATGTAATAAACAACCAATGTGTTCCAATCTAAAGTGGGGACACTATGTTTCAGAGAGATCCATTGATCTCAAATGGCAGAGTTAGTCTTCTTTTGTGAAAAGAATCTTTCAAATAAAGCTACTTGAGTGTTTGAAGGTGTGAGCACTTTGATGTTTCAAAGCCTCAATTATTTAGGTACCACAGAGCTGAGCATTGTGTATCTGCCAAAGTCTTGTTTAAAAAGCTCAAATGGCTAAGATGTCATGTTCTGTTCAAAGTCTTCTGGTGACTGAAATGAAGAGAAAAGCCCTTTCATTTTAGTGACTCCTAAGGCTCTCTCAGCATCCACTCTGTTGTGCTTCAGCATGACACCATTAAATGCTTGCTTGCAATTTGAGTACATTGTCAACAGAGCAGATGGATTCTAACTAAGGAAGTGGTATTTATGCTGATAGGCTGTGGTAAAAGCAAAACAAACAAACAAACAACACACACACACCCCCCCCCCCCCCCCAGCCTCTGGTATCTCTTATTAAGGGATAAGATTCAAGTGCCTGGCTGAAAAGCGGTTGTACTGATACCATCATCTTTAATAATTAATTCAGACTTTGTCTCCAGGATTATGTAAAGGCAAGTGTTCACCTATCTTCAATTTACTACAGTTGAGGAGAGCATAATTCTGTCAATGATGCATAATGCTGCTTTCTCTTATTACTAACCTGTTATTGATTATTTCTATGTAGACTCCTGAGCTAAGTTATATTACAATAGTTCAGCAAATCAGCAAGATCTGGCCCACAGAGCAAAATGTGGTATCCAGACAGCAATGAGATCACCCTTTAAACAAAATGGTTGAATAGAAATAGGTGGTTGAATAGAAATAAGTGGTTGAGAGAGGCAAGGAACGATTTACAGGTGGTATTGTGGGTCTGAAGACACAGGCTGAACCCAACTTTAGGCTCATAACTGAGGTATTTAGGCTAGAATACTTTAGATAAATTACTCTCTGCTCCCTCTTTAGCTGCTGGAAAGCTACAGGAACCTCCAGGGTGATTCAGATCTAAGCAGAGTAAATTGCCACTTCAGGAAGTATATTTTTCTCTTTTGGTTATATAAATAGACTAAGCTACTAAGTAAATGGTCTTAGCTAAGAACCTAAAATTCAATGGAATTAATCTTTGCCTTTCTTCCTGTTCATGAAGTAAGATGTCTTCCCTGATTAAAAGGGGAAATAACATGAAAAAAGTAAAAGACAGGTGGAAGGGTTAAAGTTATAACAGGTGGAGAGATAATAGACACAAGTCCTTTATATATCAGTATAATTTGCCATTCTTTAGGGTTGAGGCCAACTCTGACTCTTGGGCAAAAGACAGAAGCAGCTCTGAAAAGACAGATTATTCAGTCACTGCCTGTTACAGGATTTGGGGTATCTTTCTTTGAAGCATCTTGTGAACAGCCACTAGACGGACCACCAGCTTGAAACAAAAGACCAGTTCCTGCAGTGCTGGGAAGTGGTGTAGGCCAGCAAGTTGTCCTCTCCTGCTGTCACATCACCACTCCATTTTCACACACAGGGCCCTTCACTTTCATGCTCGGTCAGTACTCAAATTGTGGGTGGAGAACCAAGGTTGAAGGCATGAACAGGCAGAGTACTGCACCCTAGCAGCTGGACCCACGTGTTTTGAAAGAGAAGTCTGGGTTTTAAAGATAAGCATCTGAGAGACTTCCACAAGAAAATTTGCCACAAGTGGTGCTGACGTGAATCTCTTTAAATAGTCTTTTGTTTGGGCTACTCAGACATTAGGACTCATTGCAACAAACCCACTACCTGTTGGCATTTTGTAAAGTACTTATCCCCTGTTCTACCATGTAAATACAAACTAATTTTCTTTTTTTTTTTTTTTTGCTACTCTTTCTCTGAGAGAAGAATATTGTCTACAGATACAGAATTTATCCCCAGAACTGTCATTAAGCTGTTATTACATCACATTTTCTTGCAATGAAGAAGATCTTTCAGCTTCATGCAGGTTAGGACATGGGTACCCAAGTGCTGGGTGTGGAGGTTGTTAATGAAAGTGACTGGCAGTTGCAGGATTCACTATGGACACCCTAGGAGTTAGAAGCCTGACATTAGGGACTGTGAACTTCCCTGCAACTCTAAAATGAACTACTTTTATTTCATCATTTCGCCACCATCTTCAGATAAAAGACATCTCCCATGAAAAATCAAACTTATATCCATGCCTATTACTATGTGCTGAGATTTGGTTTCCGTAGGGGAAAAATCTTCTGCTATTTTTGTTTGCCTTTTTCTTATTTTTAGTGAAAACATATCTTGAATATATAGCCTCATTTGTTACCATTTTTCACTCACAGGCACCCAGGCAAACTGGTTTGATTCACTTTGGTTTGCCATATTTGAAAGCTAGAAGACTAAGGAAGTCACCCAGGAAATGATAATTTCCCCCTCCTTTATTCTAAAGCCAAGATCTGGCTAAATTTTCTGTTCAAGCAACCCCATAAGAGTATTTAATCACATGACTTTGAAAGAATTTGATCACTTTTCAGTCCTTTCACAAAATCATGTGAGAAGTTACCAGGAGAGAAGAATGTAACAATCATTTAGACAATTAGTTCAATTTGTTTGAGATTCTCAGTTCAACTAGCTATAAAGAATTCACTTCTACTTGAAAACAAAAGCTGGGGAGTTCAATTAGCTTGACTTCTTCCTGATGTGGAAGTAAGGGAGAAATATCAACATGATTTTGACTTCCTTGAAATCTCAGCTGGTATACAATGGATGCCAATTAGAAAGATAGATGGACAGTGCAAGTTCCTCCAAGCCCTTATGCTGAGCAACATTATTAATTATCACTGGTTTGTGTAGCACGAGACAGATAGGTAGTCACACCATTATGAAGCAAGTTGGATGCCCTGTCTAAACTGGATGCCTCAAGTGCCTCATTTCAGCATATCTCCCTATAACAATATCAAATTGAGAATGGAGATGTATCTGTTGTCTCTAAGGAGAAAAGAAAAAAACCCACATATTTTTGCTAATGAGATAAAGTTGCAGGTCAGTATAGTTTTTAATTAATATTTAGCTGCAGTTTTAAAATATAAGAGGGGGGAGAGAGAGAGAACTGAGCAGGAAGATAAAAGAAAGGGGAAAACCACAGGAAATAATAATGCTAAAAAAATCTAAAGCTAACTAGTAAGCTGAAGTGACTTTAATTTTTCTAGTTTATTAAAACATATTCAAGTCTTTGATGGTCTATGAAATCTGGTATCCCATCAATTACGATCTCAAAAGATTTCTGAAACATTTTTTAAGCGAGAAGTAAGTAAATTATGGGTTTGTCTTTTAAAGTGTGTTTTATTATGTCATTACTTCAAATAATGTCAGTAACTCGGTACCGGTTTGAATGGTTATGGAACATTTGTAATTCAAGGGGGTGTGATTATCAGTGTATATTCTGGTATAAAAAAGACTTTAGCCAGATTACTTTTTATCGGCTCATGAATTTAGATGCAGTTCCTTTAGCTCCATAATGCAGCTGTCTGGGGGTAGATATATGCAGTCCTCCAGATTGGCTGCCGTTGAAAACTTGTAGTGTGAAACTTGATAGTTTGTATTGGGAGGAACTCTACTGGTTCATGGGTAAAGACATGTTGAAGCCAAAAAAAAAAAAAAAAAAAAAAAAAAAAAAAGAAAAAAATAATACTGTAAGTCAGCCAGCCATTTCACAAGCTGAGATCTGTTTCTGCAACTCATCCTGTGGACAAAATGTGCTGGTCAATCACCTGAAGCCATTCAGTAGATTTAATGCATGTTTTAGCTTCTTCCCCCAACAAACAAAACCTGTACTGTCTCTGACATGAAACCATTAATTTAAATGCCAAATTCATTCTTTATACTTAATGTGTTTGCATTTAGATTCTAAAACTACTTGCAAAGTGGGGAGGGGGGCAGAAGCAAAGGTTGGCAAAATTCATAGTGCCAGCAATTTTCCATCCATTGAAGATTAAATGCAGCACATTCTGTATACACCTACGTGACTATCACACACAGCACAATAACTCACCAACTTCAAATGATTTAATTGGCAAGCTGCATGCCTCTGAAAAAAGCCAGCGGAATAATGCAGAAGTTACTTGTGCGAACTTGGTCAAAAGATGACAAAAAAAGCCTTCTTATGAAGGAAGACATAAGTCACACTTCTGGTTAATGCAGATTAGCATGGGGCTAATATAAAGTGTATATTTCTGTCAGGACATAGCTGAACATAGGCACGGCTTTCTGACTGATCTGCTGGAGTTGGACTTTGTCAGCTGAACCCTGTGAGTAAAAGACTCCCTTAGTAGACAAAGATGAAGATTAGGAAGTAAAGGGCAGAGTTTAGGGAAAAAAATACTAGGATTTATTTCAGCAAAGTAAATAAGTTTAGGAAACGTGAGAGCACTATGAAGGGAGAGAAAGGAAAGTTTTAATGTTTCCTTGCAGCTCCTGAGCAGACCCTGCTGCTGTAGGATATTGAGACTATTGGCTACATTCACAAGAGATTTTGGGACTTGAGATCCGCAGAATTCTGGGACCTAGCTTGGACATGACTTCATGTCAGTGAGGACTTCAAAGCTTTCAGGTTTTTAAAGGAAAAGAAGGAAAGAAATAGAAAGCAAAGTTATTCCTTTCTCTCCCAACACGGGTGGAAGAAGTTGTAGAAGAGCTCCTTAGTTCATGTGCCCACAGAAAGGCAGAACGGATTTAACATGTTGTAGTGCAGAAATACAGGGGGGAGGAAATAATCTGTAGTTAATGCTGAGTGTAGTGTTTAACAGATTAGTATGGTCACCAGTTTTTGATAAGTGGGATAATACATATTGAGAAGAGCTGACTGTTTGGGGTTAGACTTGTGAACCGGCATCCTGGTGTCTGTTGGGAGGTCTCAATGTGCATCACAGAAAACTTTATAATTCATCCCCCTGCTGTTAAATGTTGTTAAACTTGCTTAAAAAACAAGTCGTGCGTCACTTATTTTGTCTCAGGTGAGTATAAAATTGTGATGATGCTAAGCGCTTGGAATATTTTAACTACAACTTGCAAGGATCTACACAATTCATTGATGTCCAGTCCAAACGCTGCAGTGATGCTGCTTAAGATAACTATAATATAAATCAAGAGAAGAAGGTTCGGGGTTTTGTTGTTGGGAGGGGTTTTTTTAATTGATGTGGAAAAGGTACAAAAGTTGTAAGCGAGAAGAACCTAACTTAGCAGGAACTCAAGGGAAAGACTAGTTTGGATGAAGCCCTTAGTGCAGTAACTGCAGGGGAGCTTTGTCCCTATTCCTTGTCCTCTAAAACCTATTCTGTAACAGCAGTAAAAGAAATAATACAAACCAGGGTGTAGTTTATGTGTTGTTGGTACAGCACTTTGCAAACGTAAAGTGCTATGCAAGTGCCATTATTAGTATTATCAGGTGAGTTTCTCCTTGCATAAAAGAGAAAAAATGCATCAATATAATTGCTGTGTCCTGAGTCTCTGGGAGTTTTTAATTAATACACCAAGACTGAAGCTTAAGATAAAGTACTGGGATCTTTATTGACTATACCTACCTTTGCTGGTGGCCTACCCACATTTTTTGGCATGTTTAGAATCCCTTAGCATATGCATATCAGGTCTGATGTGCCTCAACTTTTCCTTTTTTTTTCTTATTTTTCTTTTTTTTTTAATTGAGTAGCTTAGTTTTCCTGTTCAGAAATGTAAGCATACACTGATATCTCATTGCTACCAGTAAGATTTAGGCATTTTCCTAAAATTTAGTAGTTCACTGGAGAGGAGTGATCTACAAAAACATAGCATCCCACTTCTATAAAAGTTAAACAAAATAGTGTCAAAATAGAATTACTTATTCATTAATTATATTCACTTTCAAGTGACAAAAAATGTAAAATAACATAATATAAAATCAAACCATCTTTTTTTTTCTGCAAAGATATCTTGTTGCTATTTGTGGAGTAATGTACAATCACTGAAGCTAAGAACAACTCTGATGAGATACTAGAACATGGGCAATGCACATACAATTTCCCTAGTAAGTACTAGCTCGAATGCTGACTTTTTCAGGTGAGCTTGGCTTTTTTTTTTTTTTTTTTTTTTTTTGGGGGGGGGGGGGTTTGTGTATGGGTTTTTTTGGTTCATTGGTTGGTTGGTTTGTTATGACTCAAGTGATGGATTGACTGAAGCACAAGAAAGTCAAGTAATTGTCCCAGGCTTGCCTTCCAGTGAACAAAGGTGTGCACCTATTAAATGAGCAACTATAGGTAGCCTTATTAATTAAACATCAAATATGCCCCTTCATTTAGTTAAATGCTCTGTGTAGCCATAGTTAAATGACAACAAGAAGCAACTGAGTCTCAGCACTGATTGGCAGCGGGCATCAATCATTATTCTGGCAAGGATCTTCAGGAACATATCACTTTGTAGCAAATCTGGCAGGTTTGAATGGGATTATTTCGGATTGGTTTACCAGTAACTGTCATGCCTAAAATCTCGACACAATAAGAATTCATCACTGGTGCCAATCACACACTTTGTGCCAACCTCAATTCATATCCTCCCCTGGATAGTCTTGATCCACACTAATACTCCAAACAGAATGACAAGGCTTCAGGGCTGAGGAGGAACAAATGGTATAAAATACCAAGAACAAGATTGGAGTCTGCCCTGTCATTTAGGGAAAGGACAAAGTGTTTTGTTCTAGAGTTCCACCATTTCACTGGGTCATGCACACCACAGTACTGAAAATAGCTAAATAGGGCAAGCAAAAGCAATCGTTTCAAATGACAATTAGCGCAAAGATTCCTGCTGATTGAGGGGGCAAGTACTTATACGCATTGTTCTATGGTAATAACAGGGTACAGGGTCCTGTTATCACCATGTTTGAGCACTCATGGGAGGTAGGAAAATATAAGAGATTTAGTCACAGAGGAAATAAATGTAATTTCTGAGGTCATATGGAAGGTTTCTGTTAAAACAGAATTTGAAATATCTTTGCTGCTGCCATGTTAGAGCAGCAGCAGCCAGCAGATATATTCCAGAAAAGGGCAGACCTTATATGCAGACATTCAGTATAACTTTCAGGGTCAAGCTGGATAGCCACTGAAGGTGGAGGAATAGTGTTTATTCATCATGGAAGTAGCTGGAATATCAATTAACTTCAGAGAGAGTTGGCTTTAGGCCAGCCCTACATACCGTAGTAAATATATAAAATAAGAATTGGACCTATAGAAAAAAGAAAGCGAACATGGGAAACAAATCTTATAGATATTGGGGAGACAGTATTTCCAAGACATATTGCCTGAATCAAGATACTATCAAGTTCCTGGGGTAATAAATAATTCATGCTACCTGGCTTCTGCCAGACCTGCCTAACCATATAATCTGATTTTCCATTAGCTTCACCTTGTGAATGAGACCAGAGGGTTTCTTCTCTTCTAGATCCTATAATAACATATCAACCCTAAGCTAGAAGGCTGTATGCACTGACCAGACTGTAGTAAAAGGGTTTGCTAGAGAAAAGGAAAGTTGGTCATGTATGGAAAGTACTGAATGTGAAGTTTCCTCCTGAAGCTCTCCAATGATGGAGAGACCTGATGGGGATCACAGACTCACAGATTTCCACCATCAATGGAAGAACCCTCCTAAAATGACCTGTGGGCCCTCAGGTAGCAGCAGAAACATCACTGATGTTATTCAGCCTACCTAACTTGGTGTTTCACTAAGGAACTGAAGAAGAAAATGTGTTTTTCCTAGGTTCCCTGTATAATAAAAGGCAAAAGTGAGAGCAGCATCTTCAGAGACCATTTCACTTTGTGAGGGCCTAGGACTCTGGGGCACAGTGGAAATCTCACACCACAACATGCTTATGTATTTATATATAAGTGGATACTTCTACTAAAGATAACAAAAATTGTTTTGGAAAAAATGTGTAAATAAGACCTATAGTGCATCCAAATGGTGTTAGAGGCATTTTATAGACTAATGAGGAGATGCAGGAATGTGTCTTCTCAAAGACATACCAAGAAGACAGACACAGACTCAGAAATAACAATTCTGAAGACCTGAGTTCCTATCCTGGGGCAGTAATCATTAGAACTTCTTGATCTCTGAATTTACAACAGGACCTAGCTGCATTTTCCTCTAAAGTTTTCAACTTTCAGGAAGATTTGATAATTCTCACAGACTTTTATTGTTTTGTTTTGTTTTGTCTTGTTTTTCCCAGGAAGTTATCCCCAAAATTTGTTTTAAGAGCATTTAGCTCAGCAAGCCATACAGAGAAAAAAAAAAAAAAAAAAAAAAAAGACTATTTATGACTGATATCATTTTTATTATATGTTGAGCAGCATCTAATGCAGTAGGATTACAATGCATGTTCTGGGTTTTCTGGATGCCGTGGTAAAGTAAATAATAAATAATAATGATTATGTGACTAACTTGAGAATTAGGATCAATGTATTGTATTCATATGAACAGCATGATTATTCATCAATATGTTACTAAAGAAAATCTTTTTCAGTAACATGAATGGTGATGTGTTTGCTGATGATCTGGCCATTTTTTCAAGAGTAAAAGTAGTCATTCTCTATTTGCTGGGGGTATTTTAAATACAATTTGTGAAAGAAGACGTGCAACAGGAAAGGAGAAAATGACAATGCTGAGGATCAATGTGCTCCATTAATAATAAACAGAACCGTATTATTATTATTTATCTGACACCTTCAAATAAGTATTGCAAGTACATCCACAAAGAGCTATGTCATTGTCCACCTGGTACGCAAAACGGATTGTGGCAGTAGACTGGACTTCTTCTGAGCCCTGTAAATCTCCGTCCTCCTAGCACATTTATACTTTGCCTGGGAAGATTATATAGCAGTATTCGTATATCATTAAGAAGCAACAAGAGCAGGCTACTGAGCAGGGGAAGGTGAACCAGGAGCTGAGGCTGACAGCAAGAAGAGAAGGTCTAGCGATGGTACCCGGGGTCAGCCACAGGCAGCCGTTCCCAGCCAAGTGCATGGTGATGGAACAGCTCCGAGGCCAAGCCAGGAAAACCAGTGAGCAGGTCAGGGTCAGCATCAGTGAGGACTGGGGCACAGGCATGCCTGCTGTGTAGCTCAGGCAAGGACCAAGGGCTCAGGCAAAACCAGTAGCTCCCAAGGCAGAGGATGGAGGCCCGAGATGAGTCTTCTCACAGCTTCTTATTCTCAGGAGGAAGTACCTACCAAATCCATGTTCGCTAGTAAAAGTTTACTCAGCGATAGATTCTTCTTACCCTTTTCTTTTAAACTGTACATGTGCCACATTAGTATGTATCACAGTAAATCATAAGTTTCTTTGTCAGGTGGCAATGGAAAATGTAATAGTGTCTACAGAAAAGGAAAAAAAAATAAACAGAAAGCAGTTCTGCACATCTCAGATAAACAGAGACTTACTCCAGTTGTTTCATTTCCTATTGCATTGATTGACAAGTATCACATTGGTTCATATAGAGCTGAGAGATAAAGTAGTAGAAAGGAAAAAAAAAACCCACTTTTTTATTTTTCTTTTTCTTCTTTTTTTTTTTTTTTTTTTTTTTTTTTTGTGGCTTGGTTAGGTCCTGTGTATTTCCCTTGTGACACGTGTCCAAATTCATTTCACAGTTTTGGGATGTGGACACTGGGCCACACAAACTTGTCTTCCTCAACACACGGATATCTGGATGCAAACAAGAACACTCTTTCTGGATGAACAGTCCCCCATTTTAAAATTGATTCCAGCTCACTCCAAATGAAACTGTTGCCTGAGACTGTGAAGAAATTTAAGCAATATGAGAAAATGCATAGAGTAGCAATGAGCTACAGAACTGTGAAAAGAAATCCTCAGAAAGATTTCCAGTATCATCTCCTAAGACTTGCTTATGATTCATTTTTCCCCTCTACTTTTCTATTTTTAATTTAAACAACAAGCAATAAGGTTCAGTAATGAATGAGAAAACAGTTTGCTAGCTTCTTATATTTTGAAGACAATTATTAAAAATGACATGGGTAAAATATTCTGACTTTTACTAATAGCAGTGATTTTCCTGAGACAACAAAAGAAAAAAAATACAACTTTCCTCTTTGAAATTATAACAATCATGAAGAAACAGAATCAGACCAAATTACAATGCTTTGAAAAATCTGTTCCAGTTCTTCTGTTACTAGCTAAAGTTGAAAACCTTCCTCATTCACCTGAATGAATAATCATTTATGGGATCAATTCCCATGAAATTACAGGGAAATTACAGAAGACAACCAATACATCCTTTGTGTTTTACCCAAAACTTTCTGGATACTTCTAATAGAAAGATTCCCTCCAGGTCTAAACAGTAATAATTTTTAATTGGCTCCAGAGAGCCTGATTAATCTAGAGATTTGGAGGTGAAGGAACAAAGGCATAGAAAATAACATTATCAGTCTGGAACACAAGATGGTTTGAAATTAGAGGAGATTATCTCTCTGGTTGAATCCAAGATAACCATGAAGTCAAGTAGTAGTCATAGTGATGATGTGTACATGGATATTAGAAAGCAGGATTCACTAAATCAGATCATGATATCTGAGTGAGGGATAGGGCAACCTTCTCCAAAATTTCTGGTTTTTTGGGGGGGATGTTGTTGGTAGGTGGTCACAAGTACGGGGGCCTGGTATGTGAAGCAGTGACAAAGTGAATCTCTTGTTTTGCACCATGACATTGTGCGGAGGTGAAAAACGGCTACAGGAGGTGTTCTCCTTCAAGTGAAATGATCCTGATGCACGTCTCATGGAAGTTGTCGGTGGGAGGGCAGAAGGGGTTTGCTGCCAGCTCACTGAGCTCTCTGTGTAGGACACATTTAGTGGTCCCTGCACAAAGGAATTTCATTCACTAGTAGGGACGATTAAAATACAGACTTTCTCTTAAATCCAGGTCTCCCTTAGACAGTGCTCTGTCAAGTGACACTAGGCAATGTTCCATTCTTGTCCTTCTGGATGCATGGCTCTCGCTGTGTAATGCCTTCACTTCAGCTGGAGAGGCATATAGCATGGTGCTGGTTTGTGTTTATACATTTAAGCCACTTTGCTCACAAATATGGCATTTAATCCACAGAAGCTGAGATCTGAACTAAACCCGTACGTTTCAGCTTCTGCACAGGTGCTGTAATGGCTAGATGTTATATTAAATGCTTGCTGCCCCATCTTGCCCTCCTCTTCCTCAAATAACAGAGTATCAGTAAAGGGCAGCCCAAGGGAATACTATACAAGGCTGATTTCAGAAAGCTAGTTTATACCCTGGAGACCACGTTCCCAGAGATGGCTTGTTCAAAGTAGTGCTCAGATACTAAAAGAGAGGGGTATTTTCAAACATGCTGCGGTCCTCAGTGTCTCTGCTTTTTCCTAACACAGCTGTAACTGCCATTAAATACCCAGCTTTCTTAAAACAGTGGAAAGAGAAATACAATGACTAATTTCCAGTTGTACTAGACACCTCAGTCTATTTTGAGATCTAATCCCCATGCTACCTACTTCACTTCTGGGAAGCATCCCTCAAGAGATTTTAAAGAACAGAAAGAAAATGAAATGTTTACAGGCAGTTACACAGTCGATGCCTCTTCTTATACAGTGAGGTTACACATTTACAAAAGATTTAGTATCAAAATCCCCCTCTTCCTTAGGGTATACTGAGACCTAAAACTGCCACCATTAAGAAAAGAACATGTAATGTTATGAAACTGTTTTCCTTTTTAGTGTTTGTTGTTGGCATTATTCTAGTTTATGTGGGAGCTGGAGAGCAAGAGAAATAGAGAAACAGAGGCAGTTGGTCAGAAGATGCAGGCAGGCACAAAAGCACATTTCCATGGCCTAGATACTTATTGGTGGGACATGGGGGTTCCAGTCTTTTTTGCAGTAAATTATAATTATGTGTAGGCTGCTATCCTGTGGGAATAAAGCAACATGATCAATTGGTCTGTAGGTATATCTGGGTCTCCCATAATATCTTTCTGAACTTCGTGACTGTTTTAAACCCAGTGGGGCGGAGGAGTGATTGTCTCAAGATAATTAGGTACTCATGGATTTGAAAAATAATAGTTACAGAGAGAGCAGATGAGATATTTGCAGTAGCTAGGTAGAACACAAGCATAATTTTATCTTGCGAAGTCTTCATTGTGGAAGTCAAATACAACTCTTCTTACAATCAGAGCAACTCGAAGTCCTGGTCTTCTGAAATGGCAATAAACCATCAAGGCAGAAGGCTTCAACATCAGCTGAAAAAAAAGAAAAAAAAAGTAGCAGAACTTCCTGGCTCTGCAAATACTAAAATTTAATGGCAACAATGCACAAATGAAGGCTTACACAGCGTTTCATGAGTGCAGACAGCTCAAAGGCTACTTACGTTGATATTGTTACTAAGAAGCATAACCACTACAGATCGCTAATAGGAGGGCAAGAAAAAATATTATCAATAAATGTGGAGATAACAGAAAATTCTAACGTAATTCAGTAAAAAGTCAAGCAACAAAAACCTCACAAGTTTATTGGAAACCAGACTGCTTTAGCTCCAGCCTTTGTGGCTGTCATTGGTGGATCCTCACTGTTTTCTTTTCCTGATGCTGTTCCTAACTTTTGGTCCATTTCTCTTAATAATTTGTTTTCAATTGTTTTGTGCTTTTGTAGCACAGAAAGCTACAAAACCTCTCAAATAGCCAATTATTCTATAACCTATAAGTTAGTGTAGTTTCTTCCTAATAAAAGACATGACCCTGGCAGCTTGAAGTCAGGTGTAAGGCTTTCCAAGAGTGGAAGTGTACATGCTACTATCTGGTCCATAGTGTACTTTGAATACTTTTCATTTTCCCCTTCAAACTAGGAATGGCAACTATATTCTTTTCATTTTCTGTTTAAAATAAATTTCAATTCTGGATGATATACATGGTATGAGACGATCCTTAGTTCCTTTTCTATGTAATCTGTAAAACATTTTGGGGGCTTTGAATGCGGAAGGTATAATGTGTGTTTGTTTATATTTGTATGTATGTACATATAGACATCTCTGTGGGGACAGGTCTGAGCACTAAAAAAAAAATTCCAAAATGTAAGAAGATTTCCTATGGAACCAGGAGTTTGTCTTATTACACAGTAGGAGTTTGACTGTAACCAGTACGGAAGAAGTCTTTCCTGTTCCTGAGATGAGTCTTTTCAGATAGGAAAAATATAATTTCACCTCCTCAAAATAGCTAAATACAAATGCACTCAGATGTGTTGTCACCTCAAATTCACAGTCAGATAGTGTCCTTTGTTGTTATTGTATATTCTAGGGTATCGAAGAATTCCATTCCTGTTTTTACCAGTAATTCCATGTTTGCTTGTTTCTTTTTAATAAGTACTCGATGAACTGCATAATGTCTTTGTTTTGAATAATCAACAGTATACTTAAAAAAGAATTTCATAAAATATTTGCTATTCAGTCTGTCATTAACATCTTATACAGCTGGTTTTAGCATTATGTCTACATTATACATATATTTATATACACGTATATACAAATGCATACACACATAAATATAATACCAAACACACACACACATACACATCACACATACATATAATATTCCATACAAACATTTTCTTGCATGCAGGTTACATCTCCAAAAATGAGAATCTTCTTCCTTTCTTTTCTGAAAATTTACTTTTAAATTTCAGGTTGTTCTGTACTATGAAGGAGAATGGGAATGCAGAAAGCAGAATTTAATTTTAAAGATGGAGAAAGAACAACTGTTTAATGTTTAGAAAAAACATAACCCAACAAATTAATCTTTTTAGCTTTTTAGATTTGAGAGGCTGCTGGTTGTACTGATAGAGGGATGAGCTCATTATACAGGGAACACATATGGTGTCCTTAAAATAAAGCTCCTAAAATACATTATTTTAAGAACCATTATTTACTGTGTATGTAATACGTTTTTACTATTTATGGTCAGGTAGTTTTTAATTGGAAGTGGGCTGGGTGCCTTCCAAAGGGGTTGGTACCACTCGCAATGAGTCTTTGACTGATAATCAAAGAACACATGTTTAATTATATGCTAGTATTTTCTGTATCTTTAAAGGGGGATCTGGGGAGGAGTTAATCAGCATTCTGTGGGGTAACCCCTTGAAATGTTCTCAGCATCCCATTCTGCAGAAGCACCTCTCTTTTGCAATAAAGTAAATGATTGATACTGCTTGCGGTCCTCTTTTTTAGGCTGCCAAACTATCTAGGCTTGATAATAATAAATAATAATAATAATAATAACCAGAATCAAATTGCTAACATACTTGTGAACTTTAACAACCAAGTTTTCTTTGAACACTGGATTTTTTTATCTGTCTTCTTTTCTGCAACACACAGCAAAGGGTACTATTTAAAATATTTACTGCTCAGAAAAATGTCCTTGCCTCTGTTAAGAGTCCAGCCTTATTTCTTGTTCAGTGACTGATTTATTTATTTTTTTTTTTTTTGGTTAAAATGAAATGTGTGCCTTCTCTCAATCATGTTTAGCTTCACAGACTCAAAGGTTTCCACTCAAAGGTGAATTATGCACATTGCAATAAGGAAAGGCAGTAAAAGAAATGCAAAGTAAGAGAGAGAGAGACAGACAGGCAGCAAAGCCGACCGGTGTACCTCCAAAGGGTGTTAAGTCAGATCAGTGTGTAGTCTCCAAATTTTGCTCCAGTCTGCTTTACCTCAATCTAAAGTATTTGCACATCATAACCCGCCAGAGTTAGAACAGGGACCTCAAGAGAGCTGATGCTCCTGTGATACGGCATTCGGAAGGGACTGCAATCCTCCGCTCACTGTATTTAGAGACTGCACATTCGGATTGCACCTGGGGCCGATCACTAGAAGGGACCATGAAAAGTTATTCAAACTCTCCAAGCATTCCTCAAAATTCAGAGGAAGAAGAAACTTTTGGAATAAGGATCCCTGTTTCACACAGAGATACTTATCCAGCCTTTTTCTCATCCTGCTAGTGCTTCTTTCCAGGCTGATGTGATTTGTTATGAATAGTTATCAAGATTCTAGTTTTAAATGTATTAATAAGAAATTTCTAAAATCTCACATCAGAACCTAATCCCATAAATTTCACTGCCCCATTCTCCATCAAATACATATCTTCCTTTCAATGTAGAGGTGATTAAATTATCGAAGTATTGGCTCATCTCCTTTCCCTTTTGCATAAACCTGGGCGCCTGAGTTCATTGTTCAACCACACATAGTGTCTTATATTCAAGTGCTTCATACTGCCATGACTTGTTCTGTGCAGCTGGCACAGAAATTTCAGTTTCTGGGCCAAGAGAGATTAAAACTTTTATAGCTTCACCAATTTAGTTTAAGACTAGAGACACCAAGAGCTTTGAAGTACTAAAAATCCTACCTGACAGCAAGAAAGTTTAACACGGATACTCACATGCATGCACACACACACAAAATATATATAGATGGTCGGAGTTTTATGGTGATCCCCTGAGGAGCAGATTAGAAAGAATTCTTTTTGTTTGCCGCAATGAAAAGGCAATAATAGGCTGTTTGCCTTATGCCAGCGTTTCCCCTCTCCCTCCTTCTCTTCACCCTCAAACCTAATGTGTCGTTCAGTAATGCCCATCAGTCCTGTAAGAATATAACAGTATTATTCGTTACTTCATTTGATGCCCCAAAGGTTGAAAAATAGTTGTTACATACCAGGAGATGATTGCGCACTGAAAGATTAATAGGCGTAAGGATTCACCAGCTGTCCACTCTATTCGGAGAGCAGAAAAAAAAATATATGTAAATCACTTTGGCTGCTGGCACAAGATGTTGTACAATATTTGCCCGGTGCTGGGGTCACCACAATAAAAAATACTCGGCTTCATTTAGGCCTTAGTACCTTCCTACCTAAGGCTGTGCTGTGATGGACGGTATCGTTAGCACCTGAACACCAAGAGCTGACTTGCTCAGGGGCTCACACCTTTAGCACTTCATGCAAATGAATCTCTTTCTAGGCAACTGACCCTCTGTGTGGAAAAGTTTAAATAGAAAAGCTTTCAAACCATAAATTACAGCCAACCTCCCTCCATCCCAGTCCCCCATTACTCTCTTTCTGTCTCCCTCCATGTCTGGAAATGGAAACTTTAAATTATTCTGCATAAATCTCTTTTTTCACATGCTTTGTATTATTGCATGATACAGCTTTCTTTGCAATAGCATTGTGTGTGGATTTTGTTTGGTGTTTTGTTTGTTTATCAGCAACATCAACTGTGTTCAGACCTTCAAAATCAGATTAATAACAAAGTAGTAGAAGAAAGGGAGTATGGAGGCATGCATGAGCAGAGACTAATGGGGTTTTTGGAAGACAGAAAAGAGACAGAGTATCAATGAGGTAAATATGCAAAATTATTATTTGATCATGATAAACAATAGGTATTTTGGTCATACTTCCAAAATCCATATGCCGCTAGGTCCCCTTTGGGACTAATTTCTTTACGTAAAAAATGTGACACGGTTTAAATACAGTTAAAAGTTCATGGATTCGCCACACATGAAGAGTTCACTACACAAGATACAGGAGGTAAGACTATAATTTTACACACTGTATGATCAGTAAAGAGAAAATTAGGTGCTGCTAGAGTGATCCAATGGAGGTAACTCTTCTTTCTTTTCTAAAGTAAATTAAAATTCAGTTTACTACAGAGCTGAATATTAATTTTAAAAGATGCCTCAGGGAGTATGCCAACAGCTCGAAAATAAGGAAGAAGAAATATCTGTCACAGACATACAAGTTACTAGAGAAACTGAGAAGAGGATATTGGAAACCTTATTTTCCAAAGTGGTAGCTCACATTGTAACAGGCTTTTTGTACAGATTGACAGAGAGACGGTAACTGGTGGCAAAGTACTACAGAAAAGCTTGGGAGTTTAGGTTGTGAAACTCCAGGTTTCAAGTGGAAATCTTGCTCTGGAGGAGAATTCACTGAATTAAGCAAGTGTTCACATCTAGAAATGCATTACGCATAGTTAGCAAATATGGAAGTTTGAAATTGTTAATCTTGGCAAAGGAAAGGGGGTGAAAAGAAATGTTTGATATCTTTAAGGACCCTTCAAGCTGACTATCGAACCTATTCAGAGAAAGATTTGAGAAAAGCTTGCCCAGAGGTAAAATTTGTAATAAAGCAAAATTATTTCTTAAGAATAGACTTCTCTATAAACATGACCTCTAACATGTTTATATGTTTGCTAACCAAAAAAAGTAATCAAAGTTAACCAGCCGCTGCTGGTGTTATTGTTCCTGAACCGCATGGCTTGGAAGTCAGAAGAAAAAAATAGGGTTTAAACACACCTGGAAGATGGGCATTGCTGTAGCTGAGTTTAAGGGATTTCATTCTTTGAGGTCCACTAAAGAAACATCGCTGACCTCACTCTGATTGCCTAGTTGGGACAGCTGCTTGTCAATTGACAGCGTATCTTCTTACCAAAAATCTCTGCTAAACACTAACAAAATTATTACTGTTCTAGCCAGGCTTGGCATATCGCTATATTGAATTACAAAACCTAACCAGTTAATTCTTTTACCTCAATTCAAAGGGGCTATAGTTCAAACTCTGTCCTATTAAATTCAGCGGGAATTTTGTGATTGTCTATTTTGTGATTGGCTGGGGGGGGGGGTTGAGATCAGAAGATCTCTCAGGCTTAAAATAACTGAAAGCAAAAAACTCTACATTACTGCTGTCACTGTTGTAGCAAGGACTCTATGCATTAAAAAGAACAAATACAGAACTATGTAAGAGAGCTAATGGTGTTGAATAGAAAAGTATCCAGGAAGGAAGAGTAGATTACAAGTGGAAACATATTCCTTCTTTTTTTTTTCTTTTAAGACTTAATTGTGAGCAATGCAAGGGTTTGGAGTTTTCTCCCGAGAAAAAAGTGTGTGTGCTGGATATACCTATGTACTCACCGCATTTGTGCCTTTGGCCTGTTGCTACCCGTGATTCTGACAAGCACAGCCTGAGAATAAATATTAGTATAATTTTTGCCCGTCGCTTGATTATAGTCAGTAACCTGGACAGCCTTACCATCGGACTCTTATTCAATTTCGAGTTGTATAGGACTCTCATAGACCTCAGAGGGAGCTGTAGATCTTCAGTGACCTCAGGCCTCAGGTTCTCGATTATTTTAAGTGGATCATTTACACTGTGCATCTAAAATTTGCCTTTTAGGAAAATAGTGGTTCTATAGATACTTCCCAGTAAGGGTAGGCATAAGAGCACCCTCAAGACCAGATGTGTCTGCCTCTCGTATTGCAGACGTAGCCTGAAGCTTACATCCCTTCCCACCCATACAAGCTCCCCCATGCCCAAGCCCACACACGGCGTATTTATGTCACCAGGCACGCGGTCGAGGCGCTTCGTGGATGAACCACGGCGTAACAAAGCGGGCTTTCCTACGCCAAGCCACCTTGTGTTTCCCCAGTCACCCTTTGACTTCTTTGCGGGTGAGTCTGAAAACCAACCTGCATTCTTAAGTTAGAGTGCCAGCTTTGGTTCAAGTATATTAGTCCCTGCTTATGTCCCTTAAGAAAGACACCTTAGGGCAAGGTCTCCCCACATCTCCTCCCCTTGCAGCCTTTCCTTTGCAGGACGCCCAGAGGCTGTTCACCAGGCAGCTGTGTGGGTACAGAAGATACGGGGAAGGGTGAGTACCGTGAGCTCGGGGCCCCTCTGGAGGCTTCTTTCTCAGCCTAGTGTAGACACAGCAACAGCTCTGTGCTTCCACTTCTCGGCTCACATAATGAGGAGATGATATTTGCTTCCCTTGCAGGGGTTTCACAAAGCTTAATTCATCAGTGGTCTGTGAGGGACCACTGCGAGGGAGTTTTTGCAGGGATGAGTACCTC
Source organism: Astur gentilis (assembly GCF_929443795.1). Taxonomy (NCBI): domain Eukaryota; kingdom Metazoa; phylum Chordata; class Aves; order Accipitriformes; family Accipitridae; genus Astur; species Astur gentilis. The sequence goes on along the minus strand of NC_064919.1, from coordinate 82,427,271 downwards.
AGAATGGCCTAAATAATTTATCCCTTGCTTTCTCTTTTACCCAGTAGGCTTCTCTTTAAAATGCTTCCAGCCCTTTAAAGTTTGGGAGCACACTGTACTTGCAGAAAAAAAAAAAAAAAAAAATTACAAAGAAAAATGCATAATGTATGATAATGTTGAAAGTAGCAAGAATTAAAGTAAATGGTCTGATATAAAAAGGGTTTCAAACAGGATTAATAATTCTGCAATTTGTTATACAAAGTCAATTTTTCCACTTCCAAAGCTAAGTTGCCTGGTGGGGTTTATTGGCTCACTCATTGTTAGGTATATATCACTTTTATTGTTTCACATTTTTATGTGTTTATAAAAAAAAAAAAAAGACATCATTCGTGAATAAAACATTTTTGCTCTAAGCTGCCATATATGAAAGTTGGTCTGAGAGCCTATATCCTCTTTTATTGGAAAAGGGAAATACATTGTATATGTATATATTTATATATTTATACATTTATACATTTATACACTTAGATATTTATGGGATGGTCTATGTTGAGAGGTTTTGTGTGTTTGTATGCATGCGAACATATATATGCATATGTATATATGGTAATATGGTAATACGCATATGCATCTATTGTGTATCCCATTACCATATATACACACACCCCAATCTTTGAAAAAAGGCCTAGTGTTAGTAATAATAATTTTTTTTCTTTGTGATAAACCTTCCAAAGCCTGCCCTCTTCTGCTCAATCTGACCTATTCTGGACGGCATCTTTCAAAAATGTCACTTACCTTTCCCCTTCCCCTATCCATCAGGTTTCTCAGCTGATCATATCCACTCTGTTAAACCCTGGTGCATCTCCTAATCTGTGGCAGAATGGCTCCTATCCAAATGTCACCTTACAACACTAGACATGATTGAGCATCCAGGCGGCAGCCAATGTACTGCTACAGATGATGTGAGGAAATGTTAGCTTGATAGATAATAGTTTTATTTTTGGTCTTCTTAATCACTGTGCACCTGGTAGGAGTTTTATATGAACAGATAAGTAGCATCAAGAGACAGATAGAAGTTGATGGGGAACATTTTTATGTATGAATGCATTTATTTATTTATTTAGAATATTTGGGTGAGAGAGGGTTTTGTGAAGAGTTTTTTTGGAGCTTGTTTTTTTTTTTTTTTTTTTAATTGTTATTCCTTCAGCTTATGAAAGTTAATTTCCTGTCAGCAAATTTGGGCTGAAGTTTTAGACTTGATAAAAAGAGAAATTAAAAACAAGCCCAACAAACATAATTTTGGTTGATTTGAAGGAACTTACTGTTATAAAAGCAGTTTTAAAAAATGGAGTTTCTAATGAGAGCTCAGCCTTTGACCTTAAGACTCTGTCCTCTTTAGTGGTGAGAGGTAAATTACATTTGCTAACTTCATCTATGACACGGCACAAATAACTCCATAAATGTTCCATAATTGTGCTGTGATTATATGGTTATTGCTGCACATTGTCAACAAAATGATCACCCTGAGGCCCCATAGCTCCAGTGTATGGAACATGGTAATTAGCTAAGAAAGGACTAGGATCTAAGGGGCTCTGGAGGAACTCCTTCAGCAAACACACAGGGCAATTAGCATGTTGAATGGACACCTCCAAAGACAGCAACAATGGAGACCGGAGCAGGGAACACATTTTAAAAAACGTGAGGCACATACTTAATAGAGGACTAGAAGAATTGCACGACGAGAGAAAGAAACGCAGAGTAATGTCATAGTCCAGCGTCTCTCAGCAAAAGTTTCCATGCTGACTTGTGCACTTGCGATCAGACAAACGTCACATCAAAGCCAAGGAGGACTTTGTCCTGTTAAAACCCGTCTCCCTTTTATTTTTGAAATCAGTAATTGTTGCAGCTGCAAACAGAGTCAGGTCTGAAGTAGAGCTCAGCAATTTTAAGGGAGCTGTAAAGCAAAGACTGCATGATAACTACTGCTTATATTTCCAGTCTATTTGGAAATATCTGGGTTGTCCAGCCACTGGACCAGCCAGAAAGAGAGACACTATAGTGTCATGGTGGTTAAGCCCAGGACTATAAGTGTTCTCAGATTTGGCCATACTTCCCTCCTGTATCTCCACTGTAGGCTGAACTTTGGAGGCCTCTATGATCTGTATCTTAGTGATAGCCAAAAGTGATTTTTATGCAGCTTAGGTCATGTGATGAGGAGGACGAATATAAATCACATGGCCTAGTCTACCATTAGATATCACTTTCTGGCTTCTTTCAGCACAGTGCAGTTTGTTTAAGTCCTACCTGCAGCTAGGCTAACCGTGCAGATAGAAGGTGTGTGGGCCATTGGCTTTGTTGTACTTTGTCCTAATCTCAGCCTTGTTAACCTCAAAGTGAGTTTCCAAGGTTAGTTTGGTTGGGTTTTTTTTCAAATGTTTTAATTGAGCAATGAGGGTACACGAGTTGAAAGTGGAAAAACATTGGTGTTACTCCAAAGAACAGGCTGGTATTTTGCCAAAAGTAGAACAGTTTTGACACCTGGGAGAGCCCTATCTGTCTTTAAACACCTTATAGGTCTGGAAGTATGCTGCTCAAATTGTGCCTTTCTCTTACTGATTAGCTCTCTGCTTGGGCTGCTGGCTCTTTTTCTCAGACTTCAAGCTCATTATATATAATCCAGAAATTTTAGACTCTTAATAGGCCTGAGTATTCCTTACCTGCGTGAAGTTGGACGTTACCTCTTCTAGGTCTTTTTGTGGATTTGGTTAAGGTCATGTAAAAAGGCTATTGCAGAGCAAGGCCCTGAACCCAGGTCTGCAGCACCCTAGATTCCTGCCCAACCACTGACTTATTTTTCCTCCCACCCGCTATCCCTTACCCCTTGCTGCTCTTGGCACGGCTTCGTCCTCTCCTTATGCCAAGGGAAGAGGACACATGGAGGAGAGCCAAGTATATCAGACCCATGCCACTCAAAACCGCTCTTGCGACAGCGGCGGAGGGGGGGCATATACAGCTACTCCTTTCAGGCAGATTTTTGGTTGCTTTTCCTTGCCTCATTAGCACAAAGCAGCGGGAGTTGAGGCCTTGGCTTGACCCCAAAGCATGGTCTGTGTGAGACTACCGCCAGAAGTGAACTGCTTGATTGCTCACTGCAGTGAGCGATTACCTGGTTGTTGTACGGTTTCGTTTGCCTGTTATTCAAATGAGTTGAAGTTAAACTTTGACTGGATAAACTACTCCCAGGCTATGCAAGTTTTCACCACCAAATTCATCAAACTCCCCTAAGAAAAAATCTTTTTCTGCAAAATGGGAATCTCCAGCAGGATTGTAACTTGCACAGGTTAAAATACCGAGCGCCAAACTCATCCCTGTAGTGTATCCACTGATTTCAGCATAGAGCTACAGCAAAGATGAATTGGTCTGGAATGTATATGTTGAATATTTAATGCAAATACAACATGCCATAAGTGCATGTCCTGCAGGTAAAATGCAATTATTCTAATTACACTGCAATTACTGTACAGCTACAGAGTAAATTACATGATTATTTGCATTCTGTGCTATAAAATGTTCTAATTCAGTCTCCAAACCCATGCAATCCTGTTTCCCTCGCATAAGAACTTCAGGTATTTTGGTTAGGAGGCATTGCCCTGTCACGACAAGATGCAGGTCTAGGGTACTGACCCATTTTTTCTACCCCTTATTCACATCTTAGCGTCCCCCTTCCACCTACCTGTTGGTGGCTGTGATTTAACTGTTAGGTACACAGAGACATTCAAAACATTTGCCTCAGCCACACTGTGGTGCATATTGTGGATGCAGCAGCTCAGTGTTTTGGCGAAGTTAACTCCATTTCATCATACAGATGGCACCCCAGCAGAAGTGATAAGACTACCAGTGACGGAGAAAAATCGTATGAGACAAAATGAGAAGCCAGCTGGGAGGAATGTGGAATCATAGAAAGGTTGATTAAAATGGGCCTCTGGAGGCCATCTCTTCTAACCTGCTGCTTAAAACCATCACTGGATGAGGGCAGATATAGCTTTGTCTAGCCAAGAGCTGGAAACCTCCAAAGATGGAGATTTCATAACTTCCTTGTGCAACCTGGTTCAGTGCTGCACCACCCTCCTATGGAAAGAGTTTTTCCTAGTACCCAGCCTGAACCTCCCAAAGCACAATGTTTCCCCGCTGCCCTTCACTGCATCGCCTACCACTATTGAGAAGATACTAGTTCTTTCATCTTTGAAACTATCCTTAAAGTAGTTGAGGGCAAAATTAAGGAGTACAGAATTAGACTATGTAAATGTACACCAGTAGGATGGGGGGTGGCAGGCAGAACAATTATAAAAAAAAGATCGCTTCCTTGATTGCCTGAAGATATGTAATGTCAAGATACAGCGCACATGTAGATTATACATACACATGTGTCTACACACAATGCTGTAGTCTGGAAGGTAGAGTATAAGGTGAAGAGGCTCCAGAGCCTGATTCCTGCTCTGCCACTAGCTGATGGGTGACCTTGATCAAGTCACTTCTCTGCATAACAGGGATAGTGAGGGAAACTTCCTCTATAAACTGCTTTGAGACATAGTAATGAGAAGAGCTAGGTAAGAATAAGGTCATATAACTGTTGTTATTACATACTATTGGGTGTTATATATAATACACATAAAATAACACATTTCTGAGAAATCTATCACCAGAGGTCAATAATTCCTCCTAGCCTTTTTTTTTTTTATTTTATTTTATTTTTATTCTCAGATTGGAGTAAAATGATCACTATTTATTGAGCAGGTATCATGGATTCCCTTCACCTGCCTCTTTCTCTCTGTCTGGGAAACTCTCTGAGGCTTTGTTTTCTACACTCTACAGCAAAGGCAATTCAATTAGGACATCAAGCCAGCCTGAAACCGAGGTCTCTAAGGTGCACTGGAGACAATCTTTTAAGATGGCCAGTCCTGCTGAAATGAATGTCTTTCTTATTAATTTGGGAACACAATGGTTCTTCCTGACCCTTTGGACCCAGCTTTTTATTGATCAAAGTATGTAGGCATTTTTTCCTTGGGCAGATACTTGAACATGAAGGCTGTTTCCTAAGGCAGGCTTACTTTTATTGGAAGGATGATGTAAACTGTAAAATCATAATAAAAATGATAATTCACATACTAAAATCCAAAGAGTTGTTGGGTTTTCATATTTGATATGAAATACGAACTATATGTGTTTATCCTATGGTTTATACTTAAAAATGAAATTGAATGCCCTTTTCAAAGTCAAATATATTTTTGAATATTTCAGAGGGCTACAGTCCAAGATACAGTATCTCTGGTGAGTTTCTAGAGATTTCTGAAATCATTCGTGCCTTACAAATGGAACTTTGACATCAAATTATAGACAGTGTAGGTAACATTAGCACTAAATGAGGTTTCCCATCACTTTTTGTTACAAAAAGGTTCTGTCTTCATGGTTTCAGTAACATTAGTAGTTTATTATTTTTCACCAATTCAGATTTTCTCTCTCCCACCCCCACCCCCACCCCCCCCACCCCCCCCCCCGTGGCTACCTGTGTCTAAGTTATTTTATTTTATTTTATTTTATTTATGTTATGTGAAATTTAGGTAAAATGATTTAGAAATTTCTATTAACAAGGTAAAAGAAGAAAAATTAGGCTGCTCTTGGGCATATTTAAAAAAATAATAATAAAACCCAGCAAAATAATACTAATTTAACATGTGTTTTTGAGAAGCCCTGGACCCTCTATGGTTTATAACACAATACTACATTTAACAGTATAACTATGATTGTGTCAAATTTCCTCTCTTCATATTCCTCCAAAGGTGGTTGATGCACAGGCCTTTCATTCCCCACATGGTAAATGCACACTGACAGCAATTCTTAGCAATTATTTTCTGAAGTTTTTGTCCCCTGCATACTCCACCTCTTACAACTCCCCCGTGCCAACTGTCTGATGCATCACATTCCTGAAGATTTTCATATTAGACCTACAAAGATCAAGCAGGATTTGCTATGCAATTGTTCTCCTTGGCCTTCTGTGACATTTCTGGTAGGACTAAAGGCAAGCAAAACATCTGATGTGAACAAATGTTTGTGAAAAGAAAAAGCATATCTTCATGTAATAAGTACATGACATATAGTACATCTATGAAGCAGTAAAAGAATAGTTAGTTAATAACTCCATTGACTAATTTTTAGGGTTTTTAACATTCCTTCAAAATATTTCTAAATGCATATTGTCATGTGTAAGCTGGGGTAAATATTTATAATGTACCAAGAGAAAACTGTATACAAGGTAACTTATACTTATCAATTTTCTCTTCAAAGCACAGAAATGAGGCTGGAGGAAGGAAGTGTATTTTCTTAGAACGATCACATGTTGCTGTGAAATATTTGGGGGTAAATCACTGAAGCTGAAGTTGAGCTGTCCTCTGGCAGACCATCCCATTATCATATGCATATGATGTGCAAAGGTTTCAGAAAATGTAGAATAGGTGTAACACATACATTTTATAGTTAAGTAAGCATCTAGGAATGTTTCAGATGAATTGCAGCAGTGGCCTGGAACTAGGTGCAAATACTGCACAAAATTAGATTTAGTTGCAGCAAATAGCTACCCAAGCTTAGCCTTACAACTTATCACACGTGGTTTTGAACAGGAAACTTAGAAACATGAGACTTACCTCTTTAGTTTGCCATTTTACAATTCTTTAATTCAAAGACTGATCTATTTGCCAACTCTCAGATCAGACTGTCTCTTCATAGATCTGAAAAAGGTTAAACAAGGCCTTAAACAGGTGCTTACTGCTTCCTTTTTCCCCATATTTTGGTTAATGTTTGTGTCTATAGTATAGTTATGGGAGGAGTTATCATAAATCTTCCCACACCCTTCTTTCCAAGTTGATTCACAATTTATGTTCATTTTCCTCTAATGAGATGATTAGAGCTGAATCAGATCAGATTTAATCTGCAGTTAAACTGTGAAGTTATTTTTCCCCCAAAATGAGGTTGTAAAACCAACATCAAGCTTAAACTGCTATGTGTGATTTTTTTCCTTCCTTTTTTTTTTAACTTCAATATTTCACAACAGCAAAACAAGGCATCTATTTGAGCATGGTAAATACTGACATCTGGTTTGCAGCTACTTTTAAACTACACCAGTTGAACTAGAACTGTGTAAATATGCTGTTTAGATAGACAGAGAGACATTCAAATATGAGTTAAATTTCTCAGAGGTTCTCTTGAAATTGTATTTACTGACATTTCACGGACCCCTTGGATTTGATAATAGAACACCTTTTGCCACGTTAGATGTAAATTAGCTATTTTAGGTAAGATCACCAGAGGCCACACTCTTTTTATGTCCAATAGCTGGCAAATGTATGCTAGTATTAGTTCCTTTTCTGCAGCTGCATAACATATTACATTTTAGTTATTCCTACCTCTCAATTTACCAAATGTGGGTTAGTCACATGCTTAGGTCAAGTACTCTCATGTGAGGGCCCCACTACTGATGTTCAGTTCTTGCTTCTCTGTTTTCCCCCTATTAATCAAAGGGTTCATGCCAGATTAGCACAACTGAGTCACATCAGCTCTTCCTGTCTGCAAACCCGAGCTTAAGAAGAGAGCAGATATTGTTGACTAATTTCACATAACTTTACCAATGATAGCAAACGGTGAAGGTCTCTGCCTTCAGGACTGGATTTTCATCTGTGACTTGTAAATGAAATAACCAGGAATCATTGCAATAGTAACAATACACACACACACACACAAGTTGTTGTTAAAGTCCGTTTGAGCTGTGGGGAATCGAGTCTCCTGTGGTTTATGCACACAGGTTACTATAGTCAACAGTCCATGAAGAGAGGGTGTATATCAGAAACAATACCCTTTCAGAGCAAGGGAAAGATTTTAGCATCATTCTGAAGCAAGGCTTGCACTCACAGTATGACACACTAATAGCTTTAAAAGCACAATGACTATATTGTTCGGGCAACTCATAAAACCTGGCCATCAAATCAAGATCCTTGAGTCTATATGAATTCTCTATAGTATACAATGCCAGTCTATGAGTCCTCGCTAGAACAACTGATTGCAAGGTCATAGCCTTAGAAATCAAGGTCTTCACAAATGAACGTCTAATCAAATAACCCAAAGTAACTATATTTAATGCTGTCTTTTTTTGCAGCATTTCTATCATATTATATTTAAAAGCATATAGAACTTGTATACTGTACAGTCTGTTTATCTATAGCTTACCCAGTGAAATATTATTAGTTTTCATATCTATAACTTTTATTGTTTTATCTTTGACAAACTCTGAAATAGTACACTAGTGACATTTTTAAAAATTAGCCTTCTACGTTTAAAGACCACTCATCATTTTCATCTATCATTGTTCTGGAAATGTCACATTGATTTTATCCTCTTTGCAATAAATGGTAACATCCAAAAAAACAAATAATAGTCTGACACTTCAAAATCAGCTGCCACTCTCAGATAGAGCAAAAATAAATAAAAGGACAATTTTCTTGAAGGACAGGAGAGAGAAAAAAAAGACCGTAAGAGAAAGAGAGAGAGAAAGAAAGCTTTAGCTCTTTCTGGCAATACTGACAACCAAAATAGCAGGAATCAGAACTAGATTTTTCTTGTCCCACCAGTGTTATATGGATAATAATTGTGATGCTGATCAGCAAAAATGCTTGCAAACACGTCTTAAGAATATTAGCTAAAAAGCCTTCCATGTATGCACTAATACACTGAAAAAGGAAATGGAAAGCAAAGATTAAAAATGAAGACTCCATTTCCCCTTCTCCCAACCCAAGCAGTGTGCTAACAGAGATCTTAAACTGAAACTCTGGCCTTACCGAATCTTGGGGGAATTTTGCCAGTGACCTCACCATAGAATCATAGAATCATAGAATTGTTTAGGTTGGAAAAGACCTTTAAGATCATTGAGTCCAACCATCAACCCAACACCACCACGCCCACTAAACCATGTCCTGAAGTGTTTTTTGAACACCTCCAGGGATGGTGACCCAACCACTTCCCTGGGCAGCCTATTCCAATGCCTGACAACCCTTTCAGTGAAGAATTTTTTTCTAATATCCAGTCTAAACCTCCATCTCCAGCAGTTCACACACAATGACAGCAAGAGTGTGCTGGAAAGTCTGAGAAGATGGGGCTGAACCAAGCAGTTGTCCAGAAACTGGACTTGCCCCAAACCTCAGTGAAGTTACTGCAAAATTGTCTTTGGTGGCGTTGGATGGTGGATCAGCTACCTGTATCCACATCCAGATGGGTAGAGGAATGGGGAAGCAGGGGGATGGGGGCCAAAAATGAACAGACAAAGAGTTAGGTATCCAGACCTATACAGATGGTAATGGTAGAAGAGTCAAAAGGGTTTCAAAATGTAAGAGGTCCAAGGCAATTTAGGAAGGCAATTCCTAAGGAAATACTGTCTAAGACCACTTGGAAAGGGGCCGAACAGGTTTGCTGATCTTGATTTGTCTTCACAACCAAATATCTAGCAGAAAATAAAGGATTTTTTGTTTGAATATTTTCAAAAAATGACAGGTTATGTCAATGTTGAACAAAATCCATTTAGTTCTCTGTTAGGATTTTTTAGATCCTTCAAAAAGCTTCTCCATCATCATAGGCACTGCCCTTTCTCTCTCTAGAGCTAGATTTAGAGCCTGATTAAGCCTTAGCTTGTGCCTTGCCATGGCCATTTGCATGATTGCAAAAAGGCACATAAACATGTCCTGAATCTCGGCTTGACCAGAAGCAATGAAGAATGATTTCCAGTGGGCTCATGCCTTCAAGCTGATTGAGTTTGGAAATGGAATTAGACTGAAGTTGCTGTCTCTGTGCCAGTCACATGTCCCCTCATGTCATAACTCCTTCCCCAATGCGTAAAAAGGCTTCCTCTGGTTCCTGACAGAACCCACAATATTATTGTCCTCAGTGTCTTCTTGTGCCCTCACGATATATCACAGTGTTCACTGCGACAATTTGCCTCTTCAGCAAGAGAACCTCATTTTTCCATATCACTTAGCTCCCACCCAATCCCCTATTTCCTTCTCATTGTCAATCAGGCAAAGAGGAGTTTAAGCATTAGTTAATTTAATATTATAAACGCTAGCCGGCTCTCAGGTCCAAAAGCTTTTTTGGGAAGGAGAGAAGAGGAAGAGGAAACAGTTAAACATGCAGACAATATGATCAAATCTGCTTTCTTTTCTTAGTAAACTTGGGAACAATTTCCACTCAGACACAAATATGATTTCAATTTAGCATTTCATCCTTACTCAGCAAAGCATGTAAACACCCACTTAATTTTAAGCAAGTGCTTAAATCCTATTCCAGTGGCACTTAATCAGGCACTAAAGTTAAGTATGTGTTTAAATGCTTTGATGATTTGAAGCCTAAACAATGAGCAAAGTAATGACTTACTGAGATTACACTGTGCCAGGAAATAATGCTTATTGAAGAAGGGACACTATGGTACACCTCAAGCCATTTCATGGTGAAAAAAAAGCTTTGGATTGCTTGCATGGTTTTCTACAGCCTTTCACCTTCATTAAAACAAAATAACACAAAAGAAAGGAAAAATATCCTTGAGAGATATTCAAAGCTATAAATAAATAATGAGGCATACAATATTTCAATCTATAATCACAATTTATGGAGGTAGTGGAGACTGTGGTAGAAATGTGTTCATCTGTCATGTACATGAACAATAAGTCCATGTCATGAACAATGAGCCTATAAAACAGGATCATAACAGGAAGAAAGCTTTAATGTACATATTATTAAGATTAGGATATAACACTGCAAGGCTCTTTCTTTTTTTTTTTTTTTTTTTTCCTTAAATTGAACATTGCGTGTGTAACGAAGAGATGTTTTATCTCCTTCACCACTGATGGAATGAGTTTTTAAGTGTTCTTATGTGGAAAGAATATTTGGGCAAGTAATAGAAACAGCTGTGCCTCCTACACAGTTCAGTAGTGAAACAGTTAATTTTAAAATCCAAATATATTTTATATTCATGAGAAAACACCTGTATGGGGCATGCTTGTATCTGCAGGATAGTAACACCTTGACTGATTTAGTATCAATCCTTACGTTATAGCTTGAGGATATTGAAGAAACAAACATATTATATTGTTGAAAATGAGAATTTCAAAAGTACTGAATAAAGGATAAGAACACTTATAAAACAGAACATAAACATTCAGGTTCAGGGCATAAGCTAGTCAGTAACTGGAAGGGTTAGAATGAGTTTATGTTGTTTGACTATTCCACAAACCTTTGCTGCAGAATATCTTGCTCTCCTGAAACCAACAGTGGTCGACACAGATGGGCTAGGTAAACCATTAGACAGAAGTCTGTAAAATGGGGATAACAATATTCTTTTTCCCAAACTATTGATATCTTCAGACCAGGAACACTAAAAAAATACAGTACAGTCCAATCTGAATAGCATGTAAATTTTGCTATACATATCTAGATATGTGTAATGCTCCCTGCCTTCCTGTGAGAAAATGCAGATTATCTGTATTATAGTATATATCCTATTATTCTTCCATTCTCTCAGGAAGAATGTGAAGCACAACCACTTTTGAACTCAGCACAGTTAGAGATTGAATAATCTTCTCAGTGAGTGGGCCTTAAAAAGTTTCACATCAGCATTTAATTTAAAAAGAAAAAAAAAGAAACGAAACAAGCAAACAAGCTAACAAAAAAAAATCCTGGTATGGACAAGATTACTAAAGCATAGACTGTCTCTTCCTTTAGTTTTATATTGCACTCACAAGAACAGAGGTGCCATATCTGAGGCCAGCAGATGCTATCATAATAATTAACATTAAAAAATTAGGAGCATTTGAAACTGTCAGGCATCCTGTCTGTGTGCTTTTTCCCTTCATACGTTGCTGATATTCATAGGGGAAGCAAACGAAGCTTAAGAACTATCAGGTTGCTTCTTGAATGTCTCGCGGAGGCTCGAACTTCATAAAGGAATTATCTTAATCATATTATCAAAGGAAAGGGCTTGAAATATGATCTCAGATGAAAACTCTGATGGAGAGAAGTATAGCATAAATTTCTCGGCACTCAAGCCTTGGAAATTACAGCCATGACTCCATATCTCAGGCTCTGGAAGGAATAATAATTACTATTTGGCAATTTATCAAGGTGAGGGTTCCACTGGAGGGAACGTCGTATTCAATTTGGGAGCTGAAATTACACAACTAGCGGGATATTAAATAACACCACAAAGCAGGAAGGGTACGCAAGGAAAGTGATGGAACAAATACGAAGTAAAGGTGAAGAACTCAGAACGAGTTAGCAAGCCAACCTCCTCGTTTTCCAGTTATTATCTTAAGGTTCTTCAGTAGAAAAGTCTCTGCAGCATGCAGACCCAGCTCAGCAGCTACTAGCAGAAGCCTTAGCAGAAGATCCAACCCAGAAAAATACAATTGCTCCGCTGGTGCTTCTCTTTCTAGACTGACACATGGGTTTTCTGCGTATACCTGCTGCATTTGTCTCAGGCTTTCTCTTGGCTATATTGTAACAGAATATTTAATGAAGTATTTGAAGAGAATTATAACTCAAGTAGTTGTAGCGTCAAAATGAGACATGATTAAGAGCTTTCCCTATTGCAAACAACTGGGACAGTTATTTTAGAAAATTACTGCCCCTTGGTTAGCACAGAGGACCTGTTCCCTACTTCACAGCTAATACGAAGTAAAGTCAGATAACTTAGTTTCCCTTTTATCTCCTGTTTCAGCTGTCCTTTGCAAGAGAGAAGGAATATCTACATGGGCTGTAACCTGCAGAATCTGTCTCCTCTAACAGGCAACTTTCATGCAGACTCATTACCTTATATCAAAGGAAAAGGAATTGGTACTTTTAGGATTTTCTAGAGAATCACAGAAGCCCCTGAGCAACCTATTCAAAGTGAATTTGGAGTTAGTAGGAAATAGGACTAGATGACCTCCTGAGGTCTCTTCCAGCCCAAATTTTTCAGTGATTCTATTTATCTGGTCTGCTCTAGATATGTCCTTTAGGGTATAATGAATCTCATTATGGATTTGTACATTTCCATTGATTATAGAAGGAACCTGGTGTGCCCAGCTCAGATACAGGCATCTGCACTGGTTAGGTGAATGTCATACCATGACTCAACATGCTTATGTGAACATAAAGAACATATAAACATGCATGTTCCTCAGTTTGCAAAACTCTATAATGAAGGCAAGGCTATGTTATATCTTGCCTTTTTTGCTGTAGGTTAAGACAGAGGGTATCTTCTTTACTATGGCCAGCAACTTGAGGTTTCAGTGGTACAGATATCTTGTGAAAGACTCACATTAACTAAGTTAATAATAAAATAAATTTGAATTGTATGTTATATATGTGACATTGCATTATCTAGACAAGAATGCCTTAAAACTCAGCAGTGGATAGCTGAACCAGAGGCAGGAATGACACAGTGAATTTATCTTTGCATTAATACATTTAGTTCACAAATTTCCTGCATATTTGTTTAGTCTCAAGGATATTCAGTGCAATTCCCAGACTGATACATGAATTACTGCAAAAATGTTTAGGCAGTGTCATGCTTTATGAACCAGACCCCTGGGCTGTTCTGTATGGGTTAAACCAAGGACAGACTGTTTTTCATGACAAAGATATTAAGGTATCTATTATGAACCCCTGACCATCAAATTACTCACTGTTTGTCATACCATTTTTAATTTACATGGTGCAAGGGGCTTAAATGTCAGCATCTCTGTTATAACTTAGACTCCAGTGTCTTTAATTAATGTTTCATGTTCATGTTATGGTTATTTAGAATTTGCTGAAACCCCAAGAGTCATAAATTTCTTTTACAGGTCTTTGTGGTATGAACTTTAACAAAACAGCTATAAAGAGGTAATAGGAATGAACAGTACATCACATAAAGCAGAGCAAAGAAGGAGGAAAGGTGGGAATAAACTCCAGACAGATTAAAAGATTTCATCTTTTTTAGATTGGAGTTTGTGATTATTTTCTTATTTTCTTCAGAAGCAGGGAGGTGAAGGGTAAGTTAGAACTAAATTGTGCATAAAATTTTTCACATGGGTTTGGGTTTTTTTTCTTACTCACACTGGGATTAAATTAATATTTTGTACAAACATTTGGCTAACTAAATCTGAAAGGATTCAATCTACTTGTATGCAATATTCCTATGTTTATTAACCTGATGTGTTTGACGGACATCCGGACTCCTTTAGTTGGTGATACAACCATTCCTACGAATTTGGTCATATAGCTAAGAAGAACAAGATGGTGGTGAGGATGGGGAAAGTCATTCTGTTGGTTTTCATCTGTGAATGTGGAGGCACATTATAGAGCTAGAATAAACTTGGGACTCTGAAAAAGTCAATGAAGCAATGTAAGTGGTAGTAGAGGACACCCTTAGCTTCCAAATGTGGTCTCCTTAGGTCAACAGTGACCTTGGTAATGATTGTCTGCTCTTCTTAGCTGTTCAGATCCCATCTTATTTTCTTCTGGATCACACTGGTAATCAGTAAAAGTTTAAGTGGGAAACTGTAGTCAGGAATAAGTTATATATTTAATGTATAGGAAACTATAAATGGACTTAAGAATACAAAAGAGCTGTTATGAACTGTGTATCTAGAGTAAATTGAAAAACACTACAGTGTGACTAAGAAATGTAATACCAAAGGTGTAACAGATTGGAATTGAGGTTGATATATTGCTATATCAGTGAGGAAGATGTTTTCTTGTCAAGAGTAAGTTAGGGAAAAAAAAGGAAACAGTGGCAGAGCTATCTAACGTCCTGTGCTTGACTGTGAGAACTATTTGAGAGACATTGGAAATGCTGCACAGGTTTTCTGCTGACACAGAAAGCAGAGATGGAATTATAGTTGCCAAAAAGTGCAGAGATTTGTGTCTCCAATGAAGTAGCAAAATGGCTCTGAACTACCCTGTGGTTCAATAGTGTGGTAAATCTCATAATAAATGTTGTTTGCATATTCGTGTTAATACAGAAAGAGAACAGGAATAAACTGTGTTATATATTTGTCAAAATCGTATATGTACTTTAAAAATCTCTAGGTCGTCTTAAGAATAAAGATTAAGAAATGCTGTGCTAGCCCAGGCTAACCTGCTTTGGTAAAACTTTGTGGGAAAGGAGCTGAATTAAAAGAACAGTCTGAGCAAAAGGAGAGAGTTATCCTGGCCAGTCATTATCCATCAATGTGACTGTGATTTCTCAGTGTCTTCAAAAGCACCCAGAATATACAGAAGTAATTTGAAGAATGAGCAGCCTTGCCCTCCTCCCACCAGCTCTGTCCCACCTGGCCTCGCTGCAGCCCAAAGACTGAGAAGCAATCTACAGCTTTAGCCTACTTTGCATACTTAACTGCAAATACAGATGTGTGTGAAATATTACAGTTGTATAAATAGGGCCTCTTGTGGCTATTATGCTGAAATTAAACATTTATGTCATAATCGAAATGATGCAAACTAGTATGATAAAACACAACAGTCAATGAAACTCTCTGAGCTCATGAGTTGTTGAACAGAAATTGCTAAGCAGAAATCTGAATTCGGAAGGAGACTGACTTCTCACTCCCCCCTGAACTGGGAAACAACTGACCATCTGCATTGCAGATTTGACCTGGATTTTATACCGAGTTCTGACTACGTGAACAAACTTACAGGCAGTTGTTTTATCCAAATCCATACACATTCAGACCTTGTTTTCATATACTCTGAGACCACCGCCACCAG
This sequence comes from Astur gentilis, assembly GCF_929443795.1. Taxonomy (NCBI): domain Eukaryota; kingdom Metazoa; phylum Chordata; class Aves; order Accipitriformes; family Accipitridae; genus Astur; species Astur gentilis. The sequence goes on along the minus strand of NC_064919.1, from coordinate 82,411,473 downwards.
TTATACAACCCAAAGTACTGTACGTCTGAACGGAAAGGACTTGCCTGCTGGGGCTTGGTGCCTCTCGGCTGAAGTGATTTCATCCTTGTGCATTTTCACTTTCCGCTGACAGTTTAATGTCTCTGACTGCTGGTACTGGCACAAGTCCCATTGCAGCAGCTGGGGGTACCACTGTCTGTCTGGAACCACAGCCCAGCTACGCTGGTTTCCCTTCTCGCTGGGATCTGTGTGCAACAGCAGGTGCTTGGAGGAGCGGAGTTAGAGATTAGATCAGAGAAGAAGGCACACCACAGGTTCTTGCCTCATCTGGGAGGAAGCCTCCTGCCTTCCACGTGTCTAGTTTGGAAGGAATAATGTTGCAGCCAGTAAAAATGCTATTAGTTGCCATTTTCCACATCAGACCGATAGCAACTTTGTTAGCCGCTTCATCCTCAGAACAGAAAAAAAGGAAAATGAATATCAGAGAGATCAGCCTCTGGTTTCAAAGAGGAAACAGATAAAACGTTCAGAATTTTGAAGACCAACTTCTAAAACTTTCTCACAGCTGAGAGAAGGCACATTAGAGATTTCCAATACCTTGGCAACAGGGGAGATGTAACCTTTGTCTTGGATGACTTTAGGATACAATACAGACAGATTTGAGTCAAATATGCATTATACACATAATGTGATGTAGCTGGTATTTGAGAAGATTAAATGTAAACCTTGTTTCATAAAATCTACATAATCCATATTTCTTCCTGAATTTTAGGGTACAATTTCAATGATGGAAAATACTTCCTCCCTCAGGTGCAAGTACCCACATGTTTTTTTTAGTCTTGAATATAATATTTTAGTGTCCTTATAATAGCAACGTCCTACCTGAAAGTTGAGAAAGGAGACAAGGATAATGTGTGTAGTGTCTTTGTAGAAGGATAAGCAGACCAGAAATTCGTTTGGTACAGTTTTGGTATTGTTTGAAGTTTCTGTTTTGAAGGGAAGCAGAAAGTAATATTGTCATTGCTGTTTCTCTCCTACAATCACCTTTACACATGATTAACATGACAAACATGATGGAATCTGGTGTATTGTTTGTCAGTTACATTTTCTTTTCCACTCACTGCCTTTGATTCCAGAGGGCACTTGAAAGCTTGGGGATTTGTTCTTTCTTTCTTTCTTTGTTTAAGCTCCTGAAAATATATTTTAAGTCCTCAAAAATTTTGGGGTAGCATCCCAAGTCATATACCACAGGCAGAAATGGAAGTTTCAGGGGGTAGGCTTTGATAAACAATCAGCTGAGGTCTATGTGCTATGTGTGAGGTCTCTAGCTTCACTCACTCCAGTACAGCTACATCAATATACACCTATAAGGAATATGATTCATATAAGTCAACATTGCATGGCTGCTAATTGTAAACCACACCACTGAAGTCAATGCAGTAGCTCTAGTCTCAAATCAACTTCCAATTAATCATTTAAAATTTCACTAGAATTTTTTGCAGATGTCAAAATACTGCATTTTGCCCCTAGCTCTGATACATTTGCTATAAAGACTCCCGTCCTCTTCCTATCACCAGTCATTGCCTAGAGATTTTGGGAAATCTTTGTAGTTCTCTGGCTTAAATGATGTTGTGAATATCCTGCTGTGGATTGCTTTCTTTTGTCATCTGTGCAAATATTTTGGTCAAGTTTGACTCAGTGACAAATGGAATCATCTACTCGGCTTTCCCCTTGTTCCAGACAACTACAAAAGCATTCAACTTCCCTTCTGTTGACTTTCCTGCTGACAGTTTCTGCTAACTTCCCTTTTCCCCCACTCAAACTGACAAAACCTTGAGTATTTCCTGTTAACCATGTATCTTCATGCAACAAAATGAAAATAATCTCCAGACTCCATTGGACAAAGAGTCCAGTCATGAACAGTTGTGATCAAACTCAGAAGGGATGGAGTGCTGCCTATAGAGGCATGAGTATTCATTCATAAGTACAATTGCTCAGTAATTGGACTCACTGCCTGGTGAAAATTTGGGAAGTGGAGGAGGAAGGGAGAAATTAGAAAAAAAACTAAATCAAGAGAGTGGCTGGTGGGGAAAGCAGCTGCCATTGAAAAACAAAACAAAAAAACCACCCTCCTACTCAACAACTGAAATTCTAATCTTGATGTAAGAAGGAGAAAAAAAAAGAAGAGGGGGAAAAAAAAAAAAAGAAGAAGAAAAAGGATTTCTTTTATTCTCCTCAGAATACTTCAGTACCAAAAACATTTCCAGAGACTGCTACCATGCCTCAAGGGATTGCAAATGCCTTCTGTCATCATTCCCATCCATTGAAATGTACATTAGACACTACAGAGAGAAAACTGGGGCAACGCAAAAATGAAACAAAACAAAACCAAAGCATAGCCCATCAAAGAAAAGACTCATTTTTTTCCTGGAGTTCAAAGGAATGATGTGTCCCTAAAACAAACCAATTTTCTCTCCCTACATGCACCACACACACCCACACTTGCGCAGACACACTCACACAGGCTTCTGGTCTCGTTGTAGGCATCCACTTTCTGAATAACCATTTCTGTAAGTAAACAAGCTGCTCCGACTGCAGCATAAAATGAGCTTAATAACAACTGAGATCAAAATGAGCCAAGATAGTAGGGGAGAATAGTGGGGGATCATTCCTAAGACTGTTTGCCCCTGAAGGGAGAATTATTATTATGACCTTGTACCACCGAGCGGGCATGTGCTCCTAGCTGGATCAAATGTAGGCCTTGGCAAAGCTCTCTGCCTGGGAACGTGGTTGCAGTATCTAGTTTTTAGCGCTACTGGAAGTGTTGCTATGGGCACTGAGGCACAGGAGCCAAATACAGGGGAAGGGAAATAATGAAAAATGCTGATTAGGAGCTCACAGAAAGGAATGGAACATTTGTGCTCAACAATAAAATGTAATGCTCTGTTAATCTGTTTCTTGGCTGTCTGTACTCCATAGGCTTTTTAATATACTTTTTGTATATTACTATATAGGTTATTTAATACACTTTTACTCTATGGGATATTTAATATCCTCCTTTATTCCCTGTTTAGCTACCTATATATACCCTTCTCAAAAAGCCCACAGTCTTTTCAAACGCATTTTGATTGAGTCTAGTGTGCACTCACGCTCTATGAAATATAAAGCAAACTCCCATGCTGACTGCTTGAGAGAGCAGATATTAATTAGCACTCTTAGATATTCTACAGACCAAAGAAAATGTTTCCTTCTATAAGAGTTTTCTTTTACATCACCGACCCTAGTATCCTGCACCCTTTTCCCACTGATCAATGATAGTTTATACCCATGATGTATTCTCAGTGATGCCCAGCATACTGTCAAGTTAACAAAAAAAAACAAACACAGAGCTTTCTGATTTCAACCACTTTGTCTTTAGCCAATTGTGACATTGAGACATGATTTCTTATTCCCAGATTTTTCACACTGAAAGAAAAAAAAGATATATTTGACATGAAAAAGTTGCTGAATCTACAGTTGTCTAATTGTTCAAAGAACAGAGGAGTCTTTTGAAGTTGAATATCATCTTTTCAATCAGAAGTAGTATGCACTTAGACACCATACTATTGTGCCGTTATGGTTTTTTTCTTCCACCCTGGAAAACTTTAAGCTGTGACAGAGTCAATTTTACATCTGTAAGTCTGTCCCTCTTGCAGCACATCTTTCTTTAGCTCTTTGGCCTCCTGTGATCAGACTCCTAATCATTATGCTATAAAAAAAAAGTGTTAAAAATAAATACTTAGATTTTTTTTTCCCCCTAGATATATCCCAAGCCAGAGTACAACCATACCATACCTCTCAACAAAACAATTGATATTCACCCAAGCTGTGTATCTGCCCAGAAATTTTAAGTAACTAGAGTAGTATGACTTATTTTATATAAATACACAATCATCCACCATCAAACATATGTATATAAGATGCAAAGGCAACACATGGTGTTGGGAAACCTAAACTCTCATTAAAATAAATGGACAAAGTTCTTACTCCAGCTTTAGCAAAATCTTCATTCCAGTACAAGGTTAGGTTTCAGTAAACAAGGAAAAACTAGTTAGAACAGATGGTTTCACCCCTATCTATGTCATTAGGAATGGAAGGAATTTTACTTCTTGCTCAACAGTGTTTTATATTGAACTAGGCAATCTTGGAAAATAAAAGTTAGATGTATATTTCGTGAGAGTTTTAAGTAAAATTATCTTAATGTTTCTTCTACTCTAACATGTTTTAGTAATAACCTGCTGAACTTAATGGGACCGTAGATCCATTAACATGCAGATCTATGTGAATTCCTCCTGCTCTTCTGAGCTGAGGATCTGGTCCAGTGACATTTTGCACCTGCATAAATCATACTGGAAAATTATTCAGTTAAATTATACCAGACTCAGACCTTTGGAGTTATAAATAAGGGAGGGCAAAACAGAAGAAACAGGTGGAGGAAGAAGAAGCTGGGAACGGGCAGAGGGAAGGAAACCTCGTTCGTTCTTCTGAGCAGATGTATGCGTGCGGAAACTGAAATAATAACCTGTTTAGCTAATCTGGCCTTGGAAACGTGCAGCGCTGTAGATTAGGCATGAAGACAGAGCCTGATACTTTTCCAAAGGAGCGGGATTGTTTCAGCTATTCAGCATGCACAGGGCCATATTGAGAACACTTAAAACCCTATTTTCCTCAAATGCTTAACCAGCCTCCCTCCACACCCACGCTGACCAGTGAGGGGAGAGAGGGGAAGGGACGGAGGGGAAGGCGAGACACACAAATGCCATGCGATGTCAATATCGAGTGGTGCCGATTTAATCTCCTGCTCAAAGCTCTTGATTTGATTTAGGATAGCAGTTGTTAAGAGCAGAAGGAGCTGCTGGCACGAATGGCAACCCTCTCAGCCAGCCACGCTTTCCAACTGTCCTGAATATTAAAAAAAAAAAAAAAAAAAGGGACGGTGAAGAGGGACCTAAAGAGAGAGAAAGAGAGTCTCAAAAACAAGCCTACTGAAGAGCGGTGGCTGCAGCTCACTCGGAGGAATTCCATTAAATGAACTCATCCGTCATCTTGCCTTTTATTGATGAGTGGCATTGCTTGGCGGCAAGTGACATGGCAGAACAAATAGCATCGGAGCCCTGGCTTCCTCTTCCATTGCACACAGAGACACACAGGCCCCAAAACAATGAGTCATTACTTATTACATCCATTATTAACTCAGCTCAGGCTCATTAGGCATGGAAATTGAGGAGGGAGAAAAAAAAAAAAAAAAAAAAAAAAACAAACCAGGAGCTAAGTAACACCGAGTACCCACACATTTAGGGAAAGGGTGTGGTGAGAGGGGGAGAGAGAAGGGCTTTTAAAATCTGCTACTCCACATTTGTGACATTGTCAAATCCTAAGGGTCATGGGTAGTTGATCATATGTTTTCCTTTTTCTGACATGATTGCATTGAGGACTGTGTTTGAAAGCAACAAGGCCAAAAGAACAGGAATTTAAGAACTACATCATTAACTACTGCAGGACCTTCAGAATAAAGTTTATCAAGAGTGATATGGTTTTATTAGAGGAATCTCAGGTGGACACAATAAAAAAAATATGAAAAATGGAGCTACTAGAATTATAAATCAAGTCAAATGCAAGCATTCTTTTGGTGATGGTAGTGAATTGGAATTCCTGTGTGTCTTCCTGTCTGTGGCATTGGACTCATTTTATTTAATGTTGTCTGTCTAAGAGTTAGATACCTAGCCTAAAACTACTGTCTTGTCCAAATTTCCATTACAGTCAAGGGAGGGCAATAAATTTGCCGCTGGATGATTCCTCCAATCCTAAAAAAGATGTTTAAAACAGATTAAATTAACTGCTATGTGGAGACATTGATATCTCTCCTTTTACTATCAAGGAAGTCTAGATGACCAGCTTTGATGGAGCATATAAGTTGTAGACAGCTAAAGTTAAGTGAAGTGAGTCTGACTGTAGCTGTCTTAAGTTGTATTTGACGACAACAGCAACTGCTTTCTGAATCTGTTTGGAAACAAGTGGGTTTTTTCCATTTCCTTGACTACTCAGGTCTAGAAACATTTCCTGAAATGTGTCCATTCATTTAAAAAAAAAAGGTAATAAAGAATTCAGGAAAAAAGTAAGATGGAACTACTACTGAGCCAGTGGAGAATGGATAAAATACAGATAGGACTAAAATTGGATTGAGGGGGTCTGAAAAAAACCCAAGAGCTGTGTGGACCCACTCAAATAAAATGAGACAATAGTGAAGCAATTCCAGTAAAAGCAAGACTGTCTGAATCAGTTTAGTCACAGTTCAGATAAAATGAAAATTGGTCTGAATGTCTGCACCAAATTCAATTCGATTCAAGTTTCAATTTCTCTGAAAATCAGTAAATTCTATTGACCCTTGCTGGCTAGATTTCACCTTTTCTTTTTCATTGCCCATTGGCTTAAGGATGAGATAAAAGAAAAGAGACTACTGAAGTACTGAGAAAGACTGTTGATATTCCAAGGATTAGCCAAAGTTGGGGGAAAGTCTTGAAATTTCTCAAGGGCGTCCCATCAGCCTGTGAAGCAAATGGAGACTAGTGGCAGTCCAGGTGGTCCTCACCTCTGAGTGCAGAGTTACAAGCTGATTTCCGAACCTCTGCAGTACTTCCTAAAACTATTTGCCACAAGACAGAGATTAAGTTTCACATTGTGAGTGTATCTAAAACAAATGAAATTAAAACTTCAAGTAAGTAGCTGTATTTTCTGTACAGTCAACAGAAATAGCCAATTGCATGGATTTCTGAAGTCAGGTATTTCTAAACTTCTTTTGTTGCACTCAAAGACTTGCTATACGTGTCACCTTTTGTAACTCCTGACCTACACCCGCTGATAACAGGAGGTGGATAGCTTGAGAAGAACTTGCTCATTTATCTCCAGAGGTTTGCTGGAAACAGGCAGTAGTAGGGAGTAGAGTAAGACTCTTTCCAAGTTCATCTTGGCAAGAACATGTGTACTAGAGGCTCTTCTTCTGCTAATTAATTCTGAAAAGAAGCACAAAAGAAAGTGGCGTTGCTTGACAGCTGCCCTAAATATCGTCATGTCAGAGTTGGTTAGCACATGCCACTGATCATATTCTTCCAGCTCAGATGTATAAGTTGCAGTTAGCTTGTGCAAGAGTTAACGAAACTGCAAAAAAGGAAAATGTGTCCTCTTCAATATGGGAATTCAGCTGATGCTTCCTTGTATTTTTTCCATCCTTTTACAGAAGCAGTTTACATGTTCACAGGGTTTTCTTTAAAACTTGTTTCATCAAACAGAACGGAAAACATCTCACCCATTTTATTCTCTTTTCTCTTTCTTCCCATTTTAGCATTTTCTATTCTTTATGAAAAATAATCCAAATAATGGAAAGCATAAGAAATCAAAGGTTCAGGGAAAGGAGATAAATCTTTATTTGGCCTGTTGAATTGTGATGGGTTTCATTCACACATACAACAAAGAAATGATTCTTATATCAAAAATAATTTAAATAAGTATTTGTAATACATATATATATGCACTCTAATAATAAATTTTACTTTTAATCTCAGAAAGCACCATTTCTTAGAGAGATTCTTTCAGAGAAGAGATAAGAAGGAAAGGAGATTAATTGCACCAGATGATAGTCCCAGTCAAATGTTCACATTTATTCTACCCTTCGAGGTATAGAGAGGAAAACATAAGAGTCATGCCCTGTTTTAGTTGAGTCTGCGGCAACCATGAGAGTAGTCTTTTGCCAGTGACTGAGAATGTGTTAAAAAGAAAGAAAGAAAGAAAAAAAAAGATACATTCACACAGTTTCTTTTTCTCCAATTAATTCTCAGGCATCTGCTTTGAACGTTAAAAAGCATTCTCTCTGTAAATACATAACTATTAAAAAGAAAAGTCATAGACAGTCTTGGCAAGCTACCTGCCTTCCCAAAATCTGTGGGAAGTGCCTGGGTTCATTCAGAAGCTCAAGAGCTTCGGATCTCTTCAAGTGAACAAGTTTCTCTGGATGCCCAGGCAATATCTCTAAGACTATTCTCACTTGCCACCTCTGGAACCTACTGTGGGAAAACATTGCTCATAACTTACAGCACCACAGCACAATCCACGGGAGCTTTATGTGGTTGCTTTGGATGATCATCGTCTCTCATTGAGTACTTTCTTTGTCTCTGAGGATCCAGTCTTGCAATGAGCTTTAATTATTCATCAGCTTTCTCTTCAGCTGAGCCCATCCCAGGGCCAGGCCTAGGGGTGGGAATCATTTCACCTTGTGTTAAGTGTCTGTAGAGTAGAAATGGAAGGGGTCCATATTTCAGTCTGTCTTTCCATTAATAAAGAGAAATAGGAACATTTAGGGCACAATTCAATGACCTATTTTTGACTTGCACCTTAGGATTAGATGAATTGTGCCTTAAACGTGCTTGATTCTCCATCGATTACAGAGCCTCAAGTGACTGGCTCAGATGTCAACAGCTACATTTGGGCAGATGAATCTCACCCAGGAGGTTTACATTTTATTTAATGACTTTGCATTAAGGTACCGGAGACAAAGCGCACAAGAAAATGCAGTCAAAGAAAGATCATCTTCCCCTGCTTGTGGTACAGTGATATTTTGTGCTAATGTTTTGCAACTGTTGTTCGACGTTAGCTTCTTTGCAGTGTCTGCAGTAGTGAGGAGGCTGGAGGTGTCGTATCAGCCTGTCTCAATTCTATCAGCAGCTGCCATCGCGGGAGAAATCCTAATTCTGTACAATATGCCAGTAGCTGAGGTTAGCTCAGCAGCAGCAGCGAAAAGACAGATGTAAAATCAGTAGCTGATGATTTTACATCAGAGGAGTGAATGTAAAATCAATGAGAAGTTTTAAAGTGGGGAATGGCCTAAATTTAACAAGGGAAATTAAGTCAATGTTTATTTTAGCAAATGGAAAGGTTTTCCCTCTCTTGGAGTAAAACTATGATTAGCAGAGCACTAGAAACTAAGAACATTTTAACAGAAGCTTGCTCTAAGCACAGCTTTCTGGCATCAAAAACACACTCTGCATTTCACTGAATGTTCACTGATTCAGTCTTGAATATTATAGAACAAAATACGTAGTGGGAGTTCAAAATGATGTTGCATTAGGGGAAGGCATCAGACAGAGATGGGGAAAATAAGATAAAATATTTTCTAAAGAGAAAGAAATTTTTCTGAATTTGAGTTTTTCTTCACTTAAATTTATTATCAAGCTTCATTTGTAAAAACAGTCTTTTTTTCCTTAAAATTTTAAGCTCTTTCTTTCCCCTTCCCTTCTTTTTTCTCTTCCACTTAGTCCTTCTTCCTGGGGGGGGAAGGGAGGAGGGCAGAATATGGAAGGGAAAAAAAAAAAGGAGAAACACAAGGAAAATAAGGAGGAAAATCATTAAAATAAGAAACATTAGAGCACCATTCTTTCCTTTCCTTCTTTTATTTTCTTTTTCAACTTTGTTTGAAAAAAATAAGACTGAAAAATTGAAATAAGGCAACTTCTAATGGAAAGGATTTTGAACTTGAACTTCTGTTAGCTCTATTGTTACTTGGTAAAGGTTAAGCACATGCTAAATTTTAATCGTATACTCCCAAGGAAATCTCAATGAAACATTCATGTTCATACAGAAAGGACCTTGAAACTTTTGGATTTAAAATGTTTGCACATATATTTCCAAGCAAGCCAGTACTTAAGTTTTTTGGTGTATAGGCACCCCTCCATAACGTTTAAGATTCTGTGTTGAAACCTCAGTTATATAAAACATCCCTCTGAACCCTGTCCCAGAGATTTATGTATGCCTGCATACCAGTCTCCTTTCTAAGATGTGTGATCGGACGTGAGCTAGGTGTTTGCAGTGTCGTGACATTTTCTTTTATCAGCTCATCTCTTTCTGCATTCTGAAGTCTAGTTTGGGAAGATGTCTTCATTTTTCATATGTTTTAATATTGCCCTTTAAGTCAGAAAATACTGAATGTATATGTACACAAGCGTTCATATATATATACACCTGTATAGATGTAGATATATATGTGTATCCCAGCTGGCGATGTGGCATCTGCCTGCACTGTTGGTATTAGAAGCCAAAGAGCTCCAGACTGTCTCTTCTAAGAGTTATGTTTCATTTTGCATATCCTTGGTTAATATTTTTCAACACTTAATTCTAAGGGAAAATGATTCCTACTGTTACCAGTTTTCTCATCCTATACTACCTGAGCGTAAGTTTCAACTCACACTGTTTTAAAAGTAGGTGACTGAACTAAACTGATTGATTGTTTTCACTCAGTTGAGAGCCATGCTAGACAAATATTGAGGTCCACACAAAAATTTGCCACACTTTTTTAAAACGCGCTTGGCTTTGGGTGGAATAAACCATCTTCTGGAAATACTTGCTTGAATATTTCTCTCTTGCCCATCTATCTCTGTGCCCACTTCTGTCCTCGCTCTTCTACAGCTACGCACATCCCTAACTTCTAGGTAGCAAAAAGGAAGGGAGATTAGTCCTTCCATTTACACAGCTGCAGTATTTTCTGGCACTTGGAACAGGGAAAGGTAGTGGTTTCTTACCAGCGGCTCTCTGGCAAAGATGGGACCTGTATCAGTATCCATTTTAAATGTCAAACATAAAAAGAAGTATTTCAAGGTTCTTCTGGGTAAAAATGACTATGTTCCAGATCCTGGAGCTTTAGAATTCTATAGGGAATCTGCAACAGTGGATGAACTCTACACCATAATATTGAGATTTTGCATGAGATGATACAATATTTTGAGGCCTCAAAAATATTATTTTGAAGAAGGACTCTTAAGACAGTATTTTTAGCTAATTTCATATATCATGTTATACAGAAGAGAGAAAAAAGAGGGGCAAATACAAGAATGTTTTCAGAACGTTATAATGTAACATTTCAAAACCCATAGTATGATGAAGCATCCAAATGAACCTGCATGACATAGTGTAATGTAATTATTCAAGGTCTTCTTTTTATTAGATCCTTCATATGTAGTCTTGTAAGGCACATACAGTGTCTGGTATATGTTATCAATTCATTTGTTCCTTATCTAGATTTACATTTCCTCCCCAGAATGAAAATAAGATGATCTCTCTAACTGACTATTTTAAGATTCAGATTTTGGATGCGAGCTTTTAATTGCTATGACAGCAATGTGTTTACTGTGTCTAAAGATATGCGAACTCCTTTATGAGTAACTTGATAGTCTACTATGTGTTTGTTTGTGATCTTATTCTGTTAGAGGCTGATCCAGAGCTCTTTGAAGTCCGTGGAAATTTTTTCATTGACTTCAAAGGGGTTTTGGCTCAAACCCTTATCCTTAAACACTGAATAGATTAACAACTGATTTGTGAATAGTTTGCAATGCCAAGAGGAAAGGGGAAAAGCCAGCATTTACAAAATTATATATCTGGCAAACACTATTTGACCATCTTCTATTGATATGTGTATTAATATTAAACCAGTACCACAATGGCATATGTACACTATTGGGGTGCCAGAACGGTGTAGGAGAAAAGTAGTGCTCTACATATGGAAATATTTAATGATATCCTTGTATTTTACACACAGCTTCACCTAAGCCTATTCCAAGAGCGAGGCCACTGGAGTATTCAAGGATGCACAACCATTTCCTAGGCAGAAGTTCTTTCCCAGATGTTCAGTTTGACCTGGGGCAACTCAATCAAAGTCTGTAAGGTTTCCAACATTTCTAGTGGGGATTTATTTTTAAAAATGTGGCATATGGATTTTTCTGGCAATAATGAAATATAGCTGTGCACACTCCATTAAATAAAATGAGACTGTAATCCTTAAAACTGTGTGAGTAACTGGAATTGGAAAGCTGGGAGCTGGGAAAAAGGAAGAAGGTTCAGGGTGAAGAAAGGGAAGAGCTTCAGGAAGGACATTTGAAGAGGTGACCCATGCAGAAAATGGAACGAACCATATGGAATACATGGACTCAAAGGACATATAGCCATCCTGAAAGGATGGGTAGATACAGCATTGGACAATTAACTCAGAAAAAAAACAGATAAAAAGATGGGGAATGACTTGATAAAACTATTTCAATAAGTAGATTTTTTTTTAATACTTTCTGTGGAATTCTCTGCATCTCAACCTCTTGCTGCTTAAAAGCATAAAAATGCTGTGTTTGGTAATTAACTGTCTTGATTTGCACTACAGCAGTTTTGAGACCTTCAAAGCAGGACAAGAGGTTTAGGAAATTCTACCTCCATAAATTCAGTGCCAGTTTCAAAGAACTTAGAATACGAATAGTCAAAGCAGTGAGACAAATGACTCCATAAAATATTTCTGGGCTTTCTTATGGAGATAGGGCCTTTAGTTTGTGGAGCCTTTCACCACAACAGAAACTGGGAATGCTAGGATTCAGTGGAAAATTTGTCCCCACCTTGCGCCAGGATGCCTGATCACAAAATGACCACTATCACGCAGAACAACATTTTCTGTGTGAGACCCCTGGAGCTCAGCAGAATCATCATTTCCAGGTGCGTATTCCTGTGCCTCATTCTCTCTGTTCTTCCAGAAAATGTCCCCAAGAACCCATTTCCCCTCCCTACTTTTTTTAAGCTTCAAAATAGTTTTTCTCTCTTTTTTATAGATTAGGACAGTATTTCTCCTTTCAGTGTGTTCTAGTTAAGCTTACATAAAGGAGACATTTCTACAGTGACCTCTGCAAGAGCATCATGACCACCTCCCTTACGAACAAATGACCATCTACCTGTAATGGCTGCATGCACCTACACTGCTGTCTGTATACGTGCTAAAGTAACTCCTTTCCCTCTGCTTAGTAGATATAAACATTATGGAGTGCAGTTGGCACTTATTAAATAATAAGTAATAATAATAACATTGACAATTATTATTATTATTACTATTTAATTCCATCTAATTGAATAATTTGCTGTCTAATCACAGCAGGAGGGAGTCCATTATGCCCCCAAAATTGTTTGCTAAACATCAGCCTTTCTACAGAGTAACTTGAGCAGCTGCTGCCGAGGTCTTGTCATATTGCAGAAGCATTCGGCTGGCCAAAACTTCCTGGTGCAGAGACATCAATCTCACTCCCCGTTGGCTGCTGAGTTCGCTCTATAGACAGCCAGTATTGCTGTCAGCTTTGCGTCTATGATGGACAATGGAATCCGGTAACAATGCACTTGAGGAGCATATTACTTTTTGCACGAGCAGCGGGTTGCACTGTCAGGGGCAGTGGTGGGAGAGTTGGTAGGTTTGGTAGGAAACGAACAATTATGAAGCCATTAGGAATATGAAGGGAAATTAATGTTGCCTTCTTCATTGTCTGTAAAATTCAAATGCAGAGAACTACCGCTGCGCTTTCCTCTGTTCTTTCCTTAGCCTAAAGAGATACTGTGTAAAGGGTAAGAGACGTGTAAGAGAATAGCAGAAAGGCATAGGTATTTGAGAATTTTTGTTCAGTACAAAAGAGCAGAGCCAGTAAGACTCTTTCCTGTAAAGACCTAGAGTGAAAAATTTAACTTTAGGCACAGTTTAAGCACCTAACTCTGTCAAAACGACTCACAAACCCCTATCCGAACTGCTGAGATGTCTCGGTATTCACAGGCATCTCCATTATTTTTGCCACAAGACTTACTGAGCTCCTTAAAACTCCATTACTACACATACCCAAAGCCATCGTCTTAACAGAGGTAAGCAGCCCGGCAGCTGTTTTCCCCTAAGTCTACTTAGGATTGCCTTTCTGGGCATCCTTTCACCTGCCTCTCCCAGGGAGCCCAATGCATGGGGTCAGTTCTGGATTTTGTGCAAAAGGCAGCTGCTCCTGTTTGGAAGTGCAGTAGGAGAGTACGGAGCACTGGTTACAGCAGCTCTTTTTCACTTTGTGGTTTACACAGGTGTCCCTCCTTCATGTCAGGCAGCTCTGACTTACACTTGCCACAACTCCTTAACTGCTAGCCTTAATGGAATTCTGCTTCACTGCCTCTATGGCTCCTAAGTTACCTAAATTTGTTTATTCCCTTTTTTTTTATGTTTAGGGAAAGACAAACAAGATAGTGCAAGATAAAGTATGGTTTAGATGGGCATCTACCCAAGTATACGTTCTTATTGTGTTACAGCTGTTGTATAACTTATATTTCTCTCCTAAGTGTGAGAGCATTTCTCCTTATTACTGAAAGATCACAGACAAGCACATCATCAGGGATATTGTAAATTCAAACTCTACCTTATTTAAAAATAGTTTGCTTATATTATCAAATCTTATGTATACATAAAAAGATACAAGATTGAATATCACAGTATAAAAACACAGTTAATAAGGCCTAGATTGGCATAGTTAAGGTGCAGACAGAAAAGTTAGCGACACAAGTAGAGGACCTGTTGCTCTACATTTTCTAAGCTCAGTGATGGAGTTGGTTGGAAGAAATACCCAGGAGACAGCTTTACTCATCTTTAAGAGGTATCTGCTTGGCCTTGAAATGGGATCACATGTAGCTAAGCGTGAGGTCACTCTGTCGGTGGCTGTAGAAGGCGGCGTGCCTTAAGGAATTAAGGATCCCAATGGGTCACCGTGGCTGCAGTGATTTGGATTTGGACTTGGCTCCTTTACCCAGCTGTGGAAGCTGCCTCTCCCCTTCTGTCCCAGTAAACCAGCACGTTTCTCAATGTTAGTTTTACAATTCTGACTCCTAAAACGTGTCCTTAATATTAATTTCCTGAAGAATAATTTTTCATCAAGTGATTTACGGAGTGAAAATGGCTCTCGAAGAAAGTGGCTGGAAAGCATGAACGGAAAGACAAGCAGCGCCTGGTGTTCCCAAAGGAGTTTGTAGGGAAAGTGGAAATGCGAAAGTTAACTTGCTGTGATAAATTGGACTCGCAACTCGGAAGCTGCGGAGAGCTCTGCAGCCCAGTCTAAGCCACAACTTGCCCACATGCATATTTTCTTTTGTATTTTGCCTGTTTAGCTTTAAGCTCACAGAAAGTCAGAACCCACTGCTTACAATGCATAGTAACCAGATGTGGGCTGAGTGACAGACTTACACACAGTAGCAGTAACAGGTTAAAGTAAACAACTGTCATCCTTAACCATACACATTTGCAAATCCCAGGAGTGCTTCGTCTTTACATGTAGAGTTGAATCTTACGGTAGAAGCTATATTTTGCCTGCTTAATGTACTTTGCTGTTCCTGGTAATTCACACTTTGGCTTTAAATGTATTTGATCATGGTTCACAAGAATGCTTTTTTCTTTTTTTCTTTCTTTCTTTCTTTCTTTCTTTCTTTCTTTCCTTCTTTCCTTCTTTCCTTCTTTCCTTCTTTCCTTCTTTCCTTCTTTCCTTCTTTCCTTCTTTCTTTGTGTAATCCAAAGGTCTTTGGGAAGCTGGGATCTTTTCTTGATTTAATTAAGAGGGATCATATATTTTCTTTCTGTGGCACTTCCCTTTCAGCTCAGTTTTGCTAAATCATAAACTTAACTGCATTAGATCTAGTGATATGCAAATGAGTCCTTTAAAAATCCACCCCCTAAGCTCCAGAGACATGTGGGGTGTAATACACGTAGAAATCAGAGCCTCTGGGGTTCATCTGTTGTTAGTCCTGTCACAAGTGACATCCCTGAATACACACTGATGTCTTCTCCCCCCCTCCCCTCCCTTAAAGTACTTATTTGCAGATTGTAGCATTTTGAGGCTTTGAAGTGGCACCTACAACTAAACTGCCACCCACACTTTCCTGTATTTAGGTCAGAGTCACTTCGAACTAGAAAGAAAAAAAGCCACACATGCACAGACACACACAGACACACACACACACACACACTTGCACAAACAAAACTGATGCAGAGAAAATCAAATAATGAGGTGCAGCCACCCAAGGCTGGTGTGAAAATCAACATATGGGGAATTATTGCGAGTGTCGGGCTCTGCTTCAAATGGGCTTGTTTTGCCTGGAACCCTGAGATGAGCTGAAAAAGGCAGAGTCGGTTGCTTCGCTAATCACTGAACTACCTGCAGAGAAACAGGCAACCATAAAAAGAAACAAAACAATAGAGAAATAGATACGGAGGGAGCCTCTGCTGAATGGCGTAGGATGGGCTAGCTGGCACCTCTGAGAGCTTTTCTAAAACTGCAGGTTAAAAATACCTTCTGCAGCAGTCATTACAAAAGCCAGACCTTGGGTTTTAGAGGCTTGGGCACCTGCACGGAGAGGTTTCCAGCGCCGTCAGAATGAGGGGCAGATGGGACTCCATTTCACTGGGTTGCCCACTGCCAAGACCGAAGGTTTTGGTGGATCTCTGCTTCGAGCGTTGAAGTAGCAGGTAAAGCATGAACAGGAGGATCGTTCTTGTGGATTTGTAGTCCAGAAACTTCAAAGGATGTCACTTGATGGGATGCAGTTTTAAGAAGGGAACAAACCCCAAACTAAAAGAGGAAAGAAAAGGAAAACGTTTTTAAAAGAGTAAAAAAAGTCTTAAATCACTCAATAAATCAATTCAAGAATCGCATCTACATACTAAGGGGTATAGAGCAATGTGACAGCAATAAAGGACGCTATCCAAAACAAATGGGTGGATTCAGTTCATAGAGCTCTAATCGTAGGTTGGTGTCTAAGACTAGAAAGATGAGACACCCTTGGAAGATGCCCATCTCTCTCCTTGTGCTTAGACAATCTCATTTGCTTTTGATAAGTTAAATCATATCACCTTGAAAAGGAAAGGAAATATTCATTTGGTTTGATTGGTTTGATTCTTGGTTTTCTGGCTGTTAGGCTACATTACAATACGTATTTAAATGCCAGTGCGTTCACAAATTTGGTATGAAGTAATGGCTGACATTGGCCATTTGCTGTTAGAAAGCTTTCTCTTTAACAAAATAAAGAAATGTGACAGTATAAAGAGGTGTTGGGGATTCAGATTTCATTTTTTTCCCCAGAAAAAAATGTGTACTATATTTCTCTGTATGTCTGTACACAAACAAAATGCATGTCAAAGCTTGGCAGAAAACTGAATTAAAAAAAATGCCAGAATTTCCAGGAGGAGGGACTTTCTTTATCCCTGTGGAGAAAACAGAGGATTTGAACTTAAACATGACAAGAAGGACAAGAAAATAAGGCAAAGTGAAATAACGGCCTTTAACTTAGAGCCACTAAAAGTCTGGGTTTACTCCCATGGAAATTGATGTGTATTGGAATCCAAATAAAACTGCAATGCTAAAATACAATTGCAAAGCTAGACAGTACTTATCCAAAAGCAAGCAGATGAATTCCAAGATGAACTGAAGATTTGTCTACATTATAATTTCAGTTCAGCTTAGGAGTGCCCTTCTTCAGCAAATCTTCTGGTGTTCCCGTTCCAGATATACTTAAACCAGTTGATGCACTCCCAAAGACCACCAATGCACTCCAGATGGCCATAGCTATACAGCCTGTGGGACCACTCTGAGGTTCTCCCCTGAAATGCATAGGATATGGAGGTACTCATCCAGCCATCGGCTTAAAAACCTTACCTCCCATGACACAAGTGAATACTTAAAGATAAGAGGAATCACATTCCTGAGAAACATGAGGTGGTAAACCGCAACTGCGCTTGTGTGTGTGTGTGTGTGTGTGTATGTAATACAGTTATAACCACGCCAGCAAAGAAAATATTGCCAGTACTAAGATACTACAGAGACCTTAGCACCGTATTGTACTGTGTTGAATATTTCTTTCTTTGCGCCGCTCTAGTTTTATACCATCTTAAACCACGTTATTGAGAGTGGTTCCCATATCCCCTAGTAGTGATTAGTCAGTCATGAGTGAGAAAGTTTCAAAAGAAATTGTGTATATATACAGTAAAATAATTTTTCTTTTTTACAGCTGTAATAAAAGTGGGGGGAAAAGAGAAAGGAAAACAAAAACCAGCCAAACAAAAAAATTAAATAAAAACAATGAATGCTACTAAAAGGAGAAATAAAAGACAAAAGTAGCAATGGCAGGTCAGGATTCAGACAGAGCTTTCAAATGATACAGGAAATGTGAAAAGCATTCAGCACCAGTATTCAACCAGCAATATGCATAAAACAAAAAGATATTAATCCCCGGATGATGCACATCTCTCACCCGAGGCAGACTCAAGCTAACAAGAAAAGTCAAACACTTATCATGAAAATTACGTGAAGGATTATAAGACCAACATCCCAATCATTCTTAGAGAAGAAACACAAACTATAAAATCCCTAATGCCAGTTATTTAGTGAGGTGTAGGTTTCATTTTCTCACTCATCTTCTTCTTTTCTTTCAGCTTGACAAAGATAACTTGTCTAAACAATAGAAATACCTCCTGTGCTGCACCAGTTCCATCCAAAATCTATCTAGGTAATAATGTGGTTTGAAAAACCATCACAGAAACTCACTGAAAATATTACTGAACGTACACCCCAGAGAGACAATATGGCTTATGGTTCACATCAGGGAGATGAAAATTGAGCTAAAATACTGGGTAAGTGACATGCCGGGGGTCTCACCAGTATTTTGTGGAAGACCAAAGGTGTGAACCCAGGCTAATGTTCTGATCAGTACTTTACTACACAGACTTTGATTTAAATAGTGTTAGTTACAGCAGAGGTAGCTATAAATCCTGAACTTGCAGTCAGGAAAGTGAAGCAGAGACAGTGGAAGTGATTTGCATATAAGTAAATTTGTGGAAGATCTGGCAATTAAACATATAATTTCTAAGACTGAAAGCAGTGTCTTAATCACAAGACCATGCTTTCTGAGCAGCAGGGAACTTTTTTTTTTTTTTTGCTTATGTTTTACTCCCAGATAAGTGCTATTCAGCAAGAAGTTGGGTGACATTATCAATCTGGAATGTGCAGAAGCTAAAGTTTGCCACACACTTAGCAGGTATTTACACAATTGTAGTTTATAGTTAGAATCAGTTGAAAAATTCAATTTGGAAGACACCTATGGCAACATCGAGGGTCACTGGTATTAAAAAGGCTTGAACTTGGGACTGGCTAAACCAGGAGCAAATAAAGGCTTGCAAGAGAAGGCAGCAAAATATTTATCAGCTCATTCCTTGAAAAGACTTTGAAGATTTTTTTAATTTTTTTTCCCCCTGTTCTGTTAAGTCCTTAAGTACTCCTCAAAGCTTGCCTCTGGCACAGCTACTACACAGGGGAGAACATCCCTGATTCCTTCAGCTTTGAAGCTGTAAAGTCACAGCACCCTTGTTCAGCTGTGTGGCTTCCTTAAATGGGCTTAAAACATAGTCTGTGCTGAAAACTTAGTCCAGTTAAGAAAAAGCCAGCAACTCTAAAACAAACTAGCAAATTTGGGTTAGAAGAATACAAAACACATAAAATCTTTTTATACAGGAAAAAAAAAAGAAGGCATAAATCCTTTAACCCGGTAACCTAAAACCACATAGAAGAAGCAGCTTTTGTTGACTTTCCTTTCTTCTGACATGTTTTCATAATTTGTTTTAACATCATATTTACCAATGTTCCTAAAAACTGGTTTTCAAACTGCCTTACCCAGTACGTTTTCCTCACATAGTTGTTCCATTGAATTTTTGATAGGTCATTCAGACAGCTCTTTATATCATCTGATTTCTTCTCCGGGGAAAAGGCTTTCACCCATTCCTCCACATAAAAACAGCACACAGAGAGGTGGTGAAACTGATTTAGACACAATGAACGTAAAATATTACAGAACATTCTCCCTTTCTTTACAATGCCAGATACACAAAAATATTTGTACTCCACTTCAGTTGCTGCCTAATTCTTGGCTTCCTCCAGTCACATACGTCAACCTTTCTTAAATCTACTCTCCTTACATCATTCCCAAACTTGTCTCAGTCCATTCTTTGGCTTCTCAATCACTTATAAACCCTTCTGGGATTTACAGACTAGACAGATCAGGCGCTTCAGAAGACATAACTAAAGGGAAGTATGCTGAAGAGAATCCTTTTCAAAGTCATAGTTTGCTCACTTGTTCAGGAACATGAGATTTGAGATTGATTTCCACCTATTTTCAAGGAAGAACTTAAAAACTGTTTCTTGGTCACAGGTTTTTTTGATGCTGGAGGTGGGGATGGGTGTACTCTCAATTATATATATATTAAAAATGTCCGTTTTGCATGTCATTGTTAAGAGCAATTACGCTTAAGTTTATTACTCGAGCATTTAAGTGAAGGTGCAGAGCTCTACATTGCAACGCTTTTACCTTTATTTTAACCTCATAATTAATTCTAAAAGGAGACAGGACTAGAATGAAAAACATCTTTGTACCCTCTGAGTGCCTCATCACTAAGATACTGGTCTTATTCCCTTCTTGATCGTTCCTTGCCTGAAGCCCACACTCCTCCCCATCTCCACTCCCTCTCCCATCTCCCCTTACCACTGCCCTGGTGCTGCAGGACAAAGAAAATACCTGTTACAGCTGCAATGGCCCAGGGCTGAAATGATAGGTGCTACAAAAATAAGCACTATGGAGACTAAATCCCTGTGTGAATCTGAGTGTATCTCCAAGAAGGGATAATGTTTATCTCTGATAAAGTGTGTTTCATTAGGAGATCTCAGAACTTTCTGTGGAAGTCAATAACATTGTTTTACAGCTAAGACATTAAGTGAATTATTCAGCTGTAAAGTGGCTAAACTGAAAAAAAAACCCAAACAAAAACCCAACCGAAAAAAACCCCAAACCAAACCCTAAGCCATTCGATACTTCTAACAGTTGGATGGACAATCTGCCCATATATATTTGGAAATCAACTAGTGTCTGTTCTGAATATTTTTTCATCAAGTGAAGTTTTGCTATTGAGGTTTGAGCTTACTTGACCATTTCAAAGTTGGAGACCTCCTTTCTGAATCTTTGCTTCTTTCTTTGCTCCTTTCATGGAGTACATGAAGAAGGTACCAAGGCGATCGATGGCATAACTAATGTGTTGCCCAAGTGGAAATGATACCACAATATACATACATTTAGAGAGATGAAAATGAGCTGGTTGGGTACACTTTTAAATAAAATTTATATATAACATCTCTAGAATACTCCATAGGTTTCATATAAAGAACCCAAAATATTCTTTAAGCCCAGATTCTTCGTCCTACCATGGCAGTAAAGAAAAAGCCTGTGTGGTGAACTACAAAGTACATCTGAAGCCAGCACATCATTAGGTCAAAATACAAAGTTACCATAAAAAAAAATTCATAATTAAGTGTTCCTTACTTCTCCCCATTTTTTTTTTCTGCTGCCTGCCTCCTCTCCTTCCCCCAGCCTCTCCACAAACTCAGTCTTTTTTTGCTGGGTATATTGGAAAATAAATGAGTTGGATTTGTGCTATCAGGAAGTCTGTCATTAGGGGGATATTTGTCTTTTTCTGCTTCCCTTGTGGTTTCTATCAAAGGTTCAAGCATGTGGGTTATATCTCTCTTTATCTCCATTGTGTTTTAAATTAGAAGGGAAGGAAAACAGGAAAGATATTTTATCTCTTTATGTACCATATAAGGATCAGTTGCATTGAGGTAGCACCCATATCTCTCTCCTGCTTCACTTGTCCACAGATTGTTTGAGCCAACTGACCAAACTGAAACAAAAAGCGAGAATGTGATTTAGATAAGATTTCTTCTGGGTTACTAAATTATTGAAAGTCTGGGTAACGGTGCTGGTTTGTGGAGTCTTTATTCTTCTTTGAGCTTATTTTAGGTATGATTTTCTGTAATTTTTAGAAAATTAAAAAAAAAAAAAGAGGAGGAAAGAGACATTTCAGCAAAGAACCATTTGATGTAGTTGTTTCTTCAATTTGAAATTTGAAGTATAATTGTATTTCCTTATTACTATGGTAATACTATGTATTACTTATCACTATAATATGAATATAGAATTACCTTGAAACCTCAAATTAGTTCAGTTAAAATTAAATGGCCAATCAAACATGTATGTTTCTTACCATGCATGTATCTTCATCCTGTAAAATGCAGGGAACAACTTCACAATACAAAGTTTTTGCTTCAGATTTCAAAGACCACCTCAGGCCAGACAGTCTGTGACTTCTCTGGATGGAATAAGTAGCATTTCTTACGATCCCTTCCCAAATCCACAGTGCTATGGAAAGAACAAAAACAACAACAACAAACCATCCAGAAACAAATACATCAGTTCAAATTACTCAAGTCTTGTAAATTTGATCACAGTGCAAAACATATTTTAGGGAGCAAGTCTAGTGTGGTGTGAGAGGTTTTCTTCTTTTTTTTTTTTTTTTTTCCCCAAAATGAGTGGCTCTGTGTTTTGCATTAAACCTATGTCATACTGAAGCACACATTTAGTTGTGTGCCCATGAAGAGCTCCATGTGCTCTGATTTGACCAAATACTTAAGCTCTTTGTAAAATAAACATTATGGTGATTGAGCAATAAATGTGATATGGGTGAAGCCAGTTGCATTTTGTAGTGCTTTTCACATTGCCAAATGTGAAATGTGTCTGACCCCTTTATATATGCAACATACTTCCCATAAACTTGCATTTTGTGTGCTATAATGTCCAAATTTTCTGCTTCGTCTTTTTTTTCTAATTTTACATTTAAATGGACAAAGAAGCAATTACTTGCTTGGACAAAAAAAAAGAAAAGAAAAAGAACACAGCCTACATTCTAGTGTTTAACACTGGTGCTAATTCTGAATATTCTATTCTTGGATGATTTGCTTTCTGGCTATAGAAAGCAACCAGTAATAAAGGGCAAGATTCTGCATGAGACAGAGGCAAAAACATAGCCAAAGATGACTTAAGTGGTGATAAAAATACAGTGGCTGAGACAGATGTCTGAATTATTCATTTCTGTTGATATCATAAACACGGCATGGGGCAAGCTGTAATATACGTCTTGGAGGTCACATAGATAACTAAATCAGTTGTTTATTTCAATAAAAATCATAGGAAGGAATTTTGATTAAATAATAAGGATGTGTTAACCATGATTTCTTTGAATACTTTTAGAGTGAATGTAGGGGAGGGTGGAGGAAATCTCTTTTTTCACTGAGAAACACAGCATTTTCTCTTTAAGAGGATTTTGCATTGTGATACAGTTATTTAATTCCTTTATTTTGATAGAAAAATACTACGACTTTCAAAACCTGAGACATGTCAACATGTTAGGCAGCTCCTGTGGCTCCACGGTAACCAGTACCATTTCCCATTTTCCCTTTGCACTACATTTGCTGACTCTCATACGCCTGTTATAACATAAACTCGTTAGGGCAGGAACTGGCTTTTTATTGTCTGTGTAGAAGTCAAGCAAGGTTTGAGTGACTTTTAATTTGATCCAATAAATGCGGCTATGCGTTCTTATTATCAGCACTCAGTGGAAGTGGTCTGTCCCACAGAATGAGTTCTGGCACCTCCCAGACCAGCTCAGAACAAACTCCTCAAGTGGGAAGAAGCTAATTGCTGTATGGTCTCCCAATCCACAGTAAAAGGATGACCATGTCCTGGAGGATTCCCTCCATGCCCACTGTGGCTTGTTAAGGCACTTTCACATTTCCTTAATCTGTGCACATCTCTGATAGCCTGTTTATGTAAAGTTCCATGATATGAAAATGTTTTCTAATGACATCTGTATTTAAACTGATCGGTTACAAAATCAGAGATATTCTATCAGTATAGAGGGATTATGTCAGTGTGTCACTGATGCATGGGAAATTGTTCTGCTGTGATACGACCAAGATCTTTAATTCCTGCAAGATAAGAGATATCAGTGTTCATTAAGTACATTAGTTTTCCAATGCTTAAGCACCTTACGTGTTTTTTGTTGGGTTTTTTTGGCGGGGGGAAGGGTGTTCTGAGAATGCAGCCTATGTTTGAATTTATATATAATATGCCCACAGGAAGAAAGAACTGGAAACTTATTCACTGTTTTTTCATCATCATATTTTCAGACCGGGCCTGCACAGAAATGCAGTTGTGCTAACTTAAACCTAAGTTATTTTAACCCAGCATGTTGCATCTGACAATAGCCACAAGTCGAGGTGTAGGGTAAAAACATGTGTGTATATAGAAATAGTCCCCAGAATATTCTCCCAGGCTGAATTCTTCTCTATCTTTGTTGGTTCATTTTTGTTGCAGACCATTCTACAAAAAGCAGTCCATTGCCTCCAGCTCTACTTGGCTACTCAGGTCTGCAGGCCGACCCCATGAAACATGCTGAGTGAGCTTCCCAGGACACCGGATGGATAGATAGCAAAAAATATGAGACCTTCCTCAAAAATGCAGAAGATACTGTTTTCCTCTGATGCTGATGAGACCTAGTAAAAATTTTCTTGTAATCTGAGTCTGGAGTCAGTCATCTGGGGAACAGCAAAGACAGAAAACCTAAAGTTCACCAAGAATTCCTCTTAAGTCCTGACTGCCACAAAGTTAGTTTTTACAGCCCATTTTCATCGTTGTTTTCACCACTTGGCTCTTGAATATCCCTGTGGTATGACGGCTACTTCTGTAGGTAATCTATTCCATTGTCTATCAGTTTTCCTTGTAAGAGAACATTTACCAATGTGCAAAGATGTGGATAAAACAAAAAAGGTTCTGGTCATACATATTTAAAAGTGAAGTTGTATGAGGTTTCGACTTAGAAGATAACATTGTATATTTATTTAACTTTTTAAAGCATTGTTGTAGTTCCTGGAGCTCTCCTTGACATCTTATCTATCACGGTGCTTCCACTGAATATTCTAACACTGTGCCGCTTTTAATCTTCAGATGTAAACAAAAGCTTATTTTTTCATACCGCCATCACAACCTGACGAAAGAAGAAGCTGAATATTGATTTATCTGCTGAAAGAAACTGTCCAAAGATAATTCAAAATACCCCCCAGATCTACTAAATATCCATTACATGGTGTGTTCTTTTTTTCTTTTCTTATTTGGATTCTCACAGACCATATTCGTAGGGAGCATACTCCAGGAACTGAAAGCTGCAACTTTACCTCATGATTGTAACTTTTTGATTTGCACTAGGCTCCATAAAGAGAAGAATGATAAATCAGCGGTGTAGTGCGCTCTCACCTTGAATACTATGTTCCATTTTGGTCAACTCGACATGGCAGGAATAGAGAAAAGCAATGAAAATGACTAAAGTTTCCAGATGAGGAGAGATTGAAAACCCTGGAACTATTTAGGTCTTGGTTCCCCTAGTCCTTAGTCCCACCTGTAATTCACCTGGTACTATGAGAGATTAACCAGAGCTAGCTG
The DNA here is from genome assembly GCF_929443795.1 of Astur gentilis. Classification (NCBI taxonomy): domain Eukaryota; kingdom Metazoa; phylum Chordata; class Aves; order Accipitriformes; family Accipitridae; genus Astur; species Astur gentilis. Next base: position 82,386,234 of record NC_064919.1, on the reverse strand, counting down.
AGGCTTGGACTACTGACATTGTTTTTCTGCAGAAGCATTTCCAGGTCCCTTATCACTGCGTATCTACATATCTGGTCTTCCTGTGATGCAGTGAAGCCAGTGGCACAAACACGTATTTAAGGGCAGCAGAACTGTGTCCTTAACCTGGAGAGCATGAGAGAGAGTAAGAGAAAATGTTTTCTTTTAGATTACAAATTACTTGGGAAAGATATTTTTGTCAGGATATATGTGTACAATGCCTAGCAGAGTGTGTTCCAATGCTTCCAAAATATAAATGTGAAATATGAAGGAAGACGGAGCTGGCAGTGATATATAAATAATAAGTGACATGGAAAAAGCCCATTAGGAGTGCTCTTAATTTAGTTCTGTCTTAATTATACTATTAGGGTAAATGTCACCAGATGATGCATTTATATACAGTCCTCCAAATTCTTTTTCCTGGATTGCACAGAAAGGATTTATCCATAAAGCATATTTTATAGTATTATTAACCCTATATGTTGGAAGCTCTGTGTCAAAAGAGAGTTTACTATTTTCCTTTATTCAACTTCTAGGGCAAAGCTGGTTCTGGGAACTGGATAACTGGTGGTTAGATACAAGAATTGTCAGCGTACTTTTTGACCACCTCTGTCCCAGGGTTGTTGTACCCATATCAATTAAAAATTAGTATTTAAAATAACATTCTATGTCACTGATTGGCAAGTCCAAGATGCTAGGTAGCACTCAACAGAGGGACACAATTAAATGATTAATGGCCAAAATAGCTAAAGAACTAGTAATACATCATTAAAAAAATCAAATTACTTGATATTCAGCTCTGACCCACTGTACCTAGGAAGTGAGTGTCGAAAGCTATAATTACCCTTTTCGTAAAATGGATGGTTTATGCTTCCACCAAAATACGCAGATAAGAGAAGAACATCAAAATTCATAACTGCTCAGATATTTCAGAAACGCTCATCATTTTTTAGGGAAAGAAAATGTTACCATCTGGCCTCTGTGGGTAGAGATCAAACACGGAGCTGAAATGCTGCAGTTTGTTACCATTCATCACAGAGCAGAGGTAACCTCACTAAGGGCTTCACTCTTAGCCTTTTATAAACAACATGCTGGGTATGTTAGGTTTTTTTGAAAAACAAACCAAAGCAAAGCAACATAAAACAAAATGAAAACAAACAAACAAAAACAACCAGAAACTTTCCTCGGTGAAATAGGTTTAAGTTGAATTTTTTTTTCTTTTTTTTTTTCTTGTGTCTGCACAGGGTTATGAGCACTCATTTAATCTGAAGCTCAGGTGAAAAATGTTAATGTCATCAGCTGTTGTTATTTGATCCTGCAACTGATCTTTTAAACTGATCTTTTACAGACCCAAATTGAAAACGAGGTGTTTTGAAGGCAGGCAATGGGTGCTGAGTACTTCAAAAGTCTGGCTCTGAGCACTTGAGAAAAATTCCTCTTTGTTACAGGTCTTTCTGGTGTTTCACATCTGTGGTGCCTAATGTCATGGGATTGTCCTTTGTCATTCTGCATTAATGGTGCCTGTCAGGCACAGAGCACTAATACTTTACAGTCAGACTTGTGACCTGGCACATCTATCTTACAGATGGCACCTTTGCTTATACCTGAGTTTGCCTGTATACATTCTAAACAGGGTTTTTAAAATCTGTAATGAAAAGCTTTTTACAGGAGTTTGGCATGCGGCTCCTGTTGCTAATCTAATCCTTCAGACTCAAAAATCATCTTTCTTGCATTGTAAGAGAGGGGAAAAAAAGAGAAAGAACTCACCTGGGAATCTAGGCAGCCACCCACTACATCATTTGTCTTCCTTCAGCAATCCAAAAATCCAGATTTTAATATCTGCTAATGGGCTAAGAACATGCAAACCTTCATCTTTGTCATGTCTTGAGCAGTCACTGTTTGATAAAGCACGGAAAAAAGCCCTTAGGTACTATTGAGGCCAATGGATAAAAATATTTTAAAATATTTTAAAGTATTTCCACTACGTGTAGCTGGGATCAAGACTTGCTTACACCTCCTACAGGTCTCCACTGCAGACTTGCTGGGTAAAGAAAAAGATCCTTGCCCAGAACTTTCTGCAGATGAGAAGAAAAGAGAAAGGAATGGTATCGGTGAATCCCTAGTCTCTAGCGATACAGCCTAATGTATGTGAAGAACTCTCAGCAGCACATTATCAACTAATAGGAGAAAAATATATGTGTATATATATTACTAGGTCAGAGTATTTTGACCTAAGGACAATCCTGTCTCAGAATCTCTTGTAGAGTCCCATGCACAGAGAAGAACAAAAGCTTACTCTAATGCTTAAACACTTTTTTTAAAAAAGCTCAAGGAGACACTATAAAAGGTCATTTTACCAGGAATTTCTCATTATCAAATTCTCAGAGAGTAATGGAATAGAAATTTATAAAGTGAACAATACAAACTATACAAATGGAGGAAGAAAGGCAAGCAAGCTCATGTAAAAAACTACACAAAATGGATAAAAATGCAATTTCTTATTTTCAGGAATCAATAAGGTATGATATTTTGAAAGAAGAATCCTTTTTCTTAATAATTTTACAGAAAATATTTATCAATTTTTCAGCAATGAGAAAATTGAGTAGTCACTTGGCCATCTTTAATTTCACTTCCTCAATTTCTTCTGCCAAACTGGTTTACATTTTTCAGAACTTGCTATGTCTTCCTCCCAGTCTGAACTTAGGACTGTAATTGTCATTGGAGCTTACTCAGCTTCTTCATTCTTCTTCTATTAGTAACTCAACATCTTCCTTTAAAACAAAGCAATTTGCTGCAATTATTCCACAACCTTTGTGTTATGCCCATTTTATGATTCTTAGTAGATGAGTAGGTGAATATATTAGCAGATTAGTAGATGACCATAAACATTTACAGTACAATTCCACCTAGAGATATTAGCTAATACATGCAGGAATCTCTTTAGTTTTCAAATTTAAAAACGATTTCCAATTTATTTTTCAGCTGTATTTAAAGCAAAGTGTTTATGCTGATCTTAGAACCAGGCTTATCACATAAATGAGACATTTGAGTAAATTGTTTAGAAACTTTGTAAAACTCTTTCTCTAGAAATAGCCAAAGTGTTTTTTTTTGTTTGGTTGGTATGATTTTTTTTAGCTAGAACAAGTTCATCCCTCTCTATGAAGGAAAAGAAACACAAGAAAAAAAAAACACAACCAACAAACCTTTTCTTATTTCCAGCTGAATCTTTTACTGAAATGTACTCTTTGCTACTAATGTTAATCCATATGATACAGTCTTAACCAGACTAATGTCAGAGACGCTACCATCTTCTTCCCCCACCATTATAAAATCATAATCTGTTTTAGTCAGTTAAAGATCCAAATCCTGCTGCAGTAGATCTTAAACAATCAGTTTTAAATGTGTCACGTCAGATTGGCCTTTTGCTACATTAACTTTAAACTAGAATGAATTACTCGACTTATACCCGTCCTGGCCTAATCTAATTTTACCAATCTCCCTATGTATTATCACCTTTGGACAGCAGCTGGTCTCTTCATGACTGTCCATTAGTATCTCTGAACATGAGATAACTCTACCTTCCTGATGAAGGGCAATGGAGAAATATGTGTCACAGAGGCTAATTTGGTGTGCCTAAATTATGTGAAATGCAGGTGAAATTTGCCTTGTGACATGATTTAAAGCAAACACCTAACTTTGCTAGCTTGGTAACACCTACCGTTGTTAAATACATGTTTATGGCCAACATGAAACTCTAACTCTGTGTCCAGTAAACTCAACTCTCATTTTCATGCCATACATTGTCTTCCAATGACTCAGACTCTCAGGAAAGCCCTTTACAAAAACAAGTACTGTACTTTGTTTCATGCTTTATATTAATAATAGAAGAAGGAGACTTAATCAGAGACTTAGTCCATTCTTAGTGACCTTCTCCAGTTTCTTGGTAGGTGAAAAATAATGGAAAAAATTGCATTTTCATCCTTCCTCTCATGAAATGCTGTTCAGTTGTGCAACATCCCATTACTATGAGTGGTAGAGGGGTTGTCCTTTTTTTTTTTTTTAATTTTATTTGTTTTTCTTTCTTTTTTTTTTCCTCTTAGATTTAGTCTTCAAAGGTTCTAACTTGGTGCCATTATAGAATCAAAAAATCATAGAAAAGTTTGGAAAAGATCCCTGCCATTCATCTGGAACAACCTCCTCCTCAAAGCAGGGGCAACTTGCAAGTCAGGTCAGTCTGTGCAGAGTTTATTGCAGTCAAGTTTTGAAACTTCCATGTTATCCCCTATGCAAGCTGTGTATGTTTATGCTTTCCTCCATATCTGGTTTGTTCTATGAAGGATTTAAAAGCCCCACTTTTGGGTGTCAGCAATTCATATTAATCTGGGGTGAAACATGAAGACTACTCCATTCTTCCTCTTTTTTAATTAATTAAAGATAAAATTCAGAAAATAGATAGTATCTTAACTAGAAGTCCACTCAGAAACCTTTTCTTTTGTGGAGGACTTCAGGATTAAATCTCACACTCACGTCTAGCTGTTAATTTTTCAGTATTGTTTTCATGACTTCTTGTGACAGAATAACATGCACAGTGTAATGAGTTTGCCACAGCCATAAAGTTTATTGACTTAGACTTTTATCTCAAAACATTGATATTTATGTGAGTAGATCGATGGATCACAGATGTTCACAGATGACCTAGCCAGTGGCATTATTCAATATAAAGCAAAAATACTTTTCATCAGCCTGCAGCTTCTGCAAATTTGCATCTCTTCAACCCTTTCATATTTGTCAAAGTGCCTAAAATATGTATGTGCAGAACAGAAAAAAAACTAAGACATGAAATAGTATAGCAGAATTAAGTTTAAAATCTTTAAGGTCTAGCAAAGATGCACTGGAATAGATTGTCTAGGAAGGCTGTGGAGCCTTCATCCTTACCAGGAGCGAGGTTGTTAGAAAAATGTAAACTGGTAGTAAATTAGATAGCATGAACACTCAATCTGATTTCAGAATTGATCCATGGAGAAGATGTCCTCTTGGCAATCTTACCAGTTCTAATTTCTGTGAGAAAATGAAAAGTTAATAAGTCCCTTGTTTATCAATAGAAAATGTTGTTTGGTGTTTTTTCAGTAAATACGAACACTGGAGTCATGATGCTAACACCACCATTAAAATCACTGATATCAGTTCTGAACTTAGGCTTGCAGATAATAAATAGTGGAAGACATTCAGAAAAGCTATTTTTATCCCCTAAAGACTGTGGTGACTTATTATAATCAGAGATAGAATGTTATTTGAAGAGGTTATTCATGCAGACTATCTTAAATTCTTGCTGGAAATTACCCTCAAAGTTTCCAAAAGATTCTTTGTTGCCTGTAACAAGAACATCTGATGTAGGTGTGTGATGTCTGGGAGGTTCTTTAGTGACTATGAAAGGTCAAATATGAACACCTCAGACTTCGCCAAACCATTTCATTATTGAAGACCAGGCTGAAATCTTTTTCACAGCTCTATATTTAGCATTAGATAAAACACAGAAGTTCAGACTTACAGAATAAGTAAGAAATTTATAAAAAAAAAAAGAAAAAAGAAAAAAGTGTGTCTTAGAGAGGCATGTCAGGCATATCTTGATTGTTTAAAACAAGTTTGAATGGCAGTGAGATTCTTATTTTATCCATTCCCATCAGCATTGAGAAAATCATATCATCATTTAACTAGTCTTCTGATAATTGTGGTTGAAAATCCAGGGAATTTATATAGTAATGCTAATAATAAATACTTTACCTTATGCACACAATTTTTTTTCTTCTAGTGTACACCTGAGTTCACAAGGCCGACCCTTTCTTTGAAATAATTATTCACCAGTGTCATCTGAGAGGAAAAAAAAGAGCATCTTTTAACTATGTTTTCTTGGTTTAATGTTAATATCCATAATTATAGAGGACAAAGGACTTCGCTAACAACACACCAAAAATGGATGGCAAAGCAGGAACAGTATCTTCACCGCGTTAGTGACACCTTAGTTGCACAAGCATTGAAGTCCTCACTGTATTTCAGAGTGTTGGTGAAGAATTTTATTTTCAGGCTTTGGAGAATCTAAATTCATAGGAATTTAAAAGAGTATAAATTATCAGTTTCCCACTTTCACTCAAGAAGGAGTCCTTTCCAATTGTCCTTGTCAGAGAAACAGACATTTTAGTATGGCAATTAGCTAGTTTACTTAACTGAGAAGCAAATATTCCTCTGATCACTCAGGCTAAAAGTGAAAGCAAGCAAGAACAAATCCGTTCTCTAATGACTGCAGATGGCAATACTATTCTACATCTCATCTCTTCTGCATTGTAAATTCTCTTACTAATACCCTTATATGTCCATTTTAGACTTGCGGATTTTTTTTCCTGTTACTTCACATTTCCCACTGGTGTTAGTAATTAAAAGCCTCCAGAGAAGACTAAAGTTAATCTGAGCTCTTGTTCTGCCTCTGAGTTTCATAATTGTAACTTACATCCATGGCTTTTTATGCGAGACCTGATGCTTTATGCGCTGCCATAGCAGTGCCGCTACTCTTCCTTTTGGGGAAGCAAGGGCAGAAGGGTATCTCATTCATACCCTAGGAGCCAACTACATATGAAGTCAGGCTTGAAAGCAGCAACCTGGAGCCCAGAAGCTACAGATGCTTTTGTGGGACAGGTTTCTTGGCTTTTCAGCATGGGGTCAATTACAGTAGCAATTACATCACAGCTTTAGCCAAAAACCTCCTTTTGGCATTGAAACAAATCACCTGCTGGTGTCCACTACAGGCAGCTAGATTTCAGCTCAAAGAAAAAAAAAAAAAAATCCAGTGTAATTTGGGTGAGGATAGGATGCAAGCGCAAAACAGCATGAAAAATATTACACCTGAACTCTATGACATGTCAATGCACTATCTGCTCTGATCTGCTCAACAGGTCTCCTCATCATTTTTAGTGCATGCCCTAGTGTGGTTGAAATGCTTTATTCCCACGTTCCAGGAGCAAACCTAATTCTCCAAAGAGGAAGAAGAGATTGTTAGAGGGAATGTGTCATGAGTAAAATACAACCAGCCAGATGGCACATGGCTCTGGGTCAAGGGAAGGACAAATCTGCAGCTCTCCCAAGGCGATAGTTGGAAGAGACTGAGCTTCACAAGGTGTAATCCTTCTAACCAGCTCTCTGGGCTATAGGGCAAAGGGATCTTTTGTGGCACCACAAAAGGTTCAGCCCAACTGCTCTCTATGCTTTGGGGTAGATTTGAAGACAGCAGGCAATAGAAGAATTGAGACTGAAATTGTCACTGCAGCTCCTGAGAAGAAAAGAAAGGCTCTACATATGACTGTACTCCACTCTGTAACTGTTGAAGGACTGAGAGCAATTAGGAGGATCAATTAACTCAATGAAAGCCTAATGAAACATCTACTGAGGGAGGAGATAATCACAGTGGTTTTAATATTTGCCTTGTCTCTTTTCACACAAGGATTGTCCAGGAATACCAATCTTTACACAAGGTTGGTTAAGAACAAATTCAGACTAGGGCTGGGCAGAAACGCTAGACCTCACACTTTGAAGGAATCTTAGCAGCTTGAATAGCTACTGCGTGTCAGCTTCTGCTCATCTGAGTCTGCCAGGGCATTCTGGCTGTGTCCTTGCCCCTTTTCATGTGCTAACCCAGGTATTTACCTGCACCAAGATGGCTCTGGGAGGAGAAAAACTAAGTTTTTTTGATTCTTTTTTCAATCTTACTAGTTTAATGTGGAAAAACGTCCTTGTAACGAAGTTGGCTGTGCCCACCTAAGTAGCTTGCTGCTGCCAATGGGGATGCCTCCCTTTCTCTGCCCTGCTCCCAGTGTCCCAGATATGCAGCCTTGTACTTTTCTCAGTTCCAGCACTGGTTCATGGGATACAATTCAGCTCACCAACTCAGCAGCAAATGAAAGGATCTAAATAATAATTAAAAAAAAAACAGAAAATTTTCTAATTGCTTATGTGACTGAACTGGGTTATAAGGGTTGGCAGAGGTAAAACACATGCCAGACAGCTCAAGAGAAGGGACAGGATTATGCCAGTAGGAGATAGAAAACAGAATTAAATGTTCTCCCTTCAGTACTGTAATTGGTCTCTGCCTTTTCACTGGTGTTATTCTTGGGATTCACCTTCTCTATGCTTTGATTTAACTGTGGAGAAAGATTGGAGGGGTGGCATGGGAAGTGGAGAGAGAAGAAACAAACTGATCAGTTTGAGGATAGACTTTGATTAACTGCAAGAATGAAGCCAGAATTGTCCCACAGACCGTGGAACTACACTCAGTGGAGAAGGCTAGGTTTTGAGTTAAGGCCACCCCAGATCCACTGGAGAGCAAGGCCTTCATTACAAGCCAAGGCATGGCCTGAGTCCACCCCTGGAGCACAGAGGGACCTGTGCGCTCAAGTACTTGTATTATGGCTTAGAGGGCTACCATGCAAAGTTCTTCCAAAGAGGTATTCAAAATTGATACCTAATGTAGCATTTTCACCTCTTTTTTTCTGGGAAAAGACCCTCTGTCCATCAGGTATCCAAGCCCCTTAAGTGATGGGCAATTGACACTTCAGCAGAAACACACCACGTCGCTTCTTGTCTTTGCTTATAAAATCTTTGAGAGCTTTACGTCGTCTGGGTGGAGCTTCCCAAGGACTGAGCAGCTCTGTGACTGTCACTGTCTGGCTATGTCTACATAATGCTTCTCAAACAAGCACCTTCTTTAAGGCAGCCAGAAATGGATCATCAAGCAAGATTAAAAGCCTCATCAGAGAAAAGTGACTTTCTTTCACCTCAGCCAAGGTTTCAGTGGCTCTTAAACCCCTAATTGCTGGGCCTTTACACTCCGCTTCCTGGACTAAGGCATGATGTGGGCTCTTTATTTATTTATCTTCCCTTACCAGTCTTCCACAGAAAATACAGCAGTTCTTTTTTTATGAAGTAGGAACATTTGGCAGCACTGCAGGTGCATTTTGTCCAGCACCTCTGTTACAGCAGGCAGAACTTAAATGGGTGATTAGGGTTACACAAGTCTCAAGAGATTCTGAAGTTTACTTCTGACAGGCACCCAGAAGTTTTCTTGTTTATATACTACCCAAATACACTATTCAAGCCTCTTACGTATTTGCCTCTTATACTGCAGTGTCCTGTTTGAAGACAATAGACCAAATACATTTATAAGAAAGTTTCTCTAACTTCTTCCTGCTTGCCTCAAAGTCCTTAGGTTCCGGGAGTGTTAAGTCAGAATGGGTTTGTTTAGGTAGATACACATTTCTTGGGACTCATCATTTAAATTGAGACATCCCAGGCTCATTGTTCTGTGACATGAGACAAGTTAGACTACATTTGGTTTTATGTTTAGAACCAGTGATTTGAACGGTATTACACAGCAATATATAAGCAAGGCAAGTAAGACATGGAAAAGCTATCAGATACAGAAGCTTCTCTTTGAAAAAATAGTTCTGTGCCCAAAAACCTGATGTGTTTTTCCAGCTAGAGTAGTCAGTCTAAAACTGATGTATCTTCTTTTCTTCCTATCTTGGCTTTCTTATACCCAGGGATCAGCATTGTTTTTACATGAACAGACAAGATGCGTTGCCTGTTAGAAGAGTGACTGGGCTGTGTAAGCTAGAAAGGAAAATATATCATCTTTCCTCCTTTTTTATAGATACCAGAAGAACTTTGATTGGTTTTAGCCAGTGCTCTAGGAATACAAGGACACCATAGTGGTACAGAAACACAAGTGTAGCCACAGGATTGGTATGCAATCATATTTAACCAAGTGTCTAAATAATCAAGTCCTGCTAAGTGTCATGCAAATGTGGCTAATTTGCTTCTGGAACTGAGCTGGTAAGTTCAAATGGTGGGGTAGCATGATTTAGCTGATTTCAACAGTTTGAGGTGGTCTGTATCTCAGCCTCTCTGAGATGGAAATATTCTGAGTTGCTTGCTTTATCTCCTTTTCTTCCTAAAAATCAGTCCTGTAAATAGGGTTTATTAGACTCTGGTTGGGGGCTTCATTTAACCTTTCCTGGCTTTGCACAACAGCAGCTTGTAAAACTGCTGCTTCTACTTCTTTCGGTTAAAGCAGAACTAATATAAAACAGCATTTCCTTCTGGTTTTAAGTCTCAGGTTAAATTAAAAAAATAAAGATCCAGCAGCCAAAAACAAGAGAAGATTTTAAAATTTACATAAGCAATATTTTCAGAGATTAAAAAAAAAGAAGTTCATTATGAACCTTGGGCAAAGATTTGAGTGGTTTCTTATTTGATCAGAACCTGTTTGTTTATCCCTAACTTTAACCATATGGGAACAGTTTTATGGAGCAGGCTCATAAAATGAAAATGACAGAGCACACAGCTCAATCTGAGTCTGCTTGGGTTGTAAATATCTTGTTATCACCAGCTATGATGCTCTAAACCTTAACTCTTGGATTAGCATAGTCAGAGCATAGTGCTCTTCCAGACTGTAAAGGTAGTTCAGCCTGAAGATCTAGAAATGGAGAATGCCAAAACCATACATTGATGCAGAAAATGTTAGCATTGTAAACCAAAGCGTAATAGAAAGGTGCTCGGCACCTTTAATGAAGAAGAGAAAAAGGTGGAAAGATAAAGAAAGAAAGAAAATGAAGAGAGAAGAGAAGAGAAGAGAAGAGAAGAGAAGAGAAGAGAAGAGAAGAGAAGAGAAGAGAAGAGAGAAAGCAATTAAAGAAAGAAAGAAAAAGAAATTTCTTACAAAATACATGGAGTTTACAATAAAGTGAAGTCAGACACAGGGTAAGTGAGGAAACTCAGTCGCAGACAATGTGACTTGCTCAGGCAGCAGAACGGATCAGTACTAGAGTAAAGCAAATCTGGTTTCTGAAATAAATTTGTAATTTTATTTTTCTGCTTTCTCCTACTGACCATTTCCACAGCACATAGTTGCAGATCTGTAGTGGCACGGCAGCTCTTACTTACTCTTTTATTGTGTTAGTTTAAGAAAGAAATAATAAAATGAAAAAAATAAAAGAACAAAAGTTAAAACCTCTCTCATTTCTGCTGCCTGGAGGGATGCAAACACTCCTCTCCCAGTGCCAGAGGATGCCTATTGGTTCAGTTCAGTGGTGCCATATCAGCTTCAGCTGATCATCTGACAAAAACTCCCCAAGGTTATGAGCCTCAAAACACATACGCATCTGACCCAGATAGCTTTCAGTGGCTCTGCACCACTGGGGTGCTAAGAAGAGTTAAAATTTGGCCCTAACTGATGTTATACCTGCCTCCACCAGTGCCTAGTTACACATCAGATTGATTGTAAAGCTTTATTGTTTTATAAGTCTCTGCTTGGTCTGTTACCAAGTCACATTAACAATCTGTTAATGGTTTTCATTATTCCCAAAGTATCCACAATAGGTGTCTACAACCTGGAAACTGTCCTTAGAGGAGAGACGAATAATGGTGATAATTGTGTTGATCTGTTCCTCAAGTGACATTTCTGATGTACTGGTACTGAGGTTTCTGAGCGTGGTTTCTGCTCCCTGAACAGTGACTGGCCCATAAACAGAGGGATGTTAAGAAAATGTAAAAGCACCCAGCGACAAGACGGGGCAGAGAGATTCAATTCACTCCTGTCAGTGCTTAACTTCGAAGAAGGAAGGGAAAAAGTTAGGGAAAATGCAAGCCTATCTGGAATTGTTTCCTAAAAGTAAATGGTCATCCATCTTTAATGGAAACAGTGGAAGTAAACAGGCTGGCTTCAGTCATTTAAATGTAAATTTGGCAAGTCACTGCAGAACCTATGAGGAAAAATCCTGTCTTAACAACTTGATGAGACTTTGTAAGTCCAATCTATAGTTTCTTGGTAAGGAAGGTGGTGCTAAATAACGATTAGGACATTAGCCAACAACTGCAAAACACAACTCTTGTTCCCAGCTTCACCACTGACCTGCAATCTGACAGTGATCAAATAACCTCGCTTCTCCATTCATCTGTTTTCCACTCATCTTTTATTTCATTGAAAAATAAGTTTTTGGTGCCGTCGATTGTTGCTTTCAATGTATTCAGACAGCAGGAATAAGGATTTGGGGACAGTATCAGCTAATGCTTTCTAGCACATCTGTGCTTGAAAATAAAATAAAACTATATGTCTGTGATTAGAAAGCTTTAGAGAATCCATTCTCTGAGTAGTTGCTCTTATGGAAAAGGACGAATTTTTCCTCATCCTCCAGGGTGTTATGTGACCAGATATAATTACTGTAAGGTGGACTTTATCACTGGTGGAGGGGAATATATTAAAAAAAATATTTAAAAATATATATATTTGACATTACTGAATCAAATCCTTCTTTATGTACCAAAACCCAGTGTTAAACTTATTGTTTAATAATGGGACTAAAGGGACTTGCTATGAATAAACAAGGAATGTCATAGAAAATCTAACCTTATGGTAAGTTGAACTAGTGGAGAACAAGAAATTTGGATAAATCAGAAGAATTTCAGTTTGGGAGGGTGGGATTCTTTCCCAGCCAAAAAATTCTCACTTATGTCTGTACATAATTCATTTACTGTGCTGGTCTATATGCCTCTGCCCCTCTCTGCCTGCAAGCCACCAGTGGTGCCTACAGAAAACACAAGGAGGGTCACCATAAACTTTAAAGGGTCAGGTCAGACTTTTGCTCAGGTTTAAAAATGTTCCTTTCCAAAATGGTTTGAACATCCTTTGACTCATGCAGGGTATTTTTGACACGGATGATAGAAATTAGGACGGTTCACCTTTCAGTGAGCCTGCAACCATCTTTCACAAACTGGTCATGCCAGGTCCAAATTACTATAAGAAGCAGGGCCCAAAGCCAAAAAAGCACTAGAAATTGTTTATTTCCTTTGAAAATATGGCATGTACAAACCTAAATTTCAGTCAGTGAAATTTAGGATACCGTATACCTGTCTGCGATCCTGACACCTTAAGTCCTCATGCAAACCTGCCTGTTATTGTTCTCACACTGACAGAAATAAGTTATTTAGAACTCATGTGTAAGTACCATTAGCATCCAAAAATTACATGGCTATCTCTTGTGAAAATCTCTGTTCTGTAGTTTTCTTGAATCTCATGCTAAAGGACCAGTTTTTTTCTGTGTAAGTCACCCCACTGCCTAATTGGAGATCGTGGATCTCCTGATAAGAGTAAAGGACTGAAAAATAAGTGGCTATTGCAATGCTCAGCTTTGAACTCCCTAAATCCAATTTTGCATTCACACTTAAGAACTGCACTGGACTGGTTTACCCACAGCAGGAATTTTTCTCTTTAAAGACTTATTTATCCATTTTTTAATGATTTTAAACAGGTTTGAAGAGGCTTAGCTTTTGTTAGTAAATACTCACATGTCAATTATTTGAACCAGTCTGAACAGACCAGACCTAAAGCTGGTGTACCCCTAGATGTAAAGTAGAGGTGGCTGTATATTTATGGCCCTGATTACTCATCTTCTTTTGCATCTAGTAACTTACATTAAAGTACAAGAGTGAAAAATACCATTAAATAACAATGACACGAGTGTAAAAAGCAATACAAAGCAGTGATGAACAGAGAATCAAGCATATATTTGTTACAATTATTCTCAGTTTTATACATGATAATAATTTGTTCAATAGATTTGTAACTGTTAATACATAGAAGATATTTTTTAAAGGAAGTTTCCCAGAAGATTAACATGTTTAATTTTTGAAACTGTAGTGAAAGTATCAATTTACAGTGAGGTTCAGTATTGTTCTGGGTATCCCAGGGTACATTTCCCTAAATCCTTGATTTTTAGGGGGCTATATGGCAATAAGTAGGAAATAAAACACCTGCTGAACAAGCAAGTGGATTTCTTCTTTTAGTGATGAGGTGATAGCTCTGAATCTTCCTCTTTTTCTTTTCATAAAGCATTTAAATGATGCTGTATATATTTATTCCACTGCTGTTAAGAAAAAAAAAAAAAAAAGGGCAGAAAATGAAGAAATCTTGCTACATAAAAGAAGGAAACAAAATATAATCTTTTACTTTGAATTTGTTTGGCAGTAGCTTATAAAAATCTCTGGGTTATGTGAAGCTTTTAATCCATCACCCAGAGCCGAAGCTTCTCATTGAAAACACATTTTATTGAATTGCATTTAAATTATTTAGCCATTTTTATAGGCATAAGGTGATCAAATACATAATGTATTTTGATGCTCCCCAAAATGTCCCTGATGTGTGCTGGCTTTTGCTAATTAAATTCAGACCACTCCTAGAGGGGGAGAAAAAAAAAAAAAGAAAAAAAAAAAAAAAGAGCTGATGTGCTTTTTTAATGTTTCATTCTCTCTCTCTCTCTTTCTCTCTCTCTTTCTTCTTTCTTCACAGGAAAAATAAAGGTCAGCTGTTAATTAGTGGTTTTCTGAAAGTATCCATTAATATTACATAAATTACTGCCTCAAAATCCAATTAGAATCCTGGGCCATATTGAAACTAAATAGATCATTTAATTTTCAGGGCACAATATGAAATGAGGTCTAGGGAAGAAATCAATACTGGTTCAGTAAGGAAATATCAAGAGGGGTGTGTGTGGGGGGGAGTGTGTGTGTATACTCACGTAACATAGTAATCTCAGCTCTATGAAAACCTGGATATATCAGCTAAATGTGTATTTAAACATGCAGCAAAGTTGCCTTTAAAACAATAAGAAAATACTTGTCTCTTCACCTGCCTATGTTTTTTACTCCGGGTTTTGCATTACTTCTGCTCTTTTTCCCCCACCTTGTTTTTTTTTTTTTTCTCTTTCAGCTGTGTTATTGTCTTATTCCAATTTGAGAAAGGTGAATATTAGAAACTTTTGATTAAAGGAGGACATGACCATAAAATCAGAGGTTTAAAGTGGAAAACTATAGACGGGTAGAAAAAAATTATGAGCGTTTTGTTTAATTGTTTTGTGACTTGTTTATTCTAAGTAGAGGTTATATAATTTGACCACAAACAACTAAATGAAAGAGTGGATAGACCTGGTTTCTATTTAGCTAAGGACTGTGATTCACTGGTCTTTGAACAGTGCCAGTATTTAAATTTCTCCAAGATTTGCGAACAGACGGAGTTCAGCTGGGTACCTTAATGGCTCTTAAGCTTTGTAGGACATTTGTAGAGCCAGTGCGAGGACTTTCTTTTAGCAAGAAGTACCCTTTCTGTACCATAATGAACAATAATTGATCAATATGACATGGAAATGTGTTTTGTTATTATTAGCTTCTCCTGTGGGAGGCTAAAAGGAGTGCAAGTACTTCTACAAAGACCATTAGGTAAATGGACTAGAAGTAGCAACTGTTAGATTGAATGGGTTACTCCAGAGCTTGAAGAAATCGAGTTTCTAAGCAACTAAATTTGGTAGATGGCATCACACCCACTTACACAGCAAAAAGGACCTGGAAAACAAATGGTTTAGAACCAAGTTGCATTAGCAGGTCAAGCAGCTAGTGACAGATGAGTAGGGAGATGGAAAAGGGGGTAGTAAGCAACAAGGGAGAAGGGGGTTGAAGAATTCTGCAAACAGAAATTTCTGCTATT
This sequence comes from Astur gentilis, assembly GCF_929443795.1. Lineage (NCBI taxonomy): Eukaryota > Metazoa > Chordata > Aves > Accipitriformes > Accipitridae > Astur > Astur gentilis. The sequence continues at coordinate 82,370,639 of NC_064919.1, read as the reverse complement.
CCTAGAGACTGAAGGTGGAATACGTGAAGCGTATCTCTGCAGACTCATCTGGTCCAATGGAAAATTAGTTTAGAATGCACCTTTGAATAGCTGCTGGGCCCCAACACTAAACAAGCCTAATCTAAAAGTGTTAATCATCATAATTATGGAATATAAACACTGGTAGAAGGGTAGAAGACTTGTAAGGATAAAATATTAAAATTCATGAGTGTAAACCATTTAGAAAGGGCTGATTTACCAAAAGAAAATAAACACTGGCAATCTCTGTCAAAAAATGGTACTATGTGTTCCCTAGTAAGTTATGATTCAGAAGAAAAAATGATCAAATGAAGAAAGAAAATAACGTAAGGAGATTTTAGAAATAAATTTCTGGTTTCCTAAGTTGTGTATGATATGGTGGTTGGCATGCTGCTCTTGCAAAAGGTTCGGTGCCTTGCCCTGGGGAGTAGGTATGGATGGGGAGGAGAATCTGTGAAGCTCTGTTAAGTCCTGTCATCTTAAAAGTTGGCAAGCTGTCAGAAAGGTCAGCTAGATTACTTGGGAATCAATGTACTAATGCAGAAGGGAAGTGTAAATAACAAAGAATGCAGGAATTCTTATCCTTTTAACACAAAATCAAAATAGAGGGAACACAGGTAGTGTGATTAATCTGATTGCTGTCTTCTGCTACCTCAGTCTGCACAGGGATGGGGAGAGAGACAATGTTTCAGTGGACACAGGCTGGAATATTGGAAATACTGGTTAGAAATAATGAAAAAAGTTTCATGATGAAGATGATCACAGATAGGACCAAGTTGCTCAGAAAAGCTGTGGGTTTTCCATCCTTGGAGTTATTCAGAACACAACTGGACAAGGCCCTCAGCAACATGATTTAGATGGACCTGCCTTAGCGGGATGGGGACGTTGGACCAGAAACATCCAGAAGTCCTTTCCAACCTAATTATCCTAAGATTTTTGATTCTCTAATCAGAAAAGCAAAAGACACAGCAGTGGTAGGATCTTGGATAAGAAACACAAGGAAGTGGAATTTTTCATTCCTGAAAATAATTTTGTCTTAGCTTTGCTTGATGAAAACTGATTGCAAGATTGCAAAATTGGAATTTTAAACCAATGTTTATAACCTATTTCAGAAGGACACAGTTGACAAAAAGGGACATGTACTTTTTTCTGAATCATCAACACTTTGGAAGTAGATTGGTTTGAATCACTGTGTGTGATGTTAAGAGTCATGTAGGTTGGAAGGGACCCCTAAAGTATATTTAGTCCAACTTCTTGTTCTAGCAGATAAAGCAGAAGAAGTGGTAGTTGATATCTCTTACTGACCAAACCCATTTGTAACAATAATAGAAATTGTACCAATTATTTAGTAGACGGGAATGGTAGACTTGTCAATAATAATACAATAAAAGCAAACATTTTCAGTACAACTTTCCCTTCTGCATTTGGGAAAAGCTGAAAAATGTAGTCATATCATATGTTGATAGGCTTTCAGCTCCAAGAAATGGCTAAGAAGCATGTTAAACCACTGCTACTGAGCTTTATATATTTGCATTAACATAGCTGATAGTTTATGCCAAAGAGCTTTAAAAGAACTGTCTGAGACTACCTCTGAGCTCTTTATGTCAATTTTTACAAAACTTCGGAAAACTGGAGATAATTCAGAGAACTGGATACAAAAGAGCTGATGTTTTCAAGAGGGTAAACAGGAAACCTGTATAACTCTATATATTTAGGAAAGATTCACTCTTACTTATTTTATGTAAAGTAGATCCCATCTAACTAATGTGACATCTTCACTTGAGAGGAGCATATGTTAAATTAATAAATACAACAGTTCTGGTACAGTGCTCTTAGATGTCCGTGAGGCATTTGATTTGAGGCTATACAATATTTGATTAAGTAATTAAAACAGTTAGAACCAATACAATGAAAGAATGAACAGATGCATTTTATTGTAAATAGTTTTGTTTGCAGTCAGATCCTATGCCATTTATAATGTTTATCATGAGTGACAGAGCTGAAGCCTCAAGACTTCAATTCGAGAAAAGTTGAGTAGCCTTGAGTAGCGTTGAGAAGCTCAGGGGTGATCTTATCCATGCGTATGAATACCTGATGGGAGGGTGTAAAGAAGACAGAGCCTGACTCCTGTCAGTGGTACCCAGTGACAGGACAAGAGTCACTGGGCACAAAGAAATTTCCCAAGAAATTTCCTTTAAACATAAGAAAAAAAAATATTTTATGTTGCTCAAGCACTGGAACAGATTCCCCAGGTTTCCAGAGAGGGTGTAGAGTCTCTGTTGCTGGAAATATTAAAAACCCACCTGGACAATGTCCTGAGAAACCTGTTCTATTTGACCAGGCTTTGAGCAGGGGGGTTGGCTTAAGTGACCTCCAGACATGTTTTCAAACTTCAGCTATTCTGTGATTCTGTGATTCTGCAAAGTCTTAATCAAATCTGATGATAAGACAAAGATAAGTCAGTGCTATAAAACTTGATCAGCTAGGCAAAAAAATCCATAATTGCTTTAAAATACAGTCAAAGATAAAAATTGGCATCAAAGAATGAGCAAAGTAGGTCATACTCCCTGTCTCAGAATGAAACAACTCTGAAAATAATTTGAGGGTCGTGGTGGCTAGCCAATGAAAATAAATCTCATTACCATCGTAGGGACCAGTAGTAAAGAGAACCAATATAAGACCTAGCCCAGATAAACAGGAAGATCTTGAGAAGGACAGAGGTTAGATGATCTTCACATTTAGCAAAGCATAGGGTTAAGACCTTGAAGAAGAATGAGTGAGCCATATCACATTAATGGTTTCCCCTTACAGATGGGGTCTTTGTTCTGGATTATGTTGTGCCTCATTCCTTTGTTCTGCAGCCTTGCAGGATGGCATATGGCCCTACGTGTTTTATACCAGACATAGTCTATTTAATCTTTTCAGTAACAATTAAGTTTCTATCTTAGCTGGTTCACAGATTATTATATCAGAACTATTAAACTGGTGGGTTGTTTTTCTTCCACCTCAGTTTAGCTATTTTTTTGTTGTTGTTTAAAACAAACACTTGTCTCTGTGGTGCTGCACATACCAATATAGAACAGAATTACAATGTACTTCCAGCCAAAATCAGTTTATTGTCTATTTCAGTAGTTTTCTTATGGTAGCAATTATTCTCTGTAAGCCTGCAAGCAAGCAGCAGAAATCTGAAATCATCAAAGAGTTTTTATCTGCAGCAATTTCAAAAATGGCAGGTAGCTGATAGTTTAAACTTTAGTTCTCCGCAGTAGAGCAGTGTGAGAACTGGAGAATGCCATCTGCCTTCAACAGCTAGTTTTAAATGTTCAGGAATCAGGCTCATGTTGCCATTGTTCGTATGGGCTAGTTAAATCAAGCTGGCATGGCACAGCAACAAATGAGTAACCCGTAGCAAACACTGATGGGTGAACCCCATTGCTTTGAGGGTCACGACTGGGTTGGAGAGGTACATTCTCAGTTCTACCAAGTGGGCCTTTTGTATTGTACTCACAACAACTCTCTATTAAACCAGAGGAAGATCCATTGGAAGTGCATTTAATAGTTCCCTTATTTAACATAATATAATGTTTCTAATATATCCTCATAAGAATAACAGATTTTGTGTGTGTATAGTAGGAGAATTGCAGTGGGTTTAATGCAGTCAGAAAACCCCCAAGCAAACAAAAAGCCCAAATCCATCTGCTCCTAAATTCCCAGAACTGGGGTTGAGACTTTGTAATCCACAGCACCATGGTAGTTTTGCAGGGGTAAAAAGAAACGTTCTAGTTTACCACTATTATGTTTCTATCGGTGATGACTGAGTCCCTTTCGTGAACGTGAGAAGAAAATCAAGCCCCAGATGTAAAAAAATGAACTGGAAGTCTAAAAGGAGAATCTTTAGGGTATTTCTACCCCTGAAAAGAAAGGCAATCAGTGCTGATTTTCTGCTATATCTTTTTTTAATCTGTTTTTGAAGCATCAGAAATGGCCCATGGTATAGAAGACAGGGACCTGTGCTGTGTTCATCAGACCTCTTTGTAACAGGACTTGCTCATGTGCTCAACTTCGTACTGCACCCCAGTCCCTGTCTCTGACTGGGACAGATCAACAAAAACAGTGGGATGGTTTTGGCTTTTCTCCTTGCTATGGCCAATGGATGACCTACTGAGAACATCTGGTCATACTCCCCGATATTTCACAGAATTTAGATGTTTGTAACACCTTGATTTCTCCCAGTATTTGCTCACAGCACAGAATAAATTGAATTTAATGCTATGATATAAGTTAAGTCACCAGGTTAAAACTAGAATATATAAACAGAAACTGACAGACTGTGTAGCCTCTGAAAACTACAGGAGAGCAGAATTTTGTTTTGGTTTGTTTGTTTGATATTTTAAAATTGGAACAGTTTATTTTAAAAGACAATGGATTTTTGGTTTGGTTTTTTTTTTCTGAATCTGAATGTTTTCTTGTTCTTTCATTCTTGTAACAATTTTCAAAGAAATTCTGTAGATTTTTTCTTTTGAATTTCTATTTTGAGAAGAATCTTCTGTTTAAATTTTACCTGAAGTCATATAACACATTTTATCTTTAAAAATAGATACTCCAGTTTGAATTGTTGATCCAAATAATAAAAAAAGCAAGATTTTTCATTATAAAACCTATTACTGCTTAATTATTTATACTTGAAAATATGTTTGCCATGATAGAAATTTCTGTATTTGAGGAAACCAATTTTTCTTTTTGGTTAAGGAACTGTTCAACACAAAAATTATCAACTGTGTCCAAAAATTGTGCAACTTATTTAGAACTATACCATAACACAAAGAATCCAAAGTAATGTAACAAAATTAGGTGAAAGGACTAATGGTTATTTTTCTGTTAAGGAGGAAATAATGCAGAATGGAAGGAGCAAACTGAATTGTTCCTGTACTCTGCTGGGGCCTACAGATGGGAGAAGGGAAGAATCCTGGCTATTTGGGTCAATGGCTCAACAGAAAGAAGTGCTCAGAAAGACCTCAGCTGTAGAAACCATAAAAGAACAGGAAAGAAGATCTTACCTGGAGTAATGTGTTCCAGTTTGGTTACCTGGCGAGACAAAAGCATGATATTGTGGGAAGAAAATATCTTTAGACTAAAGGAATATAAAGAAAGCTTTCCTCTCCAAAATAACTGCAGTATGTGTATCTTTAAATGAATAATGTATAGAAATGTGTAAAGTGCTCTTGTTTTGATTTCTTATAGTGGAAACATATGGAAATATTCAGCAAAATTCAAAGGCAGCTCATTTAAAACTGATTAAAAAAAATACGGAACTCATTTCCACCAGATACAGTTTGGTGCAAACATTTTTATAGAGATAATATAAATATCTGCAGTTATATTAAAGAGTATCATATAGGAATTATCGTGATTGTGAGCAAAATCCAAACTCTATCTGATTGAAATAAGTAAAACATGTCCCCACAGGGACAAAGTTTTAGTATTTCCAAGAAAATGTAAAATTTACTTTTTCAAACCTAATTTTACTTCAAAAGCAGAAGCAACACAACAACTAAGGTCATGTTCACTGTGGATTTTGTATATAAATGGAGGGGAGAGAGACCCAGCAGCAAAATATCCACGAAATTGCTACTAGTAATATTTTCACAAACATTCTTTCAAACTTTCAGTTCTTCATTTTGCAATAGGAAAAAAGAGAGATTGAATTTTTTCATAGAGTTTCTACTATTTTCAGTTTCAGATATGTTAAAAATATAGCTACAAACATTACCTCCTGTCAAGTTCTCTTTCAGGAGCAGATGACAGCAAAAAGTCAGGAAGAAGCAACCAGCAAACAAAACATGCACACCAAAAACTTTCCTACACTTTCTTAAATAGCATAAAACCTTGAGTTCACTTCAGCATTTGGAAAATGTTTTTAACCCAACTGTTGTTTCCTGCTGTTATCCTCATAACCTGAAAAAAATGTGATTCCATTCCCCCTCCAAAAATATCTGAAACCCGTCTCACTTTATGATTCACCCAAAACTTTCCTCATTACAATTCTGTTTCCTTTCTTTATACAATACCTTTTATCATATGCTGGAGGGTGATGGCTTAAAAGTCGTGCCTAAGGGTTGAATTACTTAGAATCCCTTGAGCCACAGGTTCAAATTCTGGCAGGGTTGACTCAATTCTGCCTCCTTTCAAGGGAAAGAAATTGAATTCCGTGCAGGTCATTCTGTGAGAGTCTTTCAGGGAAGAGCAAAATTGCAACTAATATCCAGCCTGCTTTCTGGAAACATTAAAGCTTTCTATCAGAAGGACGTTTTCCCCAGCATCTTTCACTAGTATTTCCTCTTCTGTCACTTCAGTGCTGCACCTTCACCAGTGCTGTTCACTTAGCAATCACACTCTACCAGGGGTTGCATAGATCTGGTGTGGTTATACAGGGCCAGATAACACGCTGCCTTTAATTCCAGCCCAGATTTGTTTATCTCATTTGTTAAGGTTTTACTGATACTCACTATTTCCTAAAATTTCAATGTGATTTTTCTTTCAGAGCTCCAAAAGAGGAGACAAAAGTCAATCACTGAAAATCTTACCTTTAATTATAAGAAAACCAAGAAGTTTTTTTCTTTCACGCTTGCAAAAAAAGATCTTGAAACTGTGAAGCATGGACACCTCAAGGGGTCAGCAGCAGAATGATAAATAAGGACAGCCTCAAACCTATCATTTTAAAATTGTGTGGGTTTCAGCAGTCTTCCATGGTTTGTAAATGCTTTGGGCTGGCAGCTCTGTGAAGTGATGACAAGGATGCAATCAGCAGCGGAAGGTAGCCCAGGTTGTAAAAGGTGTTGGCATCCCGTAGGAAGAATGGCATCACAGAGCCAGGCGGCTTAGGAAGCAAAGTCAGTGGTTAAACTTGACTGACGTTTCCCATATCTGGACTCTCTTTCCAACTGGTAACAAACAATATTGCCAGTTCTCAAAAGTTCAGGCAGGAATTTTCCGTGCTGGCAGCCTGTGTCAGGCAGATATTGCATGGAAAATACCACAAAAAATGGTCATATAATTTCTGAAAACAAGCTTACAGGAAAAAACCCAAGGTTTTGCTCACTTGTAAAGTATATTCTCATAGAAGTATTTTCTGAGAAGCATTCTGACCTTTGCTTGTTAGAAAGATTTGAAATTTTACAAATTATCTTCTCATCATTTGTGTGAAAATTTGCCTAATTCAGCTTGATCCATCGAAACACTACCTTCAGAAGTTCAGCAAAAACTTGCTAGGGCTTGCTAGCCCCACTAATTGATAATTGACCTGCAAAAATTTACTTTATCTTATTACAGAATTATTATTTTCAGGAATACAGTTGCCTCATCCTCTGAAACCACTAAATATTCTATCTTGGCGTGTTGGAGCTGAAGAGAATTTCCCCGGAGTCACAGCCTTCAGTGACCAGTGACCGGGCCTGACCTCTTCGGTAGGGTGCTGGGAAAAGAGAACATAGCCTAAGGCAAATTCAGAGGGGTGAAGTTCAGGGATTGGGTTAAAATAAGTAAATGTAAGGGATAACTGGAAAAAACACACCGTATGTCTACAGCATTTATCACTTGTGACAGATAGACAATTTTTACCTCTCTATAGGAAGGGTGGCAGGCACTTATGCTGTTTTCATACATTCTGCAGCTTAATTGAGCGACATACTTCCCAAGAGTGCAAATAAATTGGTTTTGGAGGCCATTGCCCTTTCTGGTGCTTGAGGTTGACTCCCCACCACCATCTTCCTGAAGGTCCCATGCCTTTCTCCTGTTATTTCAGGTTTAATACACATAAGCATAGAGAAATTCTTTCATGCTCACCAGGAAGGATGACTCCCCCACCAAATGAAGCCACCTTCTGGCCTCCTCTTCTAGTTAATGTCTCAGGCTTGACATATGTACAGCAAATCCAGGAAAGCTGGAAGGAAGCTGGTATCACATACTGCCTTCCTCTGCCTTAAGGGTCTACTGTGTAGCCCACTGGGTTGTGTGTGCTTCCGGTTCATAGGACTTCATCCTTTGTTCAACAAATCAGTGCCAGAGGCATAGAGGGCAAATGTTGGGCTATGACAGTAGATTACTTCCCTAGAAAGGACATATTATTTCATATTTTTCGTTAGTAAATCTGCAATTATCGATAGATTCTGTTTGTGCATGCCCACATGTGTTTGTGTCAGCTGTAACAACTTTTTAGGTAAACACGATGACTTCAACCCATAGGCCAACATTTTAAAAAGTTGTTTCTGCTCTGCTGTGAGAACTGTGCCCATATATGACTGGTTTTGGTACTCGTTCAAATGTTTTAAACCCAACAGATGTCCCTTTTTTGTGAGCATAGGAAATGGAGAAAATAAATAGACTGTTTAATATGATCAGATTCTATTTTAAAATACAATTAAATCAGGGGAAAAAATCCAGAATAAACATTTAAAGGGTTTGGTAATACTGTTCAGTACATTTTTTTCTCTAGATCACTCAGTGGTTTTTCCCCAACCTGAGCCAAGGGAAAGTTACAACCAACCAATGGCAGTTTCATGGTTCCCAATTCAGAAGTGTGTGGCTGTGGTCCACTCATGAGGTGTGCACATCCCTGCACTGTGCTAGCTATCCAAAAGCACAGAGACCAAAAACTAAGGACCAAAGAGTGTTTCAGTTTTGAGACACGATGTCTTAAAGGCAAAATTCAGGCATATTTTCAGGACATTAGGAAAAAGTCTTGCACTCTGTTTCTGCTTGTAGATAGAAAACATCAGTATAGCTGCTACAGTAACATCTCTCATCAGTTTATAATTTACCTTACCTCCTAGGAGCCCCTGAGAAGCAAGATATAACATAAACAGTAAGTCACCCTCCCTGGCTCCCAGAAAATGTAAAGATTATGCAGTTAGCTTCAAGCTAATGTTGAAATAAAATTAACCTATTAGAATATTTTGCTCTTAAATTTTGAAATATGGAGAATGTAGAAAGTATACTGAAACACAAAGGAGAGCACTCTTAAGAAGGGGAGAGAAAGAAGAGTATGCAAGGTATTGGGCTACATCAGAAGACTGAAATCTTCCTAAGCATAGAGCTTCAAGTGAGTAATTGACTTTCTAATCATTGTTTTCTCTTTCTGATTGATTCTCAATTACAATTATAAGCCAAAAATGACAACTATGCTACAATTTGTCTTTCTTTACTTTCGTGTGTACTAACAGTACAGGAATTGTGGGACGGAAGTATTTGAAGACTTTGTAGATTTAGGCTACCTATGCTGACAAATCCTTTTCCCCAAGACCTTCTAGAGCTGTTTACGTCAACCTAAATGTCACTTTACCTTATATTTATTTAATATCAAGCATTTTATTTGTGCTTCCTGATAGTGTGGACCCAAATGGCCACCACTAAAGGGAAAGGTATCAGTGCTCATTAAAATAAACCGCTCCACTGTCTCCATGGATTCTGATGCCATGATTGGTACACCACTTTGCTGTCCTATCAAAAATTACTTTTCTACTTGCCCTATGTACAGCTTATCAGCTGTACAGCTTTTGCACAATTCTGGGTCAAAATCCTGCCAGCTCTTGAAATATAAAATTTGGGGTAAACCAGGAAGATGGCTAAATTGATGCTATGTGATGCTAAAAGATGATTATGTGTATATACGCAAAATTTCTGGGCACTTATGATTTCTATTAAATGAAAAATATGTAGAATCCCAGCAATAAAGTCCTCCCCAAGACTATACAGAGAATGTAATCATTTTGTACATGGTGCTGTTAAGGTATCAGTTAGGAAGTTCATAAAGCCCTGTTTACATCATTTTGTTGATATTTTCCACAGTGCCATCCAGGTAGCGGAGAAAGGAACATGACAAAATCTTTTTTTTATCTTTATGGTCAGCCACTATATAAGTAAAAAGATAGAAGATAATACTTTTTTTCCAGTATCCTAGTTAGAACTGAGAATGTCTGCATTCCCTTGGCTAGTTCTTTTAGCCAGCAGCTATTGCAATACACCTACAAGGAGAAACTCAAACAGACAGAGCAGAAACTGCAAGAGGGAAAGATACATAGAAAATATCTCATCGTCATCCAATTTCAAGGAAACAATTTAAAGATAACTAGCTTGTAAGTGATTGGGGTTGTATTGCTTTTAACTGCAGCCACCTGTTTCCAAAAGAGGAAGAATGGGTTCTTGGCTAAAGCTTGACTAAAACAACATCTAGCTAAAGTTGGATATCTTGGCTCTCTTCCTAGAACTTCTACAGGGTTCCTGCAGGCCCTCATAGCATTTCTTACACTTCCTGGGAATTATCTTCTTCCTTTCTGTCCACTTACATGCCTGTCATTCGTTAATGAGAAGATCTCTAATATAGGGCAAGTAGAAAAGTAATTTTTAATGGGAAAGCAAAGTGATGGCAAATGTGGTGTACCAATCACGGCATCAGAATCCATGGAGACAGTGGTGGTGGGGGTTTTAATGATAAAATCACTACCTCTTACCTTCTGGAATGGAGATGATCCTGGATCATCAAGGTGGTTTTGTAACAGTAAACTGAGGCACGTACACACTAGCGCATGTGTACTTTTTAGAGTGTTTTGTACTCATTTACACTCCTGAAATGCAACACATCTAATAGAGACAAACCATCAAGGCATGACTTAGTTCCTATCTCTGGCTTTCTTGGGGGCCCTAGAGCAGGTCACTTCATTTCTCTGAGCTTTTCTTTTCCTCCCCGCTTTTTCTCACTGACCAAGTTCTCTGGGGCATGATTTCTCTTTTACAGTGGCCTTTCGTATTTTCTTTAGTCTTGAACTCCTCTCTAGTTTGATAGATCTGTCAATATGAAGATGTTGCGCTGAATAACAGCTGCAGAGATGTTAGGTTCCTCTACCCTTGACAAGATTTAAAAAATCCTTGCGGGTTCCATAGGGGAGGGATGATGGAAGGAATCATGATTTTATACATTTATTTATTCATTCTTTCATTCACTCACAGATATTACTGACTAGTTTCAGTGTATACCCTGGAGTTCCAACACATGTTCTTAACAGATGTTTTATTATCAGATCTTTTGTTATATTCATCCAAACTGCCACAACAGTCACCCCCTTCTTATCTTCCTCTACCCCAAACTAAATAAAAAGAAAATAAACTCTTCATAATCATAGATAGTGTTGGGATACTCTGACTCAGAAATCACTCCCTCCAAGGGCAAATATAAACAGCTCTTATCTTTACAAAATCTACCGCATGAGCTTAATGACTTGAGATCTAATGTGTTCTGATTTCTGAAGGCTCGGACTTGCATTTTCAGGAAAACAGGGATTACTCTTTTGGAACAGTTATCTCTCGTCTTGCTTTCTGCCCCTAAAAAGGTGTAAGACATGTTGTTTTAAAAGTATGTTTAAATATTTTGGAGTAAACAGTTACTCAGTCTGTTTCATGGATCTTACTCTTATAGGCTCCATAGTTTCTTGCCTATAACCCATGCGTCATCCTTCAGGAGAGAAACCCTGTGATTCAGCATGGTGTGGGTTACACAAGAAGTTTGTCGCCTTCATCTTGTTGTTTTTCATTCAACCCTCTCTCTACCACCAGTTTTATGCTGAGATTGTCAGTTATCTGAGCATGCACAGCACTGGAAGGTGACAGTACGAAAACAGAGTTATTTGTGGGTGACTCAAGTTCTCCTTGAAACTTCTTGGTCTTCTAACAGCATCTACTTTTACGTTGAAGTACTTTCTTTTATTCAACTAACTTTGAAAATGTTTGCTTAAGCGATTTTTCTGTATTGATTTAGCAAGTTAATAGCAGAGGAGAAAGACAGTCCTTTGCTTTATCCATCAAAGTACCAGTCCCACTTCCTGTCTCAGGCTGTCATTGGAAAAAACCAAAGTTATTAATACTAGCTATATTTATATTTCTCTAACATAATTTTCATACTTGTGTGCATTGGATAGTACTTATTATACTGCTTATTGGAATCTAGAAACAATCCTAAATCTAGACACTAGCAACCACAAGATATTCATATCGATATCCCCCTTGTCCTGTTAAAGTTTGGAAACATCTCTGAGATTTCATTGAGCTCTTTTTACAATATTTATAGATTTATTATATGTAATAATATTTGCCATTTAAAATAATATTTACTTTAAAAAAAATTACAATAGCATACAAAACTTACTTTGAGCCAAGAGACAAAAATTACTTCTACCTGAATCGTCAAATATTAAATAGAATTATGAAGGTACCAAAACAACAAAGGAAAAAAAAATTGAAAATGTCATGAAACTTTAAAATTACATGTGTATGGAAAAGGGTTAATTAAAAAAAAAAAGATAAATTATACATTAAAATGTTCAATAAAAATACATTAAAGTCTGTTAGAACATTTGTCACTGAATTCTTTTTTTTTTTTAGCTAAGACATTTTTGGCCACACATTCTTGCTTTCTATAGAAACTGTACATATTTTTTGTACTTAAAAAATTAAAATACTAAAATAACTAATTTCTTTTTTTCTAAATGGCTATGGGAGATATATATAAGCATTGCCAATATTAATTTCCATAATAACTTGATTTCTCTAGACCAATTTTATTTGCCATTTGGCCAACATTTTACTTGAGCATGTTCATGGTCTCTTATAACAAAGGACATCTATTTCTCATGAAAGACATAAACTGCAACAAATAATCTCTGTAACAGATATTTCACTAAATTTGAGAGCTTATATTTGCAATGTCCACAGCTTCCAAAGGCACATAAGGTGCATTATGCTTTCCAAAAAAGAGACAAGATGACAACCTCTTTAACAAACCAAAAAAGAATCAAAATTTCAAGCCATGGTCACTAATTTGGGGCACTTCAATTTCTGAATGTTCAGCTAGAGGCACTTAAGGCAGGAGAAATTAAGAAAAAGCTGTACAGCTTTTGCACAATTCTGGGTCAAAATCCTGCCAGCTCTTGAAATATAAAATTTGGGGTAAACCAGGAAGATGGCTAAATTGATGCTATGTGATGCTAAAAGATGATTAAGTGTATATATGCAAAATTTCTGTGCACTTATGATTTCTATTAAATGAAAAATATGTAGAATCCCAGCAATAAAGTCCTCCCCAAGACTATACAGAGAATGTAATCATTTTGTACATGGTGCTGTTAAGGTAAATGTTGATTTTATGTTGATAGCTCTAAGCAAGCAGCGATTTCTCAGCTTTTATACAAACATCTTTCATTGGATAAGGTTCATTTGAGAAATTTTAAAGGTTTTTTTTTATTTTTAAAGCTCCCTTTATAAGTCCATAACCTAATGCAAATGTGATTGCTATTATCTTAGCTAACACATCAGGTTGGACCCAAGATTCTCTATTAAAAGAGAAAAGTTGCTGACGTTCAAAGCACTAACACCTCTTACTCTGCAAAGATGGACTTATATGGCTTACACAAACATCTTGTATCATTGATACTCAACAAACATTCTAGTTGGAGCACTAGCAAGATTTTGTTGATTTCCACAGTCACCAGATAGTGACTTGCATTCAGATGCCAGCCTTTTAATTTGGGACTTGTGTCCTTTGAAAAAGTATGGGTTTAGACATGATCTATTTGAATTTTTATTTTTATTTTTTTTAAAGCGAATTGTGAGAGTGATGAACTATTTTGTAGGGAAGAATGCAGTTGTGTTGGTGATACAAGTGGTCGTAGATATTCATTTCCCATGCTGTGATGAGGAGTGTGTTTCTCTTGTGGTATTGCCAGTAAGGGGAGAAAGAAGTGAGACCATTTCTTTCCACTCAAGAGTGTGCCTTGTTGTGTGAGTTAAAATATTCTGATGTCATTCACTGTTATTGGACTGTCATTGTTCATAATCATTAATTCAAAAGAGGATTCTCCAGAAGTGCTTAGTGGTATGTATTTTTTCCACTGACAGAAGATGAAAGTCTAAGTGTGAATAGGCAGCTAGAAACCACTGAAGAACAACTGATTCAAGATAAGGTTTCCACCATGGAATTCCAGTTTTTCTTTTTATAATGCTGTAGGAAAGAGAAGTTATATTAATATTAACCTTCATTCCACATTTAGCTTTATACTTCTGCCTACCCTTAGCAGTCGCTACATTGTGATGTAGGGTGATCTTCTCACAACTGCTGAGAGATTATTCTGTGTCATGTTACATTATAATAGTATTTTCCAGAGACATTAATTCCTACTTGGACTGAAGTGGTAAAGCGCAGATGACAAAAGCTTCTGTCATTATACACTCAAGAAGATCTCCAATACAAGCCTGAACATTTGTACTACTGCAGAAATTATTATATGGTGCTTATATTTTGAAGAATGCTTATTATATAAAACATCTAAGATGGCTCCTTTCCTGAGCCTATACTTTCAAGAACAATTCCAGTCAGCTGCATAATTGAATTTTTCCATGTCTATACTATTTCCTGGTAGGACTGAACCTCATCCCCCTACCCCAAACTGGACATTTGTGACAGTAACAATAACCTGATATAGAGATAAAGATACAGCAAATTTCACCACATAGTACAAGGCTGATATGAGCTGGCTTCTAATCTCATTGGTGATGGTTGAAGAGAGGAGTAAGTTTATTCAGGACAAAGGAATTTCCTGATTTATCCTCCACATAATAGAAACTGACACTATAAGTTTTGACCCTCTCTGGGACCTCAGTTTCTGTTATTATGTAGAAGACTCCAGTACCTGTACACAGTGTTCTCAAAGGAAAATAGCAAATAAAAACCTTTAAAAACATGAAAATAAATAAATACTGATCCTATCAGCTGTTTCTTCCTACAAAGAAAACACTGATATAGCATGACATGATAAAAAACTCCTTTAGAGCCTTTAAGTTGAATGGATTCTGGCTGTCTTGAATCGAGGCTGGCAGGGAATATGCTCTCCAGACTGTGGCAGATGGCATCTGTTTTGTTTGCTTGCTCAGGTTTGCTGTATGTTTCTGAGTGTTACACTATGTTCTGCTCTGTTCTGCTAAAAGGCTGAGTAGCAGAGGGAGGAGGGTTGCTTTTTCGCTTTCTGGTGGCTCCTACTATCTGGGGCTGGTGAAATTCTCTCGATGGAGAAAATATCAGACCTTCTCTGAAAGCAGGGGATTATGATCTACTGCAACGTTGGTTTAAAGAGCTGATTGGAAAAAGTAGGGAGTGAAGCATACAGCTATCAGGGATCTTGAAGCACAAATAGAGATAAAGAAGGTCCCCAGGAAACGAAGAAAGCAGGTAGACATGTTTCAGAGGAAGGGGAAAGAAATATGAACATGGGACATATGATGTTTGTGTGCAGCGTGCTACAACCTAGGAAGTAGTAAAATTAGCCAGGTGGAGAGCAAGATTGAAGAAAAGGTCCTCAAAAGTACATGCACTTTCAAGCTGGATTCCTCAGAAGGACTAAGCTTTTACTTTTTTTTTTTTTTTTTTTTTTTAAGTATGAATTTTATTTTAAAAAATGCATTGCTGTAGTTAGACAGCACTTGAACCCTAGAATTTATTGTCACCTGACATTAGGGAGACCCAAAAAAGTCCATTCAAAGAGAAACAAGATGAATTCAGGGAGGATGGAAATCAGTGTGTTATACTTTGATCTCAGTGTGAGTAATGTCTACTGAGAATATGGTTTTTTCTTACTTGAAATAAAAATTAATTATAGACTGGGGAAATGAGACACCTCTTCACTAGGTACTAGTTGCACTAGTCTTGCAACAGTTTTTGGAGTATGTATTGATTCAGTTCCAGTTCTGGAGACTAAAAGGGCTCCTTTAGTAAACTATGCTGGACCACCCAGTTTGTACTCATGATTTGCTCATCACAGGCACTGATGATTTAGATGACAAGGAAGGATTTCAAAGAATGAAGGAACAACACAGGGGAAAAAAAGTATGGTATTCCAAGACAATCTTCTGTATTGCCTCTGCTAATTTTGACCCATTTACACTCTTACAGTTAGTTTAAGAGCTTAGCTCTTCCATAGTGGCTGACCACAGCAGGTTGCATGCCCTGGAGGCCCAGCAGACCAGATAAAAGTTCTACAGTGTGGAGAGGACAAAGATGGCAGGGTGGCTGACTGTTAGATCCAGTGCTACCATCCCTCACATGTTTCTTAGAAATGGGGTGCTATTCTTGCTTGTGCAAAGGAACAGTCCTTTGCACAGCTCCCTGAGTCAAAAGTGTACTGATAGAGGGATGCCTGACCAAGAATGATGAAAGGATGTCTTGTTCTTTTTCCAATATTTAAAGAGTAATCTGATCATGTAGGAAGCAGCATCCTCAAAATCCAGCAGAAAAAACATTGATGTTCCAATGTTTCCAAACATTCCAAACGTTGATGAGAGAGGTAACAGAAAAGGGGTACAGAGAGGCTCTTCTATCCCGCTAGATTTTCTAGGGTCTCTAAATGGATGAAGACACTCTCCTCTGAGATCTCCTTCTTCATAGCTGTAATCACTAGTGCATGCCCTTAAATTCAGTTTGGATCCAGACAGTATCTGGGATGCAACTGCCACTGCCACAGCAAATGCAGGTGAAGGCGATAGCCTTGGAATTGGCCCGTAGCCTTTGCCCCTCACCCTCAGGAAGCAGAAAGGTGGCCAATCTTCTGGCTGTGTGGCTAAGAAACAATTTGACCATTTGTCTGCCAACTCTGTAAGACTTTATAGCCAGTCATATTGCCTTACTGTACTTTCTGCCATCCACACTTGTTTTAGGATGTACCTACACTTTTCCTCTAGTGGCAAACACATGAGAGAAGGATCATCCATGCCAGCCAATTGTTCCTTTCCAGCCACAGGTCAAGATCTCCTCTGTTATGATGATTCCTTTGAGAGAGGAACTGAGGAGAACATCTAAAATTTCTGAAAAAAGTACACCTTGGGGGAAAAGATTTTTTACAGTAGTTTGGTTTTCTCCCTAAGTACTGAGAATTCAGCTGGCTATTATCAAGAGATGGCAGACTGATAGAAATGGAGATGGCAGTTGCTAAGTAGTATCTAAAGTAGTGTGATAAGTTTTTCCATCTCACTTTAATATCCTTGGTAGTGTACATTCATCTTCTAACAGTGGAAGCTTTCTGTGTAATTTCTGTGTCTTTTTCTTCCCTTTGATAAGAGGATGGATGTTCTTATACTTAATTCATTGATCTAGCAGTTTGTAGAAGACCTATATTGGCTGATTGCCTCTGCTGAGAACTGTTGATATGTCTTGAGACAGTTGATATGATCACTGTTTTCCACAGTTTTACACCAATAAGACAGTGATAGTCCTTTCTCATGTCACAGAGAATTGTAACTATAAAATCAACAGCCTTTTCATGGTGTTCATGCATAATACACTGAGTGACATGGAGCTGCAGCTTCTTGCTGAGCTCTCAGAGACCATGCCTGATCTGATAGGAAAAAAATTTTGTTATTACAGGAGTGTTAGACCAAACCAGTAACCAAGAGATGAGAGGTTTCATACCATGAGAAACATATGTTTTTCTAATGTCCCCATTTACTAACAAATGCATAAAAAGCATTATTTCCAGGTTCCTCAGAAGAGTTTCCTCATTCTGAATATAGAAACAGCTGATCCTTATATTTATTAATTATTTTTCTTTTTTATTCTGTTACCACTGTTAAATGTTTCTTTTGTTCTTCAGGCAAAAGCCTTGTTTTCCTCCCCTACTCCTGCCTTTTAATTACTGCTGGCTTGATTGACAGAAAAAGAAGACAGAAGGATTTTTTTTTTTTTTTTTTTTTGAGTAAAAGAAGCTGCTGCTTCTTCATCCTTAGTGACACAATGTAGCCAGCTATTAACAGGCTTTGTGTATGTGTAAGCACAAGTAAAAGGGAGCGAGAGAGGGACAGGGAGCCAGAGAGGGAGAGCTTCAACATTTGATGATAAAATGTAGAGCTTGAGAGAATAATCACAAAAAGACAAGAGAAGAAAAGAAAAAAAATAGGAATTATGTGAAAAGGGAAAGTTAATTGGTATAGAAAACTAAATTTAATATTCGCTTGTGGACTGCCTTAATGGTTTAATAACTGCCAATTTTGTACACAGGCTCTGTGCAGTTGTAATAAGAATTTCATCCCCAGCTCTTACAGGAAAAAGATAAGCAAGCAAATATACTGTGGCCACTGAATGCCCTAGTACTGTGTTTTATTATGTTTACTTTATAATCCCATCATCCCCATGCCACCAGCATGCTTGAGGGGTAGTGGAGGCAGCAGTCAGCACTCCCTGTTGGCTCCCTGTCTTTCACTGCTACCCTAAGGTACTTAAGAATGACAGTATAAAGAATTTCTGTGCAGATGAGCCTGTAGATTTGGGGAATTGGCTGCTTATAGACAAGGATTCTTTTGGTAGACTTAATTCCTTTAGCAAGGGTGAAGAACCATCTGTGGGGATTCTTGTCATGTATAAGGAAGTTAGTCATGCTCTCTGTGGAGTTGAGTTTCTTGAATTTTAATGAAACCCATGTCAATCTGTCTCTTCTATACCCCTGTGTTGAAATCAGTGGTCAGCTAGTCAACAATCACAACAGTAAATCACAGCAGATAAGCCATGCAGGACAGCAATGAAGAATTTACAGTCTCGTCTTTTTCTTTTTGTTCTCTTTCTTCTTTCTTCCCTTTCTGTTTCCTTTCTTTTTCTTTTTCTTTCTTTCTTTCTTTTCTCTTTCTTTCTTTCTTTCTTTCTTTCTTTCTTTCTTTCTTTCTTTCTCTCTTCTCTCCCTTCTCTCTTCTCTCTCTTCTCTCTCTTTCTGTCTTTCTTTTCCTTCCTTCCTTCCTTCCTTCCTTCCTTCCTTCCTTCCTTCCTTCCTTCCTTCCTCTTTCCCTTTTCTTCCCTGCTCTTTCTTTCTTGCATTTTTGCCTTCTGCCTGCCTTCTTTCTTCCCAGAAAAGTAGTCTAAAAGTGTACATAGTGAGTTATTACCATTTTTCTATCTTAGAGTGACAGTTTTTTCAGAGCGTGAGGAGAGAAAAGATGAAAACACTTTGCATTTTGGAGATTTTTATCTTTCTTGATCCACCTGTGCTTTTTATTGGTCATTTAATGACTTTCTAAGCCCTTGATTTCCCCCAGTAACTGAAATGCAGAAACTGAGTTTTACTTTCTTAATTTTTAAAATTTATATATATAGATATATTATATGCATGGAAATTAACAAATCTGTAAAAAAAAGGACAAGTTAGGAAAGAGATCACTGTAAATTACACTGTAATGGAGAAATTTGTTAGGCCTCCAAATTCTAAGAGCTAGGTACATGAAACAGTTAAAACAAGAATATCTTTTCTTTAATACACTGCTTTATTAAAATTTGTTCTTCTACTCTAATAAGAGACAGTTTTTAGCCTCTAACAGTAAATACAATACAGTGAAGGGTTCCTTTGGGTTTTTTTTCTGTTCTTTCTTCTCTATTTTCCACTTCTCTTTTCTTTCCAATTTGTACTGTCTTGAAACAATAAATGTCTCTTTTAGACTTGCTTTGAAAGCCTATAATATTATTCTGGAAGGCGTTTTTGGAACTGATCAGAAAACATAGATGTGCACTTGGCTTCCCATTTCAGGCTAAATGGAGGAAGTAGATTGAAACACAGGCATAAAGGAGCCCTCCTGTGTTGTAGAAACCAGTCCTTCTTGCTATTGGCATCATGGCACATAACCTTCTTCATGTTATGTTCTATTTTAGAACTAAATAAAAGGCATTTTCAGAACAAAAATCTCAAAAAGTTGAGATGTCTGCTCTAATTCTGAGATTAAAGTTATTATTTTTTTTATTATAGTCATTTGGTTTTGTGCAATCTTAGGACTTCAGCCTAAAATACTTTTTTTTTCTTTCAGATGTGTATTCTACCATGCTTATTGAGAGCATATCTAGTCTCAGACTTCGTTTCATTAGGCTAAACAGCCCATACTGTCAGTGGATGAGTCTGTGTAGCTACAGACTGATTCTATCATCCTCTCCAGTTTAGTCTCGCTGAACCTAGTTGTAGTATTGCTTTAGCATAGTACTTTGCTACAGTAAAGGCCGAACTAAAATAACTTGTCAGTCATCCTACTTCATCCCTTTCAATCGGGAACAACTATATAACGGACATTGAGGTTAGAAAGGCCCACAAAATATTTTGTTTGATACCACTTTACACAATAGGCTACAGAATATATGCAACATATGATAAATGTAAGATTCATGTTAGAAGAATGAAAGGTGCTGCAAGAGAAGAAGATGAGAAATCATGCACATGGCCATTCCCCTGGGTCCCTCCACTAATGGCTTGGTTGCTAAATAAAGCTCCCAGTTTGCCAGGTAAAATGGTCCCTCGAAAGAACTTTATCAGCTTGGACACAACGTTGTACTAATGGGATTATGTGTTCTTGAACTAACCTGGTTTGAATATGGACTATTCAGATCTCAAGAAGAGGAGCATGGGATTGTTCAAATATGTTCATTTTGAAATAATTTTTATCTGCCTTTCAGATGGCAGGTATCAAGCAACTGTTCCTTTTGGGAAAGTTAATTTTGGTCCTTTGTCCTGATGTTAAGCTTGTACACTGAAATAGCTAGAAAAATCTGAGTGTTTAAAGCTCAGGTTATTTTTCTATAACTTGAAAGAAGCATTCAGTTTGTAGGAAGCTGTTGATATTTTGTAAAATTAACAGAAGTATCCTAAAAGATCTTAAGATATTATCATACTTCCATACAATTTTTTAAAATCTCAAAATCTGTCCTGTAGAAAAAAACTAAAATTCTTTCCAAACTGGTGCCAAATGTCAAAATATTAGAATTTTCCATGTAACCAAGACAATAATTTTCTTAATTTATCTGTTTGAATTTTACAGATGCCTAAACAAAACTCTAAATGTTGCAAGTATATAAAATTCTATACTTCCAACATTTTGAGAAGTGATAATCCTAAATTATAAGGTAAAGGAGAGAACCACTTAGAATATATTTTCAAGCTCACTCTTGATTTCAGTTCTTTTTGCTATTCTTATAGAACACAACAGCAAAACTTTCCTTTACTGATAGTTATCTGTCTCTCTGTTTTCTTTCAAAAGTCCATGAAGAAGAAAGAACATTTAGATGAGGATCCGCATTTAATTGTTATGAGCCCTTTTTTTTGGAGGTGTTTAACTTATGTTTCACTATGAGAATTCAGACACTAGACACCTTTTTGTCTTGATATTGTGAGGGCTATGGTACAGCAGAACCACCATCCCGAGTCTGGCACAGATATGAAAGGACTTCGAATGGGACTGTCTTCTCTCACTTTATCTACCTAAGAGCCCAGGAACCGAGTTGTGATCTAAGCTATTTCTCTAGAACATAGCAAAAGTGAATGAAATAAAGTAGCCAGCTCAATGGAGCAAACCTTTCAGAAGACAAACAGTTTCTCCCATCTCTAGCTGGTGGCCGAGAATGTCTAAGATGGACCAAGTGAAATACCATACTTTTATATGACTAAAGGTGCATGAGGTGAATCCAGTGGTACTGAATACATAGTTTTGTTACTGATGACAGAAGCTGTCAGGCTGAAATAGCTTCATCAGCAGTGTCTTCTCCTACCAAATTTCTGCCTTTCTCTTCTCTTACACAGGGTAAAGCTCAGACTATTTCAGACAGATAGGGTGTTCATTTGAACTTTAATAACTGATGGGGTACTCAGACACTGTTGATAATGGTTGTCACATTAGAATCATAGAATCATAAAACAGTTTGGGCTGGAAAGGACCTTAAAGATCATCTAGTTCCAAACCCCCTGCCAAGGGCAGGGACATTCCACTAGACCAGGTTGCTCAAAGCCCCATCCAGCCTGGCCTTGAACACTGCCAGGGATGGGGCAGCCACAACTTCTCTGGGCAACCTCTTCCAGTGCCTGACCACCCTCACAGTAAAGAATTTCTTCCCTACATCTAATCTAAATCTACCCTCTTTAAGTTTAAAGCCATTACCCCTTGTCCTACCACTACATGCCCTTGTAAAATGTCCCTCTCCAGCTTTCCTGTAGGCCCCCTTTAGCTACTGGAAGGATGCTAGAAGGTGTCCCCAGAGCCTCGTCTTCTCCAGGCTGAACAACCCCAACTCTCTCAACCTGTCTTCATACCA
Organism: Astur gentilis; assembly: GCF_929443795.1. Lineage (NCBI taxonomy): Eukaryota > Metazoa > Chordata > Aves > Accipitriformes > Accipitridae > Astur > Astur gentilis. Next base: position 82,348,486 of record NC_064919.1, on the reverse strand, counting down.
GAGGTGCTCCAGCCCTCTGATCATCTTCATGGTCCTCCTCCGGATTTGCTCAAGCAGGTCCATGTCCTTCTTATGCTGGGGGGCCCCGAGCCAAAGTACTGCAGGTGGGGTCTCACAAGAGTGGAATAGAGGGGTCAATCACCTTGCTGACCTGCTGGTCACACTTTTTTTGATGCAGCCCAGGATACAGTTGGCTTTCTGAGTTGCAAACACCCACTGCCAGTTTGTGTTGAGCTTCTCATCAACCAACACCCCCAGGTCCTTCTCCTCTGGGCTGCTCTCAATCCATTCTCTGCCCAGCCTGTATCTGTGCTTGGGATTGCCCCGAACCATTTGCAGGACCTTGCACTTGGCCTCGTTGAACTTCATGAGGTTCACACAGGCCCACCTCTCAAGCCTGTCAAGGTTCCTCTGGATCGCATCCTTTCCCTCCAGCATGTTGACTGCACTACACAGCTTGGTGTCATCAGCAAACTTGCTGAGGGTGCACTTGATCCCACTGTCCATGTCACCGACAAAGATGCTAAACAGCACCGGTCCCAGTACCCACCCCTGAGGAACGCCACTCATCACTGCTCTCCACTTGGATATCAAGCCATTGACCACAACTGTTTGAGTGCCACCATCCAGCCAGTTCCTTATCCACCGAGTGGTCCATCCATCAGGTCCATGTCTCTCCAATTTAGAGACAAAGATGTCATGTGGGACAGTGTCAAATGCTTTGCACAAATCCAGGCAGATGACATCGGTTGCTCTTCCCTTATCCACCGATGCTGTAACCCTCATAGAAGGCCACCAAATTTGTCTGGCACTATTTGCCCTTAGCGAAGCCATGTTGGCTGTCATCAATCACTTCTTTATTTTCCATGTGCCATTAGTATTCTATTTCCATTAGTATGTAGAAAAGCTAGACTGAAAACTCATATAACAAGAGACTATCAAATGTAAACTTTGTAGGAAGCATTGAGGCAACGACGAAAGACACAGTATATTTGCCATGGGTATGTTCACATGCTGTAATGCATTTGATGCTGAAACACATTACCCAGAAGGAATTACAGATGCTCTTGCTTTGACCCACATTACATTTTTTGTTTTCAATATCAAGTCTGTCAAGCATTTTTCTTCATTCCTGTTTGGTCAGTTATAAACTGCAGCCTTTTTGCCTGAGTATTCAGATTGCTCCTGATTTTATAGCCACGAACCTGTCTGTTTTATGTAGCTTTTGTTGGTTGCATTCTGCCTTCATGTGTTTATTTCCTATGCTTAGCACAGCATTTTCTGATCTGTAGTTAACCACTGTCAGAACTGATCAAGAATTTCTCCCTTTCCTCAGGGTAATTAATAGGGAAACTTCTTTCTTATTTTATTTTGGAAATGTTTGTAAAAATTAATGAAGCATGTTTTGCTAAATTGAAGTTGTTGAACTTTTACAACTGAAATATATGCTGCCTTAGTGAGAAAGACTTAAGCATGGAGGAAAAAATAATGCATAGATAGTCCTTACTAAAGGAATCACAAAAATTGCATGTATTTATATTGTTTATTTTTTAATTGCATAGCTTGCAAATCTTAAGGAAAAATACACTTATGTTACTGATCAATTAAGACTAGTGCATTCAGTCTTGTATTTAAAGTACATTAAGTTTCTAGCCTGAACATCTCCAGTTTATACAATCTAACTTACACCCAGGATAGAGGATTTGAAATTTTGTCAATATACTGGGTTAGGAAAAGCAATGAACAAACATAATCTGTACATTTCATTTGGGATAGCACCTATTGTTAAATGTCTTTGCCTAGATTATGGTACTTCAACAGAAAGGTTAGGTTAAATTTACACGTGTGAACAAAAAAAGAACACACACTGAAAATGAGGAATTTCCATCTGAAACTGCAGGAAAGGGAAATCTTTAACTCATGTGCATGATAAGTCTTTGTTGCCCAGCTTTTTCTTCCTATTGTCATTATGATCTCTTTTTGACAGTAGTTGCCCTGCTGAATTCATCACTTTGTTCAGCAGTATAAGGCTTAACTCTCAGTGTTTTCTCCCTCTTCTTTCCTCTTTTCTTTGTTCTTCCAAATAGATTAGTAATCTGATTTGACTCTACCCTCATTCTAATGAATGAAATAGACGAGAAGGAAAAGATGACATTGAAATCATTGTTTAAACATGGTGATGCTGGAGGACTATTAGACTCCTAAATCCGGGAGTGGTACTCTGAGATAGATAATGAAGTTCCCAGTCCAATGTGTAAGAAGACGTAAAAATCTCAGGATGAAGTTTTCAGTGCTGTGGATTTGAACAGGGTGCAGCCAGGTTTAAAACATGTCTGCAGTTTCACTTCTCTCTTGGACTTAAGGTCCTACCACTGGAGTGAGCTAGGTGACTCCAGAAGGCTGGGATTCCAAACCTCAAATCAGATCCAGACTTAGTTCACTTTTGTCTAAGTGCATGGAGGTGGGGATATTTGACTTTTCTGTAATAACTAACTGAGGAGAGCCTGTATACCAAAAGAAGTAGACCTCAGCTTTCTAGACTCCTCTACCCAAAGGAGTTTTAAATTAGTGACGACTTTATTTACTCTTTTATATCCTTCAGATGGAAAATTCTTATTCCTCCTTGCATGCTTTGTTTCCTTTAACCACACTGGGAATGCTATTTGATATGATGATGATGATGATGATGATAACAACGACTTATTTATGGACTATTTCTTTCTCTGATGGAGAGTGCTTTGACAGCATTCAATTGACGTTGCTGAAATGAAGGAAAGTTTTCATTCAATTGTCTTGGACTTGCATCAGATAATATTTCCTGAAGAATTCCACTCTTGAACACCATAGCTCCATTGGTGAACAGTAAGTACTCTTCTACCATGACTGAATTCACTCAGAGAAGGCAGCATAAGATGGATAGAGTGAAAGGTTAGCTTTTATTGCATAGCATTGGCTGAGAAAATTGTGTCGCTAGGTGAACTCTTTCTTCTTCTAAAATTTGAGTTTGCTTAGGTTACATGGTAGAGCAAGAATGGAAGACCAGATGGAATCGGGACTTCATGGGATAGAACAAATACACATCTGATTACAAATATATACTTCTGATTTCAAAATTAATACTCACATAGAAGGCAGTCTTCAGTATTGTGTGCAGGAAATACTACTTTAAATACACATAAATTTAACAAAATAAAGCCACAAAATAAAACTAGAGGTACAATTTGGCTAAACAGGTCTAAGAGGGAAGGTGGTCTGGGAAGGAACACGGAACCATGGATTTTCCAACAGACCATACTGTGTGTGTAGGTATGTGCATGTATGTTTTCCTTCTGCCCCCATGAAGAACAAGCTATTTATTGTTAGGTATCTAAATATAAATTTTGCGATCACATTGAAGAGCCCAATATGAGAATATACTTACACAATTTTGATTAAAGTGGCAAAAAAGAGAAACATGGCATGGAGAGAAATTTGCAAATGACAGCAAGGTGTGACATTGGGCAACCTGGGACTGTCAACCTCCAGCTTACATTTTCTAATAGCATATGAAATGTATTTTGCAATATCCATTCATTTTGTTTTGGCATCATTGACATTGTGCTGCCTTTGCACAGGTGTGACGGGGAGTTGATGGGCTGTGCATCAGTTTCATTAGAACTGAAGAACTGACTTAATACCTCTGCTGGACAAGCAAAAAACCCCACTGTAAAGCTCCAAAGAGCAGTGTTTATAAGTTTTCAAATAGAAGCTGAGAAATACCAATAAAGTTTGGATTCAGCTCAAGTGCACCATCAACCTCAGGCAGCTTCCTGGTATTTTTATTTATTTATTTATTTATTATGATCCATTTGTCTAGTACCACTGAAAGATCTATAGAGAAAATTACTGGGGCAAAATGTATATGCAATTGCACATTGTACAATAGGAGCAAATAATTCCTGTTCTCATTATTTGGATCGATAATTTCCTAAACTAGTATTAACAAGAGCAACAACTTTACTAGGTTAACGTGGTTTTGTACTGAGTAATGACTGCCTGGAGAAGGAAAGAACAGAGGGAGTAAATCCTAGCAGCCTTTTACTATTGAGGTAGCACATGCAAGTGAATCAATAGTGGCTGGTAAGGTGGTGCTGTAAAGATGCTTTATTGGTTTGACTAAGTAGGTTGGCAGGGAAGCTGCTGCAAGTATCAGTACGAACAATCAAATCTGGTCCAAACACAGTGCCTTCACTTTCTTGGAAGCACTAAAAATAACGTTTTGGTCATAAGAGCCTACGTCATCCAACCTGGCCTTGTGTCAAGGTTGTGGACTGTCTAGCTAGTTCAAACATTTTCTTTTACTCACAAAAGATACCTTACCTCAGCCATTTGCAAAGGAGTTTCTCACAGAAGGCTGGTAACGAGCTACACGCACACTACAGTCCATTGCGAAAGAAAAGCATAGGGCAGCTCCGAAGAGCTTAGTTTTGATTTGCAAGAGCATAGATTCCTTCCTACCCACCTCTGCACACCTACCAGGGGCAGCTAAAAGGAGTCTCAGTGCTAAGCTCCCTTTGTAGCCAGAGAGTCCTCCAAGGGGTGCTTCAGTCTTGCTTAGATCTGCCTGACTCTCGAAAGCAGCCTGTCTCTCTCCATTTACTGCCTAGGGAGTCTATGGAGACCAGGCTCCCAAGTTAAATCCTTTGCTTAGGTACCTAAATTTAGAAAGGCTGAATCTAAGCCCACAAGGGCACAGCCAGTGAGTTAGTTGTTTTTCAGCAGAGAAGCCATAACTTATTGAAGGATGCTACAGTGATTCTTTGGGGTTTTTTTGAACATACATCAATTACAGTTTTGCCGAACAGAAATTTGTTGACATACCTGAGTTTCAACTTTGTTTTCAACAAATTACAATCTGCTACCATCCTTTCAGCACCATTAGCTTTGCCCATGCCTAGGGCACAAGAAGTCTTAAAAGTGCTTTAATTAATACTTTCTTAAATGTATTTTATTAGTAGTAGCATTGGTAGTAATAACAATAAATAATAACACTATGGACATATAAGAAAACTGGTAAATAAACAGTTTTACGTATGTCCGTGCCCTTGGCATGGACAAAGATAACGGTGTTTACTACTATTATTAATTAGTAGCAGTAGTAGTACTATTATTTGTATTTGTATCTGTGTTTGGTTGTGTGTTTGTATTGCAGTAGTGTTTAAGAAACAGCTGCAGTGACAGATCAGGATTTCATTTAACTATGTATTGTGCAAATACAGGACCTTCAGATAATTTACAAGCCAAGCATAAAACAGAGCTAGTGAATAAGCACAAGTATACATACACATGCAGGGGTTTTTGTTTGTTTCTCTTTGTGTGTAAGAGAGAGTGTAAATGTATTTTCTATGTGCTAGACTACAACAGAACAAGGTGATGATTGTAGTGCACTAAACACCTAAACAGAATAAACAAGCCCAGAATCTTAGATTTGTTTGAGTATAAAACTTGCAGCAAACAAGGATATTGAGAAAGTTCCCTGAAATTCACGTGAACTGAACCAAATGAGAGTCACATAAGTCTCCTCCAAACTGCATGAGGTTTGTTTCTACCCAAAATCAAAACCAGGAAAAGATCTGGCGTTCTAAAGAGCCAAACATAGTATGAAATCTCATTGCAAAAGCTTTCACAGAAAAATAGGATCAGAGACTACCCATCACCAACTCTTCCACTTAGCAACATTGTTGATACTAAGACATATGTTGAATATTTTAGGGATTTCAGTCCTTAGTGTTTCATTTTTCTCTCTTGACAGTCAAATGACCTTCTCTAGTGACAAGATGTTGGGCCGATAGCTAGACACATATCTAACTACACATTCACAGTTTTGATTATGTAAAGTTAGAGATCTTGACAGATTTTAAATCAATTACTATTTTGAGAAGCAAAGAATGCACAAGAATGATTTTAGCTATGTCTGGCTTCTACCAGGATTCCTGAAAGAAGGTGGAAAGAGAGGGAAAGCAAAAAGGCTCTGCAATTTCTTCTTGACGCTCACTTATGACAAACATACATCCCCCAACTAAAAATGGTCATTGTTGAGCCTGGATTCATCACTGTAAATGAGACATGTAAGTTATGAGCAAAACTAACCTTGACTTCTAACATCGGGAAACAAAGACACTTCCAGAGACTTCAGGCAGCCTGGAGGTACTTCTCTCCTTTTCCATGGCTACAGAAAGTGCCTGGACGCCTACTGCAAAATCCTTCATTACACCTCAAAACCAGAAACCCTTCTGTCTCTGTGATCATTGTACTGGTGCAGGCTATTTGGGTTTGAAGAATATCTAACAACAGAGTCTCAGTTATATACATAAAATATAGCACTGACTATGGATTAGAAAGGGGCTGCCAAGTGCAGCATTCAAACACCTGGCGATATTGATTTTACACTTTTCCTGTGATTCTACATCATGTTCCTTTAGTTTCTGGAAATCTCTATAAGTTTTATACTGACATAAATTGTGATAAAAAAGGAATCAAATAATCTCCCTTCCCCCTCCAGAAATAGTTAGGAAAGCTCTATAGCACCATTAATATTTTTGTTAATGTAGGTGAACTCAAGGAGGGCAAAAGTATGGGGAAAGTTAAATCTACCCTCTTAGTGTGTTGGTTTTGTTTCTATATTGGCTTTAGATTTGCTCTCCTAGTAACAAACATAAGAATATAAATATAAGAAAATTCATCTGGAATCCCTTTTATTATATGATTGTTATCACTACCGGTTTTTTTTAAATGCATCCAACAGAAGGTCAACTGACCATCTCAAATTAACCTCTTGGTTCAATTAGAAACCAGAGGTACTAAGACCATCCTCAAGAAAGGACATTGGATATATCCTGCACTTCATGAACATCCGATGCTTTGTATAGTGAAATAGCAATAAGAAGTGGATACAGTCCTCTGAAATCCTCCATGTTTTACACTGTGACAGATGGAAGGACAGCTGCCCTTAAGGACCCCTTTATTTTCAAAATTCATAAAGTCACAGGGTTGCTTTCATGTTACTTGCAGAAGGAGTATGGAGGGTTTAGGGGTTTGGGTTTTTTTGGTTTTGAGTCCTGCGAAGGGACATGTATCCTTGTAGTTCCCTTGCTGATGAATCGGTGAAAGTCTTCTAGTGAAGCTAATTAGTGCTGCCTTAGATTCAAAACTCTAGTATGAAGCCAAAGGTATAGCAGAATATCCAGACTTCTGAAAAAAACCTGTCAGATTCTGAATGTTGTTGCTTGAACAACTAGCTTAGGAAGAACAAAGCCAATATTTTGTGATGTCTCATCATCAATGGAGGGGTTTGGAGCTCTACCCAGAGGGCAGGTTTGATAATACTGTTATTAATTTTATATGTATATATGTGAATTCACAGTACTATGGTATTAAATGCACTTGCTGTCCACTTTTTCCTTAAATTTGATTTTCAACAGTTCCAGTAAATAGTTTGTACAAGAGCTGTAAAGACTAGAGTCCAGTAACAAAGCTGGTATTAAAGAAACATAGAAGGGTTGAATAATTAAAAACCAACCAACCAAACAAACAAAAATCCACAAACAAAACAGACAGGAGTGACAAAGAAAAAGACTTTCACAGAACTGGAGCAGGACGTAGTGGCTTGTCTGTCAAAGAAATTGCTTAATTAGAAAATTAACAGTATCATCAAGAGATAGTAGTGCACAGTTAAGCTTTTGAGTAGTCTTTCAATATGCCTACATCACTTGGATCACAGGTTCCTTCAGGGCAAATTAGCAATGTTTATTTAAGCAAATCATGTGGCTGCTCCCATGGGAACCTCTACTTCTTTGACTTCGGCACCCAAGAATCACACAGATCATCATATATCACCTCCAGAGGCTGAGAAGAATTTTAATAGCAATAATATTTTGTTTCAATTCTTGAACACGCACTGATGAGTTTCACAGTTGCAAACCATATGACATGAGAGACAGTAGTGGCAGCTTTGAATTTTGAAGGTCTTAAGTTCCCAAGAAGGTGCTTTTTAAGCAACTTTTAATGAGTTGGGTAAAGTAGGCTTTCCAGCATAGGCATTCTTGAGATTAATTCTGGCAGGTGTTCCAGTGAATAAGTAAAAAAAAAGGTTGCTGTTGTAAAATGCTTTCTTAGGATTCTGCTACCTCTACTGTAACCAAATAAAAGTAAGAAAAAGCAGGCATTTAGGAAGAGATATGATATATCCTTCTTTCAGCCGAAATTGGTTATGGATGGGATACATACATGAGCATTAATTTATTATCATTAAAAAAAGATCTTTGGGGGAAAATCTTTTATTTTCTCAAAAATATTTGGAGAGTGAAGACTGAAAAGTGAATGGGAAAGGAGCCCTGAAGATCTTTAGACAGGGAAGAAATATGCCATATGAATTCAGACAACTCAATTCAAGCCAAAGAGTTCAAAGATACTAGCTAAGTAGTTTAAAAGCCACTTGTGAAGGAATAGTTGGTTTTGTCTAAAAAATGCTACAGAAACATCCAGAAAAGGGACATCTTGGAGGAAGTCTTTGTGAAATCCACAAAACTCCCACTAATAGCCATCTTCTTGGTTTAAGTTTCATAAAGGTCAGTGAATGTGGACAAAAAGAGTGAGACAAATCCAAATGTCTTGGAATTCATCAAATTTCTGAGAATATATCTAGCTGGTTAAAGTGTGATTTTAAACATGGATAGGCATAGATTTGATTAAAAGAGAAGAGGCATTTACTGATGCTGCTTTGTCTCTGACAGTGCTATAGACACTGCCAGAGAGTCTCAAATAATTAGCAAGATTGTGGCCACAGTGGAAAAAAATTATTTGGCACAGACAAATCTAAAGCGTTATTCCCAAGATATAAATAATATGTTACTCAAAGGGAATGGCTCCTGGATACAATTGTACATGCCTGTGGCAAGAACACCTCACCAAAAATGCGTTTGTAAAGAACACTGTTAGAAATGCATGAATTTGCCAAAATTAAGATATATGCCTATTGCTTGAGTCTGAATAAGCCAGAGTTTATTTGGTTTCTAGGATTTCCTTGAGTGGGACATTGCCTTGAAAGCAAAGGTAATACAAGCATTGACAAGAAAGTCATGACAAATATTAGATTCCAGAAAAAGAATGAACTGGAAGATGGGAATTCACTGTCATTGGAGAAGATGAGAAAGAGAAGACTCTTTCAGCTAAATTATGCTCTTTTTTATAATAATATTGCTAGTTTTTAACTGAGCTTTAATTAAATTACTTTGCATTCCTCATAGCTTGTGTTTGCATTCCTGATAGACTTAAAGTAAAGCACATTTTTAATTTTGCAATTGCTGCACTTGCTTTTCACTCTTAGTTGACCTCATCATTTGTTAGAAGCCTACATGGCCTTAACAGTTGAAACGTGAAGTAATTTCTTCCGAATAGAGGACTACTTGCCACTGCTACCGGAAAAAATTGTGTGCAGGTTTTTTGCGGGGGGTGAACAAACACTCAGATTTAGAAGAGAGGAGCTGGTTACTCCTCCAATATCTTTAAATATTTGGATCATAGCAGCATGGAAGATGACAGGGCTTAGAGGGTCTCAAGAGTTCATCTACTCATATACCCCTCCTCTAAGGGGGTATGAACTGCCCTGTTCCAGATAGATGTTCATCTAAAATGTTCTTAAAAGCTTTCATTCATAGAGATTCTGCAACTTCCCTAGGCTATCTTTCCCAGAGCGATGAGAACGTTAGATAAAAGCAAAGTGAATGTATTAACTTTCATTGAGCGTACACAAGCTATGTTTTTGCTAGCTGAGCTCTTTATAGTTGAACAAGAAGTTGTGCTGGACGGATTCTAATTAGATCCACAGCCCCCTCGTGGGTTCATTTTGAAATTCTGTTACCCAATTTCAGTTTCCTGATTAAGCTCCAAATGAAAAGGATGCCAGAAGTCTGCCAAGTAGGGTGCCAAGCCACCAACAAGACCTTAAGCACTAAGTCTATTGCATTGTGGGAGCTCACAAGTCAGGAGAAATGAAATAATGTGAGATATCTGCAGCAAGGCCACAGTGCCACAAACTCATTTCCAAAAATTACTTTCTCATAGGAACCATCACCACCAGGGTTGAAAGAGTGGAATTGGGTTGAAAAAGTGTTGTGAATTCAAAGATGATGGAGTGAAATTTGCTTTCTCCTCTTTGGCTTTTATTTTATTTTATTTTGGTTTACTTTATTTTATGTTCTTTTATTTTTTCTTTTTTTCTTTTCTTTAGGGTGTTTTTTTCCTTTTTCTTTTTTTTTCTTTTCTTTTCTTCTCTTTTCTTTTTCACTGCTGTTTTTAATTTGTGGCCTTGGAGAATTGTTTCCTCAATTTAGCCACAGAATGCATAGAGATTACGGGAAGCAAAGTGCCCCTTTTTTCAGAGAACAGCATGAAAGAAGACATACAACATCCAGATGATTCAAGTCTGTGGGGTGAAAGTATTTTTATTTCCTAAGAACAGAATTCTTTTCTTGTTTAGTCAATAAGAAGCAAAGTGGGGAGGGAAGGGAAGGGAAGGGAAGGGAAGGGAAGGGAAGGGAAGGGAAGGGAAGGGAAGGGAAGGGAAGGGAAGGGAAGGGAAGGGAAGGGAAGGGAAGGGAAGGGAAGGGAAGGGAAGGGAAGGGAAGGGAAGGGAAGGGAAGGGAAGGGAAGGGAAGGGAAGGGAAGGGAAGGGAAGGGAAGGGAAGGGAAGGGAAGGGAAGGGAAGGGAAGGGAAGGGAAGGGAAGGGAAGGGAAGGGAAGGGAAGGGAAGGGAAGGGAAGGGAAGGGAAGGGAAGGGAAGGGAAGGGAAGGGAAGGGAAGGGAAGGTGAGGCAAGGTGAGGTGAGGCGAGGTGAGGCAAGGTGAGGTGAGGCAAGGTGAGGTGAGGCAAGGGGAAAACTACAGGCAGACCTGGAATCGTTCATTTTAGGGATCAGACTGGGTTTTTTTGTTTTGATTTGCATCAATTTTTAATTAGGAATAATTGATCTTAACTTGTTTTACATAGTTCACTTCTACAAGAACTTAAAACACTGTTAATATGACCTTGTTTCTCTGTTAACATAGACATTCATTCCATATCCCTTACTTGAAAAAAAAAAAAATCAGACTAACTTAAGGAGTTCCCAAAATGCATTTCAAGGGTCCCAAAGGAACCATTTAATTGCAGCCATATAATTAAACATAAAAATATTAGATACACCTTAGATAAAGTTTATGTAGCCTCTAGCTTGTTGTCCCCCTAGTTCAGTGGCACTTCACGAAGAAAAGCTTGGCTTTCTAATTAATTGTTAAGCTGTAACATGTTAAGCTGTAACATCTTCAACTGATGAAGAAAAGATGTTTCTATGTCACAAGTCATTCTTCGAAAACCCTCAGTTTTTATCTTGGGAAAACAACGAGAATAAAATTTAGATGCAACTTCCATCTCTCTCGTTGAGAAACTTTCTCTGATTAGAATAACCCAGTTCATTTAAAAAGTTGTTTGAAAGAGGAGAAAAAGAATGTGTCAGAACTGGTAAAGTAGGATATGATTAGACATGAACTGTCTTCTGAATATTATTGTTTTAGAAGTAACAGATTATGAATTTTGTGTCATCTGTATTACCAGAATGAGGGAAAATAATCCCAAGCACGCTTGTTCTCTGCTTACAGACTACTGAAAATGCTTACTTATCCAGGACCATACATTTGGAAGAAATCTGTGTGCTTTCTGATTAAAATGGAGACCTCCTGCCAAAGAATTGTTTGTGTCTGGAGACTGAGAAAAATACCAGATTACATTTGCAACATCTGTAAACCACAGATTTATAGCCAGCAAGGAACTGACCTGTCATGTTAACCGCCCATTAGCTTTAGAGAAAATAATAACTCGCAAAGTATGAAAAAAAAAGAATTGCAAAGATGAGAGTATTACATACTGACAGCTTCAAAACCAGCTTCACAAGACACACCTTCTGGTAGAACTCTAGCAGACCCAATGTAGTGACTTTGCCATGACAAAGAATAGCCATTTATCAGAGCAATATTCACCCCATCTCCCCCCTGCCGGCTGTTTTCAGTCATAGTTTAGCAGAAAAAAGAGAGAAAAGCCTCTGGTTTGCATGTAGTCTACTTTAATTTCTTTCTTTACACAGCAAAAAGTTCAGTGCCTTTTTAGGCAAGTCTTGTGCCCTGTTAGACTGCCTAGACCTTGATGTTCCCTTGACTAACAAGCCTGTAACCTGTAGAGCCAAATGAGTCAGGAGAGCATACAAAGAGAGAGACCTGTGCTGGAGTAGTGGCTCCATCAGTCTCTTATTAGAAATTGGAGGACAGATCCTGTTCTTCTTCACGCTTCTGTAAGAAGAGTAGCTCCAGAGATTTCACTCAAACTGCAGTGGTGTAAATCTAGATGAGAATTTGTTCCTCCGTGACAGCAGCTCTAAACTTAATAGAATTGTGAAGATTGAGGGGTTAAAGTAATGAGTTCCTCAACAGTTCACCTCTTACTGCCAAGTATTCATTAAGCTTGTACTGGACGTCTTAGACAGTCACCTCTAAAGTCTCTGACTTTCTGGTGAGGATACAGTCAATCTTCACTGTAATGTCCTCAAAACTTATATCTCCAAAATGTGCTTTCATTAGATTGCTCTACAAATCACCCCTTTAAGACCAATTCTAAATATGCTTTCTGAACTGTAGAGTGATTAGTGCTGAATGCAGTACTTTGGGTGAGGTCCTAACGAAATACGCTGTATTTCCTTAACAATAATTGAGTTGAAGGCTTTAGTATTAGGGGTTTTTTATTATTAAAATAACTCTCATATCTCTCTCCAGGTCAATATGCTGTAGTACCTTCCCATTAAGCAGATATTATGTCCTTTTATTACATTCTCCGAGACTCATTATTCTGCATTTATCTGCATTGAATTTGCTATCTATTAGCTCAAGTACTTAAATGATCTAAATCCTTCCCTACCTGACTGTATTGTTTCTCACGGATGACCTTTCCTCCCAATTTAGTATCATCTGCACACCAGAAATTTTTAGTTTAAATAATATGCTCTGAGTCATTTAAGGTACTGAAAAAGCTGTGGTTCCAACATTGATCCCTGCGGTGCCCCTGACACAAGTAACTTTGCTGCGGCTTAAAAGCAGAACGCAAAATGTGCGATCTCACCAGCTGCAGTTTAACAATATGGCATTCTCAGTTTGAATGAAAGGTAAAGCCTTGCTTAATAGGTATCTAATTTTTATAAAGGATGTTCTGGCTTTCTTGAAAACAGATGGTTAACACATCTAAAAGTCTTCAGGGCATGCCTACACTATGGTTGCAAAAAAACCTGGGTGCTCGTCCAGCGCTGAGTGACAGTTGGGGATGTGCACCCCGATCCAGGGCAGGCGAGCTCCTGCCACTCCACCTGCCTTTGTCCAACACCATGTTTGAGCCATACCAAAAACTTTGTCACAGCATTGCTTGAACGTAGCTATGCTGCTCCTGGAGACGAACTTGTAATTCGTTTGAGTTTGTCTTTGAAAGCAAGCTGAATGAAGGATAACCCCTGCCCAGCTCCCTGCTGCACATGGTCAGTGCTGGTTTGATAGGACCTAAATCTCACTCCTTTACCCAGGGTGGATGTGCCAGGGTAGCTACAGAGCGAATGTGAAGTTAGGATGGAAGCTAGGATGCTGACAGTGCAGTTGGTAATCTTTACAAACCGCCCATGAGGAAGACCAAGGCTGAAGGCTTCACACTGCTTTACTTTTAGCATGATTGAGATACTTGAAGATGGGCAGCCTTCGGCTTCCCTGACGGTCAAAGGGGAAGACAGACCGTTTCGGAAGGCACCTGTGGCACTGACACCCTTCACCCTGACTATATGTGTTCCTAAACTTCCCAAATTAAGCAACCAAAGTAAAATCTTGAAGTTAGGCAGTCAGAATATTTCTGGGTTTCGATGTTTGGGAGAGGTAGCGTGGATATTGGTGCAACGCAGGCAGGCGTTCCTACTGTCCCTGTGAAGACTACAGCAAACCCAAGGTGCTGTGAAAGATTGGATTGTCTGTCACGAGCTAATTTACCTATGTTGAGCTCTGTGTTCTCAGAGCTGGAGCTGACTAGAAAGAGAGCTTACCTGAGTGTCTCTGTATTACAGTTTTCAGTAGAAAAACATTAAAAGCTTCTGCCTTGTGATTTGGCAGAAGTTCATCAGAATAGGTGAGAAGGTGTGCTAACATACAGCTTTACAGAAAGAAAACTGACACTTTGGAGGACTGGGTTGAAAGGGGCACTCAAGGCTTTTTGGAAGATACCAGCCCAGTGCCTTGCTCAGAAACCCACCCTGCCTCCCCAGGGATGTCAGTCCTTCTTGGGTGCTGGGACTTTCTCCTCCTGCTGTAACCCACCCTCTCAAAGCTCACTTCTTGCAACCAGCTTTCCTTAGCTCTCCTCTGCTTGGGGTTATCAATTCTAATTACTATACTCTAAGGGGTCAAGCTGTGCCTAAGGCTTTTCTTAACCTTGGGTACGGCTTGTATCTACGGCAATGCGTGTTCTCCGTGGCTGGGTGTTACAGAACTCTCTGAGGACAGACAGTTGCCTACGCAGCCAAGATTTACATTTTCCTTGAAAAGCAGGGTGAAGGAGGTACTGGTGAGAAAATCAACAAAAATACTTCAAGAGCTGTATTTTACTTTAGTAATTGAAATGTGTTTCAGCTCCAAAACTTGTGGTGATATTTTCCACTTACTGTATTTTTTTCTTCCTGCTGAAAAATAGGTTGCTATGACTGAGTAGATTTTCTTTTTCCTAACAGCAGAAAAAGAACCAATTGTGTATGCACAATTTTAAGTTATTTAAATTCCATCGCCCCAAAAAGTGATTATTTTCTTTCCCTACGAGGCGTTCCAACAAATTTCATGCAGTCAAGGCAGGCTTAGCTACTTCTTTCTTTGGCTTTTTCACTTCTCTCTGTTCCCCCAGGATGTTCTACGATGATTATTTCTTTCTGTCTTTATTTTCTTTCTCTTTCTTTCTTCCTTTTTTTTTTCCTTTTTTTTTTTTTTTTTTTTTTACAACTCGTTTCCCTGAGGCAGACTGCAACAGTAATGCTGAAGCACTGCTAAATTCAGTGAGGAAAAATCATCAGTATTTGATGGCGTCACAGTACTAGCATGTTGGATAAGCTGTTATCACACTTATGTGGCATGAACCAGCAAAGAAAACATACGCCAGAAATCTGTATGTTCATGTGTGATTTTATTAATTTAAAGGCTAATTCCATCTCTTTTGCACAAATACTATCAGACTGGTTTAGATGAAAGAAAAGACAGGAGCTAATAGGTCTCAGGGGACAGATATTTAGAGCCTTTTGACACCTCGGTATTTCAAATATGTAACGTCTGGAAAGTGCTTAATCCTGAATTTATAAAGCTCTAGAGAATGAAGTCTTCCATTCATTCACAACATAGGTCATAGATATCACTCACAGCACACTAGAACATTTCCAGATGAGGAGGGCCCACCCATACAGATGATGGGATTTTTCATATTTCACGTTAGCTTACACTCTCACTCTTCTTTTGAGACTGTACAAAAGAGGACATATTTCATTCACAGTTTTCTGAGACGGGCTCTGTCCATTAGAAAGTTAGTGAAAGTAAAAAACTTACTTCATTTCAAGAACTTTGAAGGTACCGTACGGCAGCAGTTTTCAGGAGGTTAATTGCCACTGATACTTCTCACAGACATTCAACAGTGGCTAAGCTTCCTCCCCGTTACAATCAGTCCTAGTCACTCATATTCACAGCTCTAGCTCATCGTCTTTCTCTCTCTTCCTTCTTTCATGTGGAAAGGTAAAAAGGAGTTCAGCCTGTTTGATTAAAAAAATTATTAAAATACTTGGAAAAACCTGACAACTTCAATATGAGTTTTTCTGAGGTTTGGGTTGTTTTAGTCAGACTAGGTAAGGAAGCGGATAGATAAACAGACCAGTTGTGTTTTGTTTTTTTTTCTTATTCCTTAGTTATCCTCCCAAATGCCTCCTTTTTTTGCATTTTAGTGGGGGTTTAAGTTCAGGATACTTCTGTCCTGTCACTAGATTAACTGAGGAAAGGGATAGCTTTTTATACCCCTGGCAGTAACCGCTTGGTTTGTGCCATCATAGATGTCCATACTCGCATAGCTGTGCTATTCCCCAGTGAAGTCAGAGGAGCAGCTACCTGCATCTCAGCTGAAAAAGGAAACAAAAGACCACAAGCATGCCTATCTCAATAGTTTCACTGATCTAACTTCAAAGCACAAATACCAGAAATATTTTAGGAACAAGTAATTCAAACAATAATGGAAATACTATTGGGAAAAGTATTTTTTCTAAATTAAATATCTTCTGATTTCCTTTTCCATCTCCACTGCTATTTAAAATAATTATTAAAAAAAAATAATTGTTAACATCATCAATCACAGCCAATAT
Organism: Astur gentilis; assembly: GCF_929443795.1. Taxonomy (NCBI): domain Eukaryota; kingdom Metazoa; phylum Chordata; class Aves; order Accipitriformes; family Accipitridae; genus Astur; species Astur gentilis. The sequence goes on along the minus strand of NC_064919.1, from coordinate 82,332,015 downwards.
TTTTTAATGAAAAGTGTTCATTTTTTTAAGGAAATTGCTGTTAAGCAGCCAACCTTTTTATACTTGGGAGAAAAAAAAAACCCAACCTTTTTATTTGCTCAGGCTGCAGATTAAGGATTTGAACTTTGTTATTAACTAAACTAGACTTTCATACACTTTATACTGCAGTTACCAATGAGACATGAATCTTGTTTTGAGCTCTTAGTGACTAAATCTTGGTGCCAGCAGACAAAGAGAGTCAGCCTTTTGAGATTTACAGATAAAAAAGAAAAAAAAAGTTACCAATATTTTCTTTGATCTTTCATCTAAATAAAAACAAGATTATTGTACCTTTTCTTTCTCCAAAAATAGCTCTTGCTCTTCTGCTGATAATTTGATGAAACACTTAACTGAATTGTCAAATATCAGAAAACTCCTTTCTTTCCTAGGAAAAATAGGACCAGCTTTCCTATGCAAAAATGTAATATAAGTTGTTGGTATCTGAGGCCTAAACTAAAACTTGCTGAAGTCAGTGAATATGAAGCTATTCGTATTCAGAAGCTGTCTTTCGAATAGTAGCATTTCTTGGCCCCTGTAATAATACAGATGGTAGAGCACTAGGAGGTAGGAGACCTGGGTTCCTTAGCCTAAGGAAAGTTGTTCTTCCAGCAATTCCACTTCAGAAGCCCAAACCAGACTTGAAAGGAGTGTTCCCCTCTGCTCCATATGACTTGCTGTGTAGTTTTGCATGCATGGCTTAAAGGTCCAAAAGGAAATCTGAATTTGCAACCAAGGAGCTTAGCTAAGAAGAACTCTGCTTCCTGGAGGACTCACAACTGTTCACTTAACCGAGTAATCGCTGGATGAAAACAAGGACAAATTTAGGTGCGAACCAGGGTTTAGACTCATCTTTTCTTTTGCCATTCCAGCTCACTGGCAGACTTTTCTGATTACACAGCCAGAACCACAGCTTCCCAGGACCTGTGGGTCTTTCCCATCCAGCTTCACACCAACCTCACTACAGAGGAGAGGTGGATTACAGACAGCTTCTTCAGCATACCTCAGGCCCCGCTACTAGGCTTGTGTTTTGTGGTGAAGTAACTTCCATTTAAAATGCCTTTTCAGCAACCCTGGTTCACCTCTGGGACACAGCTCGGGTGATTGTTTTATAGACAACACATAATCTCTGGTTATACACCACAATACAGACAGCACCACCATTGGAGGTGGGAAGAGCTAGCCAAAGCCTGAGCCTACTTGGCATGCCAAGATGCTCTGAAGACTTAGCAATTTCGGTGATAAATTCCCCAAAATAGGAAATAAGTATCTAAGCACTTGGTTCAGTAAAGGCAAAGATGCTGTTGAGAATTTTCCTAAGATAACACTAATTATCTGGGAATCTTCCTCCTGAAACCTTCAATAGATAGGGTGTCTCACGTGTCTAAGCAGTTTGTTTTCTTTCTAACTTAGTTTCCTGAATGTAGGAACTGAAATTCCACCAAAATGTCACTTTAAATGCCTGGGTGGTTAGTTGAATGCCTATTTAAGTATCTCAAAAAGACATTTAGGTGCCTAGACACATATGTAGCTGTCTTTAGACACTAAAATTTGTGGAAGTGCATCTTGCTGATAAGGGAGACTGAAGAGAGATATAAAAAGGCTAAGTATCTTCCTATACCTGACTTTGACATTGAGTCCCTTTAAATTTTACTTTGGGGAGGGGGGTTCTCTCTCTCTCTAAATGAAATTCATATCCTGCAACCTATAAACAGGAGCAATGAATATTATTTACTCACTGTCTTTTTTTTACAAGTGTAGAAAGACCTGATTCAGATCTGGTCTGATGACTCATTTTAATAGACCCAGTGTGATTTTAATTGGTTCAGGTGTTGATTTTATCCCTCTTGTGAAGTATCTTGCTGCAGAGAATGAGAATCTTAAAATGATCTGTGTTGAGATTAAGTAATATCTCTTTTAAAATTTTCTTTGTTTTGTCCTTTGATTGATCTGTATCTGTACCTAATGGATGCAAAAGAGTGCTTTATTTCAGAAGCTATTAACTCAGAGACAAAAATTCTATGTGATTTTTCTTACTAACAGCCAATATTTATGGATTCTGTTGGGCCATATGGACAGTACTTCATTGTCACCACAGTCTTCCATGTAGAGGGAATTTATAGTTTGTAACCTGCATTTTCCCCTCCCCAGAAAATATGGAAAAGCATAGGACTGCCAACAGCTACTGAACCATTTGTGGCATTATAAGCAAGAAACGTGATGTAAGGAGGGACAAAAACTAATCAACCAGATAAACAAACAAATCTTCCTTTCAATATCATTTTTTCCCTGCTGAAACCTCTAAATTTAGGAGAAGGATGACTTTGGAGAGTAAGTCTGTTATGAACATCAGGTCATACTGTTGCATAGACAGAGAGATGAACCACATGTTGTGATGATGGAGAAAAGTGGTCATTTGAGAAACAGGATCCAGTAGAGATCCAGAGTTGTTGATGGGTTGAAGAATTTAAAGTTTCATGGATACATATATGTATGTAGAGGGAGAGACGGAGGTTTCAGGATAATCTGAAACATTTCTAGCTCCTGATGTTGATGGTCTGTTGGCAAAGGTAGGTAGGGTCTTCTCCTAATGAGACTATGGAGACATTATAGAATCAAAAGCTTCAAGGAATAGATTAATTCCTGAAAGCATAATCAGCACACCAGCAGCAAGGTGGTAAGCTACTGTGTGGTTATCACAGTGCCACTGAAGAATGTCTCCTATCTTGTGAAACTTCCACAAAGATTTCATTACTTTGATGTCACTTGACAACTTTGACGTGACATAAAGCAGATGACTATCAAAATTTGTCTCCCATTTCCATCTTATATTTATTCATTGCTTTGCTTCTGTTTAGGACACATATCTCTGTTTGTAAAAGCACTAGGTTCAAGATCATCACCAGAAAAAATCTAGTAGACATTGACAGGTTTGGATCAGAATTTCAGATTTCCTGACAAAGAATATCCTGTGCTCAGAAGTGTTGCAATATTAGAACATTCCTAAGAACTGGCAGGATTCTGGCACTTGAGCAGTTAAGTCAGTCCAACACAGGCTGAGTTACCCACCAAGGTAAAATGTAAAATAAAACGCACTGAAACACATCTCATCAGCACTCAGTATTATTTATGGAGAGTGCCTGGGCATTCCAGCGGGTAATACTTCTGTTGTTTGTTTAAGTAAAATAACTAATTTGTCTCTTTAATAAGAACTTTATAGATATCCTGTGAATTTGTATGTCAGCAGCACTTCGAAAAGATGGTGTGTGCGTAGACAGACTGACTGAGCATAAACTACTGAGAGCTTTACTCTGTAGCTAGAAAGATGAACCTGAGGGTAAAATATTTCAGAACTATTCTGACAACAATGCAAGTTTATGAAATGCTTGTGTTGGGAGAAAAAAAGATTATAATAATACTCTGCACATGAGTTGCACTTTTCACCTGGGAAACCTAAAGTATTTTTCAGACATCAGCACTCCCAAGAGGAAGGTCTTGTGTTATTCTACAGATGGATGAACCAAAGTACAGGGGCATCTATCACCTTTCTGGCTCCCTCTGCAGTAAAGACGACTTTTCCACTGGGCAGTAAATGATGCCCTATGTTCTAAACTGATTTTAAAAATGAGAGAAAAAGAAAGAAAGAGAGGGAGAGAAAGAATGAAAATGTCTTTTAAAGTTTTAATGAACTGTCAGAGTTATGGATTGGTTGCAATTTAGCAATACTAATTTTAATAGAAATGGTTGGAAACTTTTGCAGGTTTTATCTTATTTGTATAACTTGATCTTGGTTTTTTTTCAAAGCACTTAAAACAACATGCAACAATTTTCTCCACTACTCTTCTTGTTGTTGGGAGGGTAGTTTCTCTAACAAGTGATTTTTAAAGTACTTTATGCACATATGTATTAGCAAAACCAAGAATAGAAGTCCTAATGTCTGGACAACTTTCTCCCACCTAATTCTATAATAGAAGTTACTTTGTTTTTTATGTTATTATTAATGAAACTTTTATTAATTTCATCTCATACAAGATTTTTACTTGGGAAAAAAAGAAACCTACTAACCAGGCAGCTACTATTCATTCTTTAGATTTAATCATTCTGCCAATGGATTAGTAATATATTACTTTATCAGAAGGCGCCAACCATAGATTGTAAGATAAGATAAACCGGAAGATACACTCAGTAAAAATGACATGCTTTGAACTCATATTTCATGAGAAAGTTCTGGAAGTTCCATTTAATCATTTAATCAGACTGATTAACAGGTGTATAAACTGATATTACTAACTCTTTGCCTTGTTCCTGTCTGCTTTCATGATTTATTATAAAATTTGATTTATGGACAAAATTGCAGCTGTGGAAGTTTGAAGATCTGAACTCCATATTTTTTGTAATGTTTGGATTTTTGTTTGTCCGTTTGCTTGGTTTTAGGAATTAACTAGTGCAATGATGCACAGGACAAGATCCACATCAGAGCCTTGGGCTGAAACTTCTCTAGGAGGAACTGATTTATAACTACTGAAGTAATAGTGCCAAGCAGTACCAAAGGACTTTTGCTTCTATAGGTGTGTAAACTCCCTAAATTAAAGAAACCCAGATCATTTTAGTCAAACACATCATTTCACTGAGAAGAAACCATCCTCTGCACGGGAAGGTATCCTTTACCTTGATCTTACCAGTTCAGAAACTACTTTTAGGGGGTTCCTGGCTTAAAACATACTCTGTGGGGTTTCTTTGGTGCCACTCATTCTCTATCACAATTTCTGGGGCTTGCTTTCTAGGTTTGCTCCTTGCTTAGAAGAGGGATCTCAACTCTGTCTGAAGTCTCTCAGTCTGAAGTCACATAACAGGTTCTCATCTGCCAGTTTCCCTGTCACCTCTTCACCTCCAGGCATGTACAAACACACCTGCATAGAGAACTGTAGCCATGACTGAGAAAATAGCAAATTTTCTTATGTTCCACTGTGCTGGTTTCAGCTGGGATAGAGTTAATTTTCTTTCTAGTAGCTGGTGCAGTGCTATGTTTTGGGTTCAGTATGAGAAGAATGTTGATAACACACTGAGGTTTTCAGTTGTTGCTAAGTAATGTTTATACTAAGTCAAGGATTTTTCTGCTTCTCCTGCCCAGCCAGCAAGAAGGCTGGAGGGGCACAAGAAGTTGGGAGCAGACACAGCCAGGGCAGTGACTCAAACTGGCCAAAGGGGTATTCCATACCATGTGACGTCATTCCCAGTATATAAACTGGAGGGAGTTGGCTGGGGGGGATCGCTGCTTGGGAACTAACTGGGCATCGGTTGGCGAGTGGTGAGCAATTGCATTGTGCATCACTTGTTTTGTATATTCCAATCCTTTTATTATTAGTATTGTCATTTTATTATTGTTATTATTATCATTATTAGTTTCTTCTTTTCTGTTCTATTAAACCATTCTTATCTTTACCCATGAGTTTTACCTTTTTCCTTCTGATTCTCTCCTCCATCCCACTGAGGGAGGAGGAGCGAGTGAGCGGCCACGTGGTGCTTAGTTGCTGGCACCTACCAATGTGCCAGAATACCAGAGCATACGCAGTACAGAGTATGTTCAGTTAGTCCAATAAATTGGGATGGATCAGAGTTGAGGGACACGTGCTGCACAGGTGGTCAGTGCATGCAAAGATATCACTAGAGTGGCTCAGAGGAGTTACCTATACTGCAGTTTACTGTGCTTACTTCCACAGAGATTAAATGTCTAAAAGAACAGTAAAAGTGTTAAGACTAACTACAAAATAATATTCTCTAATGGGTCCTTGCAAAAATGCATGAAGAGGATGATACCCTAACACAAACAATAAGATTAAGGTCACGTCTGGCAAAAAGATGTAGGGATTTAACAAGGCAATGCATTTACATGAAAATTCCTTCCCCAGGCTTATGGTGGTAGTGGTTAAAAAGGAGGAAAGAGTCCTCTAAAGCTTTAAACTTTATATGGAGTTATTTATGATGACGCCCGCCATATTTAGATTTGTGATGAAAGCTTGAGGTCTCAATATAGCTATTCCGTGTTTTTAATTGCAAACAGAAGCTCAGCTGGATGCTGTGCCACACGGTGTGGCGTGAGAGGAGGGCGTCCTGCGGGATGTGGGCCATGGGGAATCCCCTTGAGGGCCTGGCAGCCAGCGTCCATCTCACCGGCCCAGCCAGGGAGCAGGGTGCCTCCCTGGGCACAGGCATGGGCCAAGGCCGGGCCACCATTTTGTCCTCTGGGTGGGCCTGGCTCGGTGGGGCCCAGGGCTGGGATGGACAGAGGTGTGGGGATCTGGAGGCCAACATCCAATGGTGTTGCTGGGGCAGGGACTGGTGACCCCCAAAATGGGGGACCTGGGCTGTGGGTAGGGACAGTAAGGTGCCATGGGTGCCTCAGGGTCCTGACAGTGCGGATAATTCCTCCGTGGGTCAGAGTTTTTCCAGACTCGGATGAAACCTCTAAATCTTCTTGAGAGAGATGGGGATCATCTAGCCGCACTACACCTCTGTTTCACAGCCAAAATGTGACTGGGCTTGTAATCCGTTAAGTCTTCGCTTGAAGTTGAAAGAAGCAAAGTTATGCAGGAAAGAAAGTGGAAATGTTTCAGAATCAGTATGTACCAATATATAACCATAGTTAAACTGCTTCATTTTCATGAGGTTTTACTTTGATTCATTTATCCATTTTTGATGCCAGTAAGGGAGAGCAAGAGTGGCTCCCTACTTTTCTCTCTCTGAAATTAAAAGGCAGTAAATTTTAAACCAATAAAAGCAAATGTTGTTCTGTTTTCTTTGCTTTTTTTTTTTAATGTAGCTGATAGTCAACCTGAATAATTCACTGTCAGACGAGGTCACTAAAGGCAACTGCAATATCAGGATTTTAGAAAAGGTCTGAGTAATTTTATGGCCAGTAATAACAGTTTTGCCATTACCGAAGCTAAAAAAATGTTGGAAAGGTCACCAGTCTTCATGCTTCAGGGTCTGGAGGATCACCTGTGGGGTCAGGACAAAACTCAGTATTGCAGTGTGCACACCCACACATACATATACATGCATACGGTACTCTCAGAATTACTCACTGATAGTTTTTAATGGGTGATGTTACCAGAGAAATGCAGTAGTGTCTTAATTTTGAGCTGGTTAGTATTTATACTGATCTTGTCAGAGGAGGGCTTCCCGTAGTTTCCAGATTTCATAGGAAGATGCACTCAGATACTTCACATACAAATATTACATCGTGCATATTTTACAACGGTGATTCAGATCCCCTTTTATATCCACCAAAGTCCACCTGAGACAATTGACAATGGACTTTGCTTTGCTGGTTTGGTCCCTCTTCTCCTCCATCCTGGGGCAGCTGCTGACCTCTAGTTCCTTTGCCTACATGAAAGATGTCCTGAGTACCTCCTCTGTGTACAGAATCATGGTGTAGGGGCCTCTATTCTGACCCTGCAGAGACCAGTACAAGCATAGCAGAGTTTTTTCACTTGACAACGTGCCTCACCAGTAAGACCCACTGTACCAGCTAGGAACCATTTTGTTATTGTGCTGCTGACAGATTGTACTGTTATGAGTGCATTTTTTGCCTTAAAAATTGAATGAAATCTGAGGTTTGAGCTGAGAGGGAAGAGGAGTCAAAGCTTAATCTGACCAAATGGAAGAGAAAAAACTATTCAAGTGAGTCTGAAGCTTCAGTGGAATCTCTTATAACTGAAGATGTTCATCCCCAGCAAGTGATTAAGTCTCTTGTAGTTTACGAAGGAAAACCCAGAATACAATGTTCTTATGTAATCAAATCTACACAAAGTGCTTCCAACCATTTAAGGCTGATTAGATAACTCAGGTCATATTTGGCGGAAGATAGCTTAGACTTATTATGCATACCTAAATTCATTACTTTCTACATGGGCTATAGCGGTATGAATATGAAACTGTCAGACTTCAGGAAACCAGTTATGACTTCTTAGTATCGTGAGGTTCTTGAATACCTCAGTCCTATTTTATGTGATATTTTACTGGCTTTCTACAGAATATCAAGACAAGTTTGAGAGTGAGATACTCAGTCTTACTGATCGCAGCCTTCTAGGGGGATGTTCACTTTTCCAGCCTGAGAGGCTTGGTCACTAGCTCACACCACTTTGCGTACTGTGACTGGATGCAAAAGGAGGGAAAAGTTCGTATACTTTTTTTCCGATATCGACCAAAATTGAAGCATGAACATGACTGAAAAACTGAAGGGGGGGTAAATTACAACTCTACAGAAGGTGTCTGTTTTACTTATTCATTTATTTACTTGCTTATCAAAAGATGAGGATGTCTAAACTGAAAAACTCCAGTGAGTAGTCATTTCTTCTCAGTCTCCAGACACCTTCGGACAGATGTGTTTCTGACAGATGCACAGTATTGTAATTACCATAAAGGCAACTCAGTCATATTTAATAGCCCATGATAAACAAGAACTTGATCTAGACCACATAATCACCCTTTCTATCTTTATCCTATGGGTTTTCTATGATTTTATCTATTATTTCCCTGTTCATAACAACCTTTTTAAACTCATCATTCTTCACATACATACATGCATAGTACAGCAGATAGTCAATAGAAAGTGAACATTTTGCAATAAGGGAAGAAGAGAGAAAATAGGAAAAAAAAACCCCACAATACAGATAGATCCTCCTCACGTCATTTCACATACTCAAAGAAGGTGCTCAGGAGAGAGCACAAGGAAAGAAATGTAGCATAACAATCTGTGTAGGAAGGAATGGAATAACAATAAAATGTCTGTTAAAGAACTGGGGGAGCCTCAGAACTCACAAAGGACACTAAAATGACTGAGTAAGATACTATCCTTTCTTGGTTTATTTCATTTGAAAGTAAGGGGTATTTATTACATTGATGAGTCTGCAATATGTTTATTTGGAGTGATTCACGAGTTGCGTTTTACTGTATGTAGAAAACAAGCTTACGGAAAAAAAATGACCTTCTGCCTACTCTATTTTGCTGTGATATATTTGAGAATAAGATCAGCTGAACTATCATAGGTGAAATAACTTGGAAAGTAAAGGTGCTTTTTCTCAATACAAAGCAGAGGTATTGCGGGACGGGCTAGGTCAAGGAGACTGAAAGGGTACTATCCATCTGACTAAACACAGTGGAGAATCAACATCTGAATGAGACCTCCTTGCCCCTCTTTATAGTCAGTGGAGAGAAAATGGGATAAGGGGAGCAACATTTCTCCTCTCCTAAAACCAGTGTCTTCTCTCAAATAACTCTTTTTTTTTTTTTTTTTAAAAAAAAATTGATTCAGCTATATACATCAGCTATGTAGATGTCTGCAGCTGGTTTAATCACATTTGGAATATAATACATTTTATCTTCTGTGCTGAATAATCATGTTTTGTGTGTGTCTGTATCAAATATATACTCTCTCCCATTTCCTTTCTGTCCATCAGCAATATCTTTTTATACAATTGGTTGATTTCATCCAAATTCAACAGAAAAATAAAGGTTTCAAAGACATTCTGTCATACGCTGCTACAATGCTGTTTATGCTGGGAAAACATAGAGTTTGAAAAGACATTGTTGTCATACTCCCCTTAGTGAAACCATCAGATGCTCATACTTTATTAAACATCAGAGAATTCACATGGTGAAAGTAAGGGAGAGAGAAAGAAGAAAAGCTGGAAGCAGGTATTTATTAGCTCTGGTACTCTCTGAACTAATTATTTAAACATTGTGATTATCTTTGACCAGGGCTTAATGGCAGAGTATCTACACCCTTTTAAAAGAAGCTGCCGTACTCATAATTGATACAGAGGTTTCAAAGATCCAATTTCTAAAAAGAATGGGCCATCTTTTAAATTTGGAAGTGGTGTCTTCTTGTCAGGATTGCAGCATTGATAACAAGGACTACTTTTTATTACATATCATTTCTATATACAGAAAACTTAATTCTCCAGGACCATCTATCTGACATGCTTTCGCAGTGAAGTGTGGTTTTTGAATGCAGAAACACAGCAACGGTCTTTTCACTTAAGAAAGAAAGAAAGAAAAATTCTCAGACATGACATACAAGGTTTCCTGGGCTCTCTTAGATGATCTTATTAAAAGGAAATGCAACATGAAATCAAGCCTTTTGCTGTGTGGTCCTGTAAGGAATGTCCCTGTGTCTGTCATATGTCATCAGGTGAATTACCTTGCTGCATAACTTGTACCTTAGAGCTTAAAGAACACATTCTATATGTTACATATTAAAATAGATTACATCAAAATGAGGATCCAGCTCAAAACCATAACATTTTTTAAGCCTGTTCAAGGAAAATGCTATAGTCTAAGTTGCAATCAAATCTCTCGGAGGGATTAGGCAGACACCATTTTAATTTATCCATCCCAGAATTCGGTGCCAAGAGCGCTACAAAGACGAAAATAAAGAAACCGCCGACTGTGCATTTTTGTTGTTGGAGCTGCTGCGGCAGCAGTCTCAGAAAAAGGAGGGAACTGCTGTGCAACCTCGATCCCACACACACTGAAAGCCCATAAGAAGCTGGATTCTCACATCCTTTTGCCAAATAACTGGATAGCAGCTGAAATCCACCAAGTGAAGCTTTGTACAAAGAAAAGAAGAAAAAGAAAAAGACTGAAAAAATAGCAGATGTTTGGAATAGTGACTGTACTGCAGATTACTCTAGTGCAGGGGGTCTAAAGAATGGAGCTAGCTATTTTTGGAGTGCCTTGCAAGAAGTAAATAATGATGTAGCTGTTGGTAAAGCACGACATGGGGTTCTATATTTGTAAATGCTTCCTCCTTCTTTGTAGACACAGATTGATTTTTTGCAAATGCAATGTTAAAGTTCAAATGGCAAAATGCATTCGGAATCTACCTTTAACCGGTTCTGCTGAGATGAGCAGACAAAGGTGTCCTTGTTAGATCCTGGCAGTTGTTAAAAGACTGAGACCCCCCAGACCTGACATCAGCTATGATCCAATCCAGGACTTTGAGGTTTTGTCATTCTTAGGTCCTCTGCAAAATAAGTGCGGTCTGCTTCCATTTCGCTCAGATGATATATCACACAGACATGACATTCATCGTGCACTTGCATTATTGATGCAAATCTACAGTAAAGAGCTGGGGCCATGGTCATTAGAGCGGCCAAGAGCATGATAAAATTTATTTTGGGTGATGGCAAGGTATTTGGAAGCTACTGAGACAGCTGGCTTGTTATCTCTCTTTGGACTAGCCTTACTATGTTTAATGAATGGTAAGCCTGTTGTTAAGGCGACACAAAATTGGTTATGCTGCTTATTCAGTGCACCACAGTAACATTTTTCCACATGGGGAAAAATACAATTACAACAAAAATGACCACGATTAGCAACTTAAAGCAGGAAGCAAGATTTGCATACAAATATATTTTCCTATATCTGTCTGGTTTTGAAGGCCGCATTTAACAAAACACTTGCACGTATCTATAACTTAAAGTACGGAGGTAACCCCCTTGATTCCGTCCATCAATATTCCTGTAGCTATTCACTTGATTGGACGATGCTCTGGAGATCAGAATTTCCATCTGATCCCACTGAAGTCAGGAATCTGGTTGTCTGTAAGCCATTTCACTCTTAAACTAATCAGCTGAACTTTTGCCAAGGAAACCATAAGGTTTATAGCTACAATTCCATGATCCCATCAATCTTTTTAGTAATTAGGCAGGAATTAAGTAACTATGGTATATCAATATTTGCATGTGTTATCTATCATTTCCTTCCTACAATATTAGCTACTGTTCCAGAATATTAAATTTTGGTAGTCTTATTGAAACATATCTTTTACAGGATGGTTTTCTTTAAAAAATATTCAGTCACTACTGTATGTTCAGTTCCTGCACCTCACATGAAAAGTGTGTATGTATGATATGCGTATGTATACCTATTTGCATACACACATACATTTATTTACGTTTATGTAATAAACATAAAAGTGTTCTAAACCAAAGCAAAACTAAAACAAATAAAAAACCCTCAATAACTTAAAAAATGCTGAGAGATGAAAATGACTTAAATAAAATGAAACTTGCAAAAGTGTAAGCAGCTGCCATGAGTGTTCTGCAATAATTCATATATTTTATTGTTCTGTTTTGTTTTTTAGATAATTAGTTGGTGGCAAAGGAATAATCATGTTGCATGAAACATTGTGAATTTAATTTCACAACGAAAGCTGTACACTGTATCTACTGTGAGTTAAAGGACAAGCAAAATCTGTTAAAGGGACAGACTCAAAAGAAATTTCATGCCCACAATACATTGTTTTATTTTTTTTTTCCATCACAATGTTGGTCTAAAATATTGTGGGTTTAAAAGCAGCAATGCAAAATCTTTATTTCTGTTTATTTAAATGTTAATTTTAAAGCTCTAACATTGCTTTGATGAGTGAAATGATCAGGGAATGAACTATCATTTTGAAGGGAATGTATTTCAGTGGAACTTATGATCGAGTAATAAATACTCTTACTGCTTTCAGTGGGACTATTCCCCTGAGTATTAAAGTTAAGTTCTTGCGCACATTTCCAGGTTCAGACCCTTCATTGTTCTGAAGGAGAGAATAGCATCCCGCTGATGGAAAAGAACTAGAAAAGAAAGAAAGGAATCTCTGTTGTTTACAGGCAATAACGCAAAGACAAACAAAAAGCACATTCATACCCAAAAGAACCACACGAGTCCTAGAGGATAACAGTTAAGCTGAATTTTCACATTCCTTTCTTTTCCTATTGGTGGCTTCAACAGTAACTATAGTCTTCCTATCTTGATGTCACCAGCATTTTAAAGAACGCCTATCAGCAGGCAGTTCACCCTGAGCTCCACAAAGAAAGTAGTTTCAAAGTTGTGCTAAAAGCCCACCAGCTTCTGAAGCACATTTGTTTTGTTAAGTGATGATGTATGCTCAGGCGATAAGGATCTCACACCCAGGGAGGCAGCTTCAACAGACAGTTGTCATGGTGTTATTTTCTATGGATGGCTTGCTTGTTCAAGTTAAAATGTCATGTCTCTGTAGTTTTAAGGGAGGGCAGGGGGCACGTGTCTGACCAGTATGCTGCGGTGGGGTGGAAGGCTCATTTGCCTGAAGCCTGAGATGCATGCTGTTAACTCTTCAAATGTCACTGCAGCCTCCAAAAGGCAGGCAATTCCTGGGTGTTTGCTGTGCACACTCCAGAGCAGAGCCAGCTCTCAGTCATCTCTCTGTTTGCAGAGTTTGGGTGGTTTCCTTAAGCATTTCTCATCTTGGCAGAGGAACACTGACTTACTTAGAAACTGGTCAGTTCTTTTCTCAGCCAAGGGACTATATGTTTATTCCATTCTTGAATAAAAAACAAGGCTAAGAAGATGTTCAGGAAATAATTTTTTTATCATGCCTGATTCTAATTCTACTCATAATCACACTTGGGCATAATTTAGTTTTACACAAAAATGTAAGCTCTGCTGTCACCATTTGCAGGTGCAAAAATCATGATGTCGGGTCCCCAAACCAGTACCTCTCTTCAGAGGACGTTTGCTCAAATTAGTTGACACATCCAATGTAAATCCAAGATGGTTTTCCTTTAGCTCGAAGGTAGTCAGTGCAGTGAAATGATCCACCAACAACTCAACAGCTTAGAAAGAACAGATCACCAGATTGCGATCTTTGGTATGCAGACTTTCCCATATAATCTGGTTAGATCCACAACAGGAGGAAAGACAACATGGTTGTGAGAAGGGAGAGGGAAAAAAAAGAAGCATGAACCAACCTTTTTTTTAAAAAAAAAACCCAAAACATTTCTGGCTTGAAAAAATCACTTTCCTGGTAACTTATAGAATCATAAAATGGTTTGGGTTGGAAGGGACCTTCAAGAGCATCTAGTTCCAACCCCCCTGCCATGGGCAGGGAGACCTTCCACTAGACCAGGCTGCTCAAAGCCCCATCTAACCTGGCCTTGAACACTTCCACAACTTCTCTGGGCAACCTTTTCCAGTGTCTCACTACCCTCATAATAAAAAATTTCTTCCTTACATCCAATCTAAAACTACCCTTTCAATTTCAAACCATTACCCCTTGTCCTATCGCTACAGGCCCTACTAAAAACTCTGTCCCCATCTTTCTTCCAAGCCCCCTTTAAGTATTGAAAGGCCACAGTTGGGTCTCCCTGGAGCCTCGTCTTCTCCAGGCTGAACAACGACTCTCTCAGCCTGTCCCCATAGGAGAGGTGTTCCAGCCCTCTGATCATTTTTGTGGCCCTCCTCTGGACCTGCTCCACCACGTCCACGTCTTTCGTGTCCAGAGGTCCCGATAGCTGAAATACATCGAAAGTATTTAGTTACTTAACAGTGCAAAGAGGTGTCTCCTTGGGTTTTCCAAAGCTCTAGACCACAAATAGATTCAAAGCAACAGTTAGAGATCTGAGCACATTAGAAAGTCTCACCAAAACCTGCTTGTTTTAGACACCTAGGCAGTTTCCTTATCTGTGCTGAAATTCCAGAAACACAAAACTTGATGGAGCTCTACTGAAATCCGCAGAATCAAGCTGACTAATTCCTACCCAGAACAAGGTTGCCCCTTCCTCTTACAGATTAGTATCTTAAACACAGTTCCCCGTATAGTAATTCTGTAGATAAAAATGCTTGGCTTACATCCCTTCTTTGAGTATTATACAGCTCTTCCTATTAAAACAAATAATTGATACATCTAACTGGTTTCAGCAGGGAAGAAAGGAGTAGGTGGTCTCATTAAGAACCCTTGTTTCACAAGAAAAGCATTTCTCATTGTCTTTACCCGGTGATATAAATGACCTTTGCCATGGAATTAATGAACGTATAAATCTTTCATAATATATTTTAATGTCCTGCTGGTAGTAATCTTTATTATAAAGCAAAACAAAACAAAACAAAAAGAATTGCAAACAAGAAATCTATTATTAAAAGCATATGATCCTTGCACTTTTGTGAACAAGAATTTGAAATGTTTTGGTTTTGGTTTTTTTTTTATTTTCCATATCTTATTCAGTAATAGAAGCTCACATTTTCTTTCTTTTTTTTTTAATTATCCAAACAGCAGTCTCCATGTCCCGCATAGTATTACATCTCCAAACGAAGATATTATACCGACTTTTCACTCCGATGAACCCCTCCCAAAATAAAATAAGAGGCTTCCACGGTCTTCAGACAGTTCTGTCTTGAAAAGTTGCATGAGTTGCATGTGCTTGAACATTTTTTTTAATGAAAATTTTCAGTCTGCATATTTAATTTGCACCAGAAACAAAGTACTGTCCTGGCTAAGATTCCTGGTGGACTCTACAACTCTGTACTCTGAACAAAGTTAGCAGGCTTAGGCCAGCGGTGAGGCCTCATCTCTTATCTGCTGCAATATTCATGCAAGAAATGAGAGGTCTGATTTAAGACATGATCTTTTAAATTTCCATCTGACTTAATTCAAGCCCATATCTCTAATCTCCTTGGTGAGTTGATTCATTGTTCTTTTTTTTCGGTCGTGCTGTGCCACAATGCCAAAAAGAAAGCCAGATTTGTTGGGTCAGAGACAGAGTGTGTCTAGGCAATGTACAATTTAGGATACTTGAGTAGGAAGTCCTGGATTCTTAATATTGCATAAAGGTCTATTTATCTAAATATTAGTGGAGTGCGGTCTGCTTGCCAGCTGCGTGCTATACCTAATTCACTACACAGAACACGCGAAGAGAATTCGTACCTCAAACTGGCATCAGGTGCCCTCAACACATGTAACACTGAGAAACCAGAATGTCAGTTCTTGAGTACACAGAACTAGCCAAAAGGGAAAGGCTGAAGAAAATGAGCAGTCTGCAAGTCTCTTTCCTCAGTTTCCGTAGTGAGTAGTTAAGGAACACATTGCCCGTGACAGCCAGAACCCCTGCCCTGAGAAAAGTTAGGAGCACAAGAAAGAGAAGATGCAATTGCCCCACCTTTTACAGAATAACTTCACAGGCAGAATCCAGGGACTCAAGTTTAAACCCAATGATGTGATAAAAAAATTGAGCTTAACTGAGTACCCGTTGATTGGGCCAGGATGAGCAGAAAGACGTGGCAAACCCTATCTCCTCCAAGTTAGTCAGAGGTGAACTCCATCTGCTCTGTCTCAGCAATACTGTCCCTTTGTGCCAAGAGAGGTATAAATCTCATCATCTCTCCTAATTCCCAGTGTAAACATGAAATATGTTAGATGGGAAATGGGTAAGATAGGCGATATCTGCTCATGCCTTTGAAGTTTTGTCGCTGAGGAGCAG
This sequence comes from Astur gentilis, assembly GCF_929443795.1. Classification (NCBI taxonomy): domain Eukaryota; kingdom Metazoa; phylum Chordata; class Aves; order Accipitriformes; family Accipitridae; genus Astur; species Astur gentilis. The sequence continues at coordinate 82,315,690 of NC_064919.1, read as the reverse complement.
ATAATTTCTACATTATAAACCGAGAGAACAACTGTTACTCTTTAGTAATGTTAGTCTGTAGTTAGAATACGTACCTGATAGGGGTTAATTTACAATTCAGAAAGCCTGCAATTTATTAATTAATTATTTTAGTTAGTTAGTTAGTTGGTTATATAAAGTGTTGTTTGCTTTTCTCTTGTATATAAATATAATTTTCATCATCTCTCCTGCTTCTTCAATGATCCTTTATTGGAAAATGAGCCAAAATACTTAGAACCAGACGTATACTACCTTATCTCTACCCAACCTTGCTGCATATGCTACTGTTCCTACTTTTGCTGTTCTCTTTTTTTATTTATGTGACTGAAGAGCTTTTTTGTTATTTGTTTTAATATACTTTGAAAGGCCTAACTCAGCTTGGCTGTTGGCAATTCTTACATTATTTCTACACTTCATGACCTCTGAGGTGTACCTTTATTTGCTGATCAATCTTTTTTTTCCCTCGATTTCTCGTAGGCTTTATGCTTACTCTTAATGTCCTTTTCGAGGTGGCTATACATCCAAATACATTTGGAAACCTTTCCTGAAAGTTTTGTTCTCACTTGCTTGATGTGCAAGTTTCAGATAACTTTTCACTGCTGACTTAAAGAGTTTGGAGGAATCTGTCACACTGCAAGCCCCTGAACTCTTTGCTTCCATTGACTTCACTTGCTGGTTCATGTAATTTGTCAAAGTTTTCCCTTTTGAAATTGAGTAACCCAGCTGAAGACCTGCTTTTTCTTATTTTCCATTTAATTCATATTCAATCAATTTATGACTGCTGACTTCAAGGGTATTTCAATATTATTATTGTTTCCAGTAAGTGCACAGGATTAGAGAACTGTTTGGCAGCCTAGTTGAAGCAGGAGCAGTAATTCCAGCTGGGCATCTGGAAATCATTGTCGTGTCCCTTGTGCATGTGGAGATGAACACCACTTCATATGTTTGTCAAACATTTGTATTTGTGGAAATCATTGAAATTATTGTGCAAATGCCACGAAGTCTTGGCATGTAGATGATATCTCTGTGCTTATGATACTGCTCATAGATTATAAATAGATACAGAGAACGATGCTTTTAGGATTATATGGATCTTCTATTCACGATTTGCAGTTACACTGAACATTGCATATTCAATACAGAATGGGATTTAATGCAAAGTTACACAGGGTAAATGTGAGAGAATTCAGAGACTTATAGTCCCTGCCCCTGTGCTACATTACATATATGTGTATGTCTCTGCCTTGTCTTTTTTGTTCAGGGTTTTCTATGGTTATGTTTACCTCACATGGTATAACATTACTGCTGTGCTGTGAAGAGAGAAGGGCTGCAACTTGATGCGCTGTGATTTATTATGGTCCTGAGACCGCATGTCCACATTGTGTGTCTCCTGTCAATGAAGCCTGTGCCAGCTGCCAATCACACACTCCGCACACATACACAGAGCTCGCTTTTGGAGGACCTCGCACGTGCTGCGCTTCAGATGGTGTCCTGCTGTGTGACTTCAGCTTCGGTTGCCTTGAGAGGGAAGCAATTTTTTTGCCTATACCAGCTGGGCACTAGAGTTTGGTTCCATAAGACTCTCGGTATAGATGCAAAGCAAATTCACGTCAAAAAGCATCTCTCTTTTGCACTAAATCACTAATGTAGTCATGCTCAGTGAGTTTGCCTTCCCAGTCAAATTCTTCAGTAAGGTGGGATTCATCTAGCTGCTGATGTTTTCATTGGACATGTACACAGCTGAGACAAACATCTGAAATTCTTGTTATAGTCTGTGGAAGGAACCAAGCATTTTAAAGGGCATCATGCATCTTGTCCTAAAAGAGATATTTAACAGGAGTCTGGTGAATTATGCTCCAAGTGCCTATTCTTACTGCCTGTGGAAAGAACCTAGAATGACTGGTTCTGATGGCGATATCTACTTTGTAATCACCTGAAATTAAATGCCATGAGCCCTTCTCTTCACTTTTGACTTCTTTTTTTCATCTTATTTGTATCCTCAGTTTCCTGTTATGCTCAGGTCCACCTACATCTCAAGCTCCAGGAAATAGTCTAACTTCATTTAAGTAACTATTTGAACATTATTCATGCCCTGAAACTTCTACAGCAAGTCATTTTCCCAGTCACCCTTTGCTGTTATCATGCCCATTACTATTTCAGACACCATTACCAGTTTTTCTTTCTTGTCCACACCTTTAAAGGCAGAAGAATGCCAGCGAACAGAATTCCCCCCACAGAGATCCATAGAAAACAAACAAAGCCCCTAGAACAACAACAAAAAAAATCCCAAACCTTTCTTTTATCAGCCTTTGCTGATTCCCTTAAGTCCTGCCAGCTTGATTTTCTAAGACTCCTGTTCAAGTTCAGCCTATTTTTAAGCTTATGGTCCAACTGTCTATAAGCCGGTTGAGAAGTTGGTCTCACTTTGAAGGTGCAGGGCTGCTGCCTACTCACTGCACGCTGCCCCAGACAGACCTTTGCAAGCCAAAACCCCAAAGCAGCTAAACTGCCTAGCCACAGACAAAAAGGAACATTCACTTACCTGCAAGGCAAAAAGGATTTATTCTTTTCTCACCAAGGAATAGGTTGAAGGTTTAATGCTTGGTCCCTGTTGGCATTTGAATGCAGTTTTGCTCTTCAAGAAGCCTATGCAGCATCAGGTCTGTTACCATGTCACCTTGCATACTGTTAACTTTTTCCATTTTTATGGCAATAAGTCAGACCACAAGTGAAGTTTTACCACCTTTAGGATGCTTGAAAAATGAGAAAAATTCTAAGAAATTGGAATGAAGGAGTTTTCCAAATTGCACTTCTTTTCTCTCACTACAGATTGTTTCTGTTCAAATCTTGTTCAGCCGGAAAACATCTGCGGGGAGTTGAGAATAAAATTGTATATCACAGAAATCAGCCTTTAAGTGCGGAGCTTTGTTTGGGTGCTGTCTCCAAGTTCTTACTGCTTTACCTTCCCAGGGCAAGGAAGCAAAACAATTTTAATTGATCCCAAAGCAATCAAGGGATCAGTCAAGCACTGACACAACAGAGGAGGTGTTGTAACACTGGTGGTTCAACAGGCTTCCCCTAAAGTAATCTTATCTGTCAGAAAAGAGGCATTAGTCTAAAAAGCAGTAAATTCTTTTATCCCAGCAAATGGAGGGGGGGGGGGGGGGGGGGGGGTGAGGGGCTGACAAAAAATGCAGAAGTGAAATTGGAGGACTGGAACAAACAAACAAACAAATGAACAAACAAAAAGGTAAAAAATTAGACTAAAATTAATATATCGGGTAGTGTTTTTAATTTGGAGAGCTTGACCATTCATTGAGATCTTTGTGAAAAAGCATGCATTAAAGGGATATGGAAAATTCCTTTGGGTGGGCCAAAATAAAATCTCAATTTTTTCAAGTTGCTCTTAGCCTCATGCATCACCCCATCTTCATAAAGATTCTAACTTCGGTGACACAGTATGGATATTTACCACTGAATCAACAAAGAAGTGAACTTTCTCTTTCCTTCTTTTCTGATTCCTTCCCAACCATTTTGCTCCTTTTGTGTGTGCGTGTTTGTGTTTTTCTTTGCTTTTCATCTGACTCTGAGATCTACTGTACCGCACAGTTATCAGCATGATGAGAGCAGACAGCCTGTCTAGCTTTGCCCAGTCTGAAAAAGACTGGTAAAGAAAAGGGGCCTGACTAGATAAGCCAGATGACATCTCAGACCTGGGAAGTGAGCCAGGGTCCAGAGCAACATCTGCTGTGGCCAGGCTGCCAGCCCAAAGCATCCATCCGTGACTGACCAGTCGCCTTGGATCCTGAGAACATCAATAAGCGCTTTATTTTCCCCTACCTTTACCAACCCTTCGTTTTTTCCCCACTGCTGTCTAGTGTTTTGACAAAGGCAAGGGGAATGACCATAGTTCACAACTCAAAATTAAATGTGAAAACCAAGCCTTTCCTCCTCACCAAGAAAGAGTACTTGACAAAATAAGAGACTGTAATGCCATCCTTTATTCTAAATAAAGGAATCTGGCACATTTTGAGTGCCTACATTTTTCATATCCACTCAATTTTGGTATAAGATTTGTTTTCATTCTTTGCATGTTTGTGGTTAATTCATCCTATTCAGGGACAGATGTAGCATGGATTGAAATAAGGAGGTTGTCTCAATGTGGCTTTGAAATCAGCGTTGCACGATAGGGGTACCATCTGCTATACTAAGCAGAACCAGTATAGGAGATCTAAAGCCCTGTTTTCCAACTGGTAAATAAACACTTGCTATTCAGACTGTATCTAAAAAATTGGGATGAATTTTTTAACATATTTTCCATCAGCTGAAATCCATAAGTCATGCTTGACTGTTTCTGTGACAGTAGCATCTTAAGATATTTTTCTGTCTTGAGCTAATTTATTTTATCAAAACTAGAAAAATATAAGAAACCATCATAAACTTCTCTGCTCTGTCATTTGTTCTCATGACAAAAATGTATAAACTGGGTTTTTCCCTGGGGGTATGTATGCAGAGAATATGTGGGGAAAAAAGGAAGATGGGATGTGAGTAGAGGTTTAATAACTCAGTTAGAACTTGGATCCACTGAAGATTTCCCCATATAACAACAGATTTGTTTTAGAATCCCACTAGTCACATGTGCATTTTATTTGAGCTTGAACCCGTGCTGGAAGGACACCTGGTTATGCACTGTCCCCCTCCCTGCCCAGTTTTTTCAAGGAGGAGGAGAAGTCATGGAAGAAGCCACACCGCTCTTTGGTGTGGACAACCAGGGGCACAGGACTGTGGGACAAACCACAAAAAGTGCTTGTAGCATCATGTGGATTCAGCCCTACTGTCTCATCATGCAGCCTGCCAAGACAAGAAGGACCAGGGTGAGAGAACTGTCACTTAAATACAATCTCAGTCAAGAGGCACCTGGTGGAGATCCCAAGTAAGATGGGGATCCATTCCTAATAGTACTTGAAAGCTTGATCCAAGATGCCCTGAAGCCAATATAAATACAGAAATTGTTTTCAGGGGGTGCTTGAAGCAGCATGAACTCACCACACTGAAATAAATGTGATTGAGTCAGTTACAGGAACTTGAGGGGTGAGAGGAGGGACTCCTAAGGGCCTGAAAAGTATTAAGAATAATCAAAAAGGAGGGGACAGGAGGGCAGGAGCTGGGTGACAGATGGTTGCTTGCTCTGAAGAATAAAAGTAACAATCACAAAAATCGATAGTGAGCCTTATTAAAGGTGAGCTAGGTGCTTTCATTCTGAGGTTTTGTTTGGTTGTATTAGGCTTTGGTACCTCACAGGTCAGGTATTTCAGACCCAGCATCTCTAGAGATCCCCTTCTCGTATTGCAAAGCATTCCCCCCAGAAATCTGCCACTGTTTCAAATGTACTTTCTAGTTCTGGGTTGGGGTGAGAAAGCAAGAAGAGAGGGAAAGAAAAAGGAAAGGAAAGGAAAGGAAAGGAAAGGAAAGGAAAGGAAAGGAAAGGAAAGGGAAAGAGATCAAAGATGAAAACGAAGAAGAGAGGCAGGGAAGGAGGCAGGGAGGGAAGGAAGAGAGGAAAGGGAGGAAGGCAAGTGTCTCCTTGCTCCATGGCAGCGTGTGTCTCCTTTTTTTCGATTTTTGGACTCATTCAATTTTTCTCTCGCACCATGTGCTCCTGAACAACCTGTACAATTTCCCTAAGGTGAAAACCTCCTCTTAGAGAGCTGCAGTGAATATTATCCCGGGGTCTCAAAAATGCCAATAAGAGAACAAATAATATTTGTTCATAGTAGTGTTCAGTGCAAACCATGACTGATTAGTGTTATGTGTGACATCAACAGAGACAGTAATCAAGGTTACTTTAGCATTGATTTTTTACAGAGGTGAAGCCTCTTTGATGTATTACTCCATCAACACCTTCAGAGCCAAACTTTGCACATGAAATTAATCCCAATTAATTAGAACATTTGTAGATAGTGCTGGGCTCTTTTATGTTGCAAAATAAATATTAATTCAGTGACATTTTTTCACCTTGTGCAGCTTGTGTGGCTAGGAAAGGAAAAAGAACCCTATTGATCAGTACACTGAAATATGTTAGAAAGTTTCGGCACCTGAGGTGGTCTGAGAGTCTGCTTGCCTGGAATCAGCTCAAGGCCTAATAGAGAAATTCAGGAAACGGGACCCGAATTGTATTGACTTTACTCGCACATGTAGTCATGGAAAACGTATTGTTTCCAATATATGAGAGGGGGTAAAGTTACCCTTGAGCTTTCCACAAAATATACATAAAACAGTGAGTGCACTGTGTCACTGCCCTACAGGGAAGATGTGCCCTGAGGGCACTGATTCAGAGGTATCTTTGCTATTCAGAGACATATTTGTTCAGGAACTTCTTCTAGTATTAGTGATTTTTTTACTAGCCGGTGTGATGAGTAAGTTCCTGTAACTCATGTTGGGCTGTCTTCAACGGACCTCCTCTGGAAAGGGAAGAAGCCATGTGGAACACCACTACTACTTCAGAAATTGTCCCCAAATCCTATTTGCTTGTGTGGTACCGTTTTCTTCTGATTCTCAGAGTCTGGGACTCTGTTTCTGATTCCCAGAGGAATGAGGTATGGGACTGGGAGGAAAGATGGACAAGGCAGAGAGGATTCCTGCTATTTGCTACTTTAGAAATTTAATACCGAATGTTGTAATCCTCCCTTGCTGGTGCATGCTTCTTCGTACTGAATATATAGGGAACTTTGACAGTGAACTTCTACGAGACTCTCACCTTACTTAGACTCTTGAACCCAGTGAATATAAATCACGGTCTTACCCCCAGATGAAATCTCCCATCTCGATTACTTAGGTGTGAAGAGGATGCAAGAAAACTACACAATTTTTTTCAACATGTGTTGCAGATCAGAATCATGTGGCTATAGTCAGTCTCATTTTTCACTGAGTCAAAAAATGCAAAATAAAAGCCAAACTAATAGTTAAAACCATTCAGCTTTAAACGTCAAATAAGTTGTCAAAATCCTGCCTAGGAAAAGTAACAATAAAGAGTCTCTAACTTGATTAGGCTCTTTGGAACCTCATCAAAGGATAAATAAATGAGTGCTTGCATTATTACAGTAATGCTTGGATGGCCATTTCCTCACCAAATTTAGTCATCACATAGCATTATCCCAGGAACAATAAACCCTTTTCTACAGCCCATTATTCTCTGAAAGGAAGAATTTGAGACCATTCTTCACTCACATCCCAGCCTATGCGATCCGAGCGGCACCCGAGAGGTGAGCCGGTGAACCATCGGTCCCATCCCGGGGAGGAAACACAGCAACGCGAAGCGGCGGAGAATAGCAGGTTTGCGAGAGAAGGTGACTTCAATGATTCTGTGCTTCCTCCTAAATCAAGAGAGGAGTATCAGCCGGGGAGTAAATTCCTGGTGACTTCAGTGAGCCCAGGAGCCTGGCGGCTGAGACCCCGCTGCTGTGCGGTGGCAGCTGGGGCAGGGGCTCTGCAGGAGCGTGCGCTGCCGCAGGCACGGAGTCAGCACTATTAGCATTAGCCTGAAGCAGCAGTAACTCCTGCTGGGATATCTGTCCCTGTATGCCAAGGATCATCACGATGGCAGGGATCCTGGCTGCTTCAAACTCCGATTTAATACCTCGATCTTATCCTTAATGGAGTCCCAGATAAAGATGAAGGGTGGAACAGCCCAGGAGCAACTCTAGCATGTGCTGATCTCTAGAAAATGAACTACATTTCTTATTGTCAGCCTGCTTCCTGAATCAGTAGGTTGAGCCAACAGGTTCAGTTGGAGAGGGGAAGAAAGGACCTGGTCCTACTTGCTCTATATCAGCTACTCATTCCTGGACACAAAAGGAATCCCTCATGGAGAATTTGGATTTGGATTCTCGTCCTTTGCCCCGAAGTAGCAGAACCGGAATGGAGCTTATTGTGTAAACTGTTGGGAACTACAGTGGAGTCACACGGATATAGAATGAAAGTTAATCTGGGTAGGTAGAAGGATGATGGATAGTGTGACTGTCCACCTGTTTGTATGGGTGACTGAATCCTTCTGGTAAAAGATTCTGAATCTGGTTAAGCTTTCATGCAATATCCAAAACAATGAGGACCTGTCCATAGCAAATAAGTTACTGCTGATAATAAGGATGATGAAAGACAGGGATAGATGGTCTGAATTTCCTTAGCATCACAGCAGTTTTATATTGTAGACCTCTTGTTAATTTACCTCTGATTCATAGTGGTGTAAACAAGAGGACAAACACAGTCTATGCATATATACGGCATTAGTATTTTGAGGGTATCCATGTCTTTGGATTTGCATGTGAATATGAAATAATTCTATGCAAGTATGGGATGGGATTTAATTGTTTTCTCAAACAATGTATCCTTATCTTTCTGGAAGCAGTTCAGACCATCAAAGAGTTGTTGCTGATGAACTCACTAATTAGTTTCCAATACTTAACCTTGTATTTCACTTCATTACTGGTGCTCTGTTCCCTCTAGTTTTACATTTGGTATCAGAAAGTTCATTTAGAATCCAGTCAATCTTCCAATGCCAGCTCTACACTTTAAATTTTTCATTCAGTAAGGACACAATGGGAATAATGTTTGTATCTGTCAAGGAGATGCATGAAAACTTTTGAGTTGCATTGTCTAGAGGAAAAAAAACCCAAACAACCAAAAAACAAAAACCAGAAAGATGGGACTCAAAAAAGAATAGAATAGAATTGTCACCAAGGACTGACTGGCTATTATGGTAAAATAAGTTGTAGGCAACCAACAGGTTTCTAAAAGCAGAGAGTTGAAGTCCTTAGATTAAGATTTTATTGTAAAATGACACTAGAAAAGAATTGCTTTTATTATCTTTTATTTCCTTTAATACTTAATTGTTTGCATTATTATCTTAGAAGCTATGAGATGAATATCCTCAGAAAGGAGAGAAGTGGCAACTGAGTGTTTAAATATTAATATTTGCGTTAGTGTCATCCCCCCGCCCTTGCAACCTGACCTGTGTTTCCAGTAACCCTGCTCAAGTGATAACCACCAGTGGCAGCTGTAACGGATCCGTCTGGTCGTGATTGCTGCATCCAGCTCAAAGTAGATTTGGGGGAGACGGGTAACAACATGATAGCCAAGGGCTAATTTGAACAATGTGCCCACTAACCACAGTGTTGGTCAATGTCCGACTCAAGCCAAATTTGGAAGAAGCTAACATCTGTAGTCGGTATGCAAATATGACTATGAGTCAATTAACTTACTCCATAAATAAAGGACAGCCCAGGGCCCGTTGAGCTCTCCTGCACGGCAGCGGGCTGCACGCCAGGATCTCCCCCTGAGTAGAGATGCCTCTCAAGGTTACTCCTCGAGGTTGAGAGATTCCTTGCTGCAACAGATTCTCAGCAAGTGATTAATAGCACGCTAATCTTTGAAATCTCAGCTAAGTGATATAAAGGATTGATTGCTCATATACGTTCCTTCAGACTTAAACTGCTGACCAAGTCTGGGACTAGGACTGGATCCAGCCGCCCCTAGACTCCTCTCTGAGAAGGACTTTAGAACACGAGGGGATCCATTCTGAACCTTGTGACCCAATGGGAGGGTCTCCCTCACAGTTGTGTCTGACCCTGTCCTCTGTACAGTAAATACTCAAGTGTACCTTGCTATAGAAGCTTGTTAGCATTTGCTATCAAACTTTCTTAATTGGCTGTTTTATATCAATAAACACATTGCTACTTCCTTCTTATGAGTGAAGTGCATCACTCCATCCGCGACAATATTGCATCTGATGATGTGCCCGTGCATGAGGTGCAGGAGGACATCAGGGTCTCCTTCTGAGCTGAGGAGGGTTTGGGGGCTTCTATCCTGCTCTGTAAAAAGGAATGGTGCTGAGGAAGTGAAAACATGTTTCACGCTGGTCAGTCCTCTACTGTCTAGTTTGTGTAACTTCACTTTTTGAAACCAATTCACATAAGAAATAGGGTCTAAAAGAACACAATGAGGCTAATTAATCAACAGAGCAGCTTAAGGTTCTGGTGGATTATTATTCAGTAGAGATCTTTAAATGAAGATTAGATGTTTTCTGTTTTGTCTACAGAAAGACGTGCTCTCGGACTTGGAACAGGCTCAAAGTCAGGAAGTCCCCTAGCCAGCATTATCCCAGAGATTATAATACACCCCTCTGGCCTTCCGTTTTATGAATTCTTATTTTTGCAGTGTGCATCAGTACATTGCAGCTCTTCATGTACATGGTTTACAAGGACTATTGTCAGTGACATTAAGGCTTCTCATATGAACAGTACATTTGGTACAAACAGGCTCTGTCTCTACAAGGTGGCGTGGGAACACTTCTGGGCTCTGCGTAAGGATGTGTATCTTGGCTGTAGTTTGCCTTTCGGCTGGAACAAGATCTGAATTTGTACCAGTGCTTTCACTCTCTTCCTTCCCTTCTGTGTGCTGATTTTCACAGAAGGAAAACAGGCAATCCAGCAGGACTGAAATCATGGTGGGCCTGGCCAGCTTCCCGGTCTAGATGATTTGGGAAATCAGGACCTGGAGGCATAACACTGGTTATGCCACAGGTCATTTTAGTTTGGTGCCCATCCAATTATAATACATTTTTCTGTCTTGAATTTGTATCTATCACCCTGTTTGGCTCTCTTTAGGCTCATCCATTATTTTCTCTTCTAGGAGACAGAGACAGCCGCAGACCTCCCAGATCTGATTGTGTAGGGTTTGACGCAAATATGTAAGGAATACCACAAAACTATTTCCAATGTTCTGTGGTGCCTAGACAACTGGGCAAAGTGAGATGACAGGTGAGTTGGAAGGAGTAGAAGAGAGTTGAGAGGGTATGTGACACAGCATTATGATTCTGAGCAACAGCCCGAAGAAGTCACGAAGAGACTCCTACCAACTTTGGTATTGAATGAGACGCTTTAGGTAGAGTCATCTGGTTTCCACTCAAAATTTTTTAATATAGCGATATCAGTAAAAGATTGTTGTGATATCAAGAAACCCTGTTGGGTCCATTCTTATATGTGCGAAAAATATACCATCATTATGTTAATGACTCCTTAGGCAGTTCCTCTGGGGATTTTTCACAATTTACTAAAACCACTTATTGGACATGACCTCCTTTGGGACTTTATTAACTGTTGATACTTTTCTGCTTTCAGGAAATTTTGCAGTGGAATTTATTCCATCTTTTCAACTACACTTAAAGTATTTCAGTTGCTTAAATTGTGTGTCTCAGTATTCGAATGTTCTGAGAAAAGAGGCATCTTGTGACTGAATTCATAACACACCGACTCATGAATTTGATAGGTTGCACACTACATGTTTACTGCCTAGCAGGGATCATGAAAGATTCCACTACAGCTCAGATATCCTACCGTCTTGCTGGATACAGTGGAGAGGAGAAGGCATTAACTACTTTTAAGGAATAGAAATAATTTCCTGCTGGGACAGAAATGATGGCTGATTTCATCAGTAGTGCCTAGGATACTCCCTTCATCTACTGGATTTGAAGACAAAGTTCCTTTTGACTTCCACAGTAAGTTTGAAGTCACGTATGTTCTGGGAGAATAAAAAACATGTAGATGAAATACTAATTTTCATTTTTGTTTATTTTTGCCTTGAGTCTTTCCATATTTAAATGGTCAGAATAGAAAATTCTTGAGTCTGTTTTCCAGTTCTTAGAATTCTAGAGCTTGCCTTAGCTAAGCTGGAAGGGCTGGAATATCACCTTTGCCAGTCTCAAACTCCTCAACAAGAGAAATCCTGTTGGAGCCGTAAAACTTGGGGCAAGATCAGACACAGCTGTCACAGAGGATCAAAATAAAAGGCTCCAATCAGATGGAAGAATTGAAGAAATATCCTTTTGTCTTCACTTTTTTGAGCATTCAGATTTGATCTTTATTGGCATGAATGCAAAAGCATATTATAAACTTGGATGCTTGAAATTGCACAAAGTGAATTTCAAATTGCATATTCATTTGGAATAATCTGAATTTGCAAATCATGCTGTATTAGTAACTCCCATAGTTTACAAAAGGGAATGATATGGCAGGAGGGATGTAATTATCCAAAGCAAACAACCAAATGAACAAGCACACATTCAAAGTAAAAACAAATTACCGTGGACTCTGCAAGATCCTCATATAGGAAAACAAGTTTCATAAAAATAAAGAAATACAAATGCCAACCATATGAAAAAATAAAGAGAAAGAGGCCAAACTCAGCAAATTAGTTCTTTGGAATCAGATAAATTTAATTCTATTGTTTTATAGTTTCCCGCCACATGCTGACTATAGTCATCAGCTAGGACTGTTTACTGGTGCCTAATGAACCACTGCTGTCCATGAATCACAGCAGTATGTAACACTGACATAACTTAGCCATTTCTTTGCCAGTCAAAGATTTTATATTTTACATTTTTGGGAGATACTTTTTTCACTTTAAAACTGCCCAGGGATAACAACTCAAGAGGTCTTATTCCAGTGCTTAACTGTATTTGGAACAGATTGCCTAGGAAGGCTTTGTAATTGCTATTATAACGAAGCAACTTCTTACATGCTATGAATGCCCAAGTTAACCAGAAAAAAGTGTGTTATGTCAGGAAGGTCCAGAGCTGCAATCATAGCCTCTCACTGCCTATATATAGGCATACTCCATTTACCTACCTGTGCAGTACATATCATCCAGTTAGCTCTAGATTTATGAGTTCACTGTCACAGTACTCACTGGAGAAAGGGAAGAGAAAGCCCTCTTGGTTTAGTTAGCATGTACCCTGTTTAGCATATTGATAAATGGTTTGTAAGAAGAGCTTAACAGTGACAGAATTTCAGATCATACCTAAAAAATCCCCAGTCCGGAGTGTCAGATTTGAAACTGCCTCTGAGCACCTGTAGGAAGATCTCACAGGGCTCGCTGGATAGGCAACCAACTGGCAGATAAAATTCCGTAGTAATTAGTGCTCATGGGTAGGACCAAGCGCTTGGGGTCAGCTCTGCACAAGCACTTGGGCACCCCGTTCCCACAGACTCCAAAGATTGCTACATCACCAAATCCTTTGAGAATCCAGGCCAAAGTAAATTGCCCAAGGTCACACAGAAAGCCTATGGCAAAGTGAGAGACTCAACCCAGTTTTGCTGAGGCCTCCTTCAACAATTTTAAGCTTAAGGTCATCTTTTTTGTCCTTCAGTATGCCTAAGATTGGGGCCCCTTTGCAATTATTTGTAGGCATCAATAAAATTCCATGACACACAGCATTAAAGAAAATCTGCTTCTATTTATCCTCACTCCAAATACAGTCAAATATCTTCCCGAACTTTATTCTTGCTGGCAGGGTTCTCCGAAAACCCTCTCAGCTGCACATTTCAGACTCAGTATTTAATACCAGTGATGCAGTTGCATTTCCATAATTCAGCTGTTCAATCAAGGTCCTCCACCTTTTTAAATGTGTAAGTCATAAATATGAAAAAAATAAATACTCTGTGCAATCTCTGCTGACTGAATTAAAAGTCTTAAAGAAACTTTCCATGCTATGAGGACTGTGAAGGATTTGGCAGAAATGGTGCTAACAATTAAAGCAGCCAGAGACAGATTAAATTTGCTGATGACAGCTCATTTCTGAGATGGTTACAGCAAAAGTCTGATAAAAGCTTATCTGAAATTCACAGTTTTGATGAGGCTTCTGCTTGTACCAGGAGAAAATGAAACACTTTAAATAGCATGTGATCCTAGGGAAAGGTCTGCTTGGTATTGCAGAGGGAAGCTAGGCGTTCCTGCGGCAGTTAAGATTGTGAAGTATTATAACCCTTTGTTTTCACAGCAGGAAAAATAAGTCTAAAGTGTGTCTTGTAAGTGAAACCAAGGGCAATTTCAACCTCCATAAAAAGTTTTCCATGTTTAAAAAAAAGATAAAAAAAAAAAAAAAAAAAAGAAAGGAGGGGTGATATATCTGAACCAACCGGAAAATAAATGCTTTTTTTTTTCATACATTAATAGGAGAAAGAATCAGCCATCTGAGTGTATTGTGAATTCCTTGAAGCCAGACATAATAACGTAATGAGTGGAACAGCCCTGGCACTACTCTGGTGTGCAGTCCATCTGCACGTGTGAAGCATTACAGGAGAACGAGCTGAACCCTGAAATGTGCACTCAGTTTATCTTAGCTTGTATAGGTCTGTGAGGTTCCCGCACCGAAGCCCTGTACCATCGGCTCTGTAGCTCTCTGTAAGACTTCGCACTGGAAAGTTTAGCAGAAAAGTGAAAACGCTGTGTCTGGTCCCTTGGGCTGAGCATAAATATGAGGTTTTAATCAACTCCAGTTGTTTCTTATGCTGCTTTTCATAGGTGAAATGCTAGTACAGAATCATTCCACAGAAAAAAAAAACAGAAATAGGTAGACAGATGTTATTCCAGGCAGTAATCAAGACCATGGAGACATTAAATGAAACAGAGCTAACTAAAAATGAACTGATGAAGAAAAACACTTTTGCGCACACGGTACAAACAGACAGTGGGATTCATTGTCATGGGACCAAGGATTTAGGCACAGTTTTTAAAGTTATTAGATACTTAAAAGGCTAACATATCCTCTAGAGGGTGTTTTTAAAGGACTGTCAGAAAAATATTAAACATCTGTGACAGAAATTAGCAGGAAGGATATTAAAGAGTATTTTTTCAAGTCAGAGCAATGTCTAACTTAGAGACAATAGGTAGAGAACATCTATGGGAAAAAAAAACCCACCACTCAGCTTTGTCCACAAAGTGGGGGTTTGTACCTTTCTCTGCATGTCCTGTTTTGACTCATCAGACTAATCCCGTTTCTGATCCAGGAAGGCAAATCTTGTGCTTGTTAAGTTCTGCCGAAAAAGGATTTAAGGAAAAGGGGGAAGGGGCAAGAAGAAGAAGAAGAAAAGGAGGCAGTAATCTTTTTGAAATGAAAACGCAAAGTTGGTTAAAGCTGTAGTGTACAGACACCACTTTCTTGTACTGCATTTTATGTATTAGATTACTCACACAGGGATTTAACTAGAAACATATCTTTTATTAAAATCGTATAAATAAAAACATGTCCTTCTGCCCTCCAGCATGTTTACAGATGCATTTATTTATTTTACAATATTCTATTTAATTAAAGATCTGCTGTTAGAGGAATAAAACTTTCCGAGATGCTTATACCTCCAAGATAAAACCGGGCAGGTTTGCAGCAGCACAACTGACGACGAAACCCACAGCCTGCACATGTGATTTGTGCAGAAGTTAACCGTTGCACGGTTGTGTTATCAACTAAACGGGGGCTTACAAAGTCAGCCTTCAGTAAATTTGAATATCTCAGTGGCTGTATCTCGGTAGCTCCTTCCCTGTGGAAGCAGAGGGATTTTTATGTGTTGGGAAGCACTTCATTTTATTCAGTGCAACTCAGCTAGAAACGCAAGAGGAAAATTAAAATGTGGATGCGAACTTTGGCTTATTTGGCCCTGCAGAGAAAACATAAGGAGGGAAATTTGAATGAGTCAAACTTTGTCAGAGCTCATAGCGTTCAGCTTCTTTGGCTTTGCTCTAGGACTGCCTTCGATTCATGAGTTAACCTGTCCGTGGCAAAAAGCTTTTACCCGCATCCCAGTGGCCATTCACTGCTCTGCACTTCTGATACCTCTGCATCAGCGTTTCATGCTAGAGACCTCCAGACAAGTTCACACACTTTTCAAATCTACAAAATGTGCCACGTTTTCTCTGAAGCTCTTTTGAATGACTGACCAGTTCTGACTTCCCTGTGGATGAAAGATGGTTTTCCCCTGTAACACTGTGGTTAGATTTTTTTGTTATAAGCAGATTTTTGTTGTAAACGCATGTAGGTTTCAGATTTCTATTTGGAGCTCGTACATTTCAGATGACTTTGGGAAAAAAAATAAAAAATTGGGGGGGGGGCATTTTTTGGTTACAGAATTGTATGGAGAGTACAGGGATTTAGTCTTCTGTATAACAGACTAAACTCTTACTATGCATATAGGCACTACTTAAAAATTTGTCTTATTCATACTTCTACTATGAATTGCGATTCAGCTTTGAAATTCTTGATAATCTGTCTTTCTGCAAAGTAGAATCAAGATTACAATTCAAGCACTAGAAAAGTAGAAAATAAAATTAATGTTCCCTATGTAACTCTAGTCAAATGCCTTATTGGATAGTCAATATTATGTAATGTTTAATCACATATAATTTTTTTTTTTTCCCCCAGAATTCTGTGGGAAGCTTTTTCTGTGGCACATCAGAAAACCAGAAATAATAAATTATATTTGCAAGCTGGATTTGTTTTCAGAAAAGATCAGGTAGATTCTATTTTCCCTTTTTACTTTATTCAGCTTCTGTTTTCCTTGCTTTTACTGGGAAACTGAAAAACAAACAGAAACCAAAATTACAAACTAGAATTTCTAACAAGCTCATTTGTACTTCACCAAAAAAAAAAAAAAAAAAGAAGAGTCACAAACAACAGCACTATTGTATCTCAGAATGTGAAATTATCTGTTCATTTTTCTACTCCTGTACATGAATAAATGTGAACAGAAATATATAAAGCCAGGGTAGTTATGCTTACAGAAGGAAAATGCTGTACTCATTACATGACGGACATGCTCCTCTCATTGTAGTTTCTTTGTGCATCAACAATAACCTGTTTTTCTAAGCAGGGTAGTCAAGCAAATCCATATATCCATGAACAAATGCAAGAACTTAATATTTTTAAAAATCAATTGACTTTGTTGCATCACAATGCTTTCAGAGTCTCTTTATTTGCTGTTATTTATGAATGGACAGACAGCAGCTCAACAGCCAAGTGATCAGACAAATACATATGAATGAAAGAACAGTAATCAGTGTTAGCTGCTGAAATAAATATTTGCATCAGGTGGCTGACGGGCAAGTGCTATAAAAAATAAATTACACCTAAAATTTTATTTTCCACTCAGGTTTTCAATTTAGGGATCGTTACCACAGTAGATTCAGTGGCGTTAATAACACCACAAAATTTTAGAGTTAAATTTTACTCTTGGTGTGTGACGCTATGATTGGAATAGTTCTCTTGCTAATGATGATGGATTAGTATGATAGAAGTGGAAGTTTACTGACACCAAGGTAAAAATAAAAATAAAAATAAAAATAAAAATAAAGCCTCCTGAAAGGCATCCTACTCCAGCTCTCATCAAACTCATTAGAAATATTCTGTTTACCTGCTTCGATGGAATTTAATGCAAGCAAAAAAGATTTTCTTCTGAAATTTTAAATGAAAACGTAATTTTCTTTTTATTTTTTTCTCCTGAAAGAGTCATACAGACAGGACATCTGCACCCCATCTGCATCATTACTGTGTCTTTGAAAATACACATATATATCCTGTCTTTTTTATGCTTTCCAAAAATTATTGATGAATATATTGAGTTCAACTTGGTTCACACTAATTTCTCATACTGAAAAATAGATTTGCTAAAAAAAAAAAAAAACACTTGCAAAATGTTTTTTGTTTTTTGTTTTTTTTAATAATATTTATCTTTTAGCAAAGCAGCTAGGATGTCACAGTCCCCTCCATACCCCAGTTTCCCAAATATTATATTTGGGTTGAACCTTTATTTTCCCTTTTTTATTTTCACTTTACTTTCCCTCTTGTTTTTTTACATTTTAATACTTTATAATTTTCTTATTTCTCTCCAATTTTAAAAGGGCAAATATAAAGAAACAAAAGGATTTTGACACTTCATTGCTTTCTGGATGCAGAAGAGATTTTGAACAATGAAAGGTATCAAGACACTGTACTTTAGATTGGGTTTGCTACTGTATCATTTTTCTGAAACTGAAGAAATTTTAAAAAGCTAGAAGTAATAAAGACAAGGGAAATAGAGAGAAAATCGTAAAATATGAACAAGCTGCAACTTTATCCATTTTTATACCTCTGCATTAAAAAAAAGGTTTAATAGGATGCAAAACATTAAAATAATTATCTGGATTTTTTCTTTCTGTTAAGCATAAAATGAAAATGAGTATTTGTTTTAAATAGAAAGATAAAAACGTCATTTAACATCTAATCTGTGGCTCCAAGTAATAGAGAACAAGTAGGTGAGTTTCTTAATCTGAAGAATTCTTGGGGAGAACAAGTGGAGTTCTGCGTTTGCTCTGTCCACACAGGGAATAGACGGGTAGACATCTTTCTTTATGTGTTTGGTGAGGTGGGAAGGGAAACAGTTATAGCATTTTGTAACCTATTATATGATACACTTGCTAATGAATAACAAAACTGCACTGAATTTTCTTTTTCTTACTTTACATTGTAAATTCACATCTCATTTGCTGCTCTTACAAAATCTGTTTCAGACCTTTCTGGTGTTCAAGGGTATCAATTACTGACATACACTACTTAACTTCATTGAATTGTTCTTATTCTTCCCAGATAATTTAGCGTGTGGGTTTTGGTTTGCTTTTCTTTTTTTTTTTTCCCCAACTCAACCTTATGTAATTTATATTCTTCTCACACCTTCATATTCTGATTTCTTTGGTCTTGTCTATACTGGAATATTCTAAAATAATGTTGAAGGGGAAAGAATATACAGACTTCTACGAACAATGCTGACTGGACATTGAAAATAACTATACACGCAAAATTTTAATTTTATTTTCATTATTTATTTTAACAGGCTAATTTCTTCCATGTGTCAAGCTACCTCTGTAGATTTTCTGTACTACTACGAAACAGAGCTTTGCAGTTATTCTTTCATCTGCATTAGCAACACTTTCCTGGCATAACAGCATTTCTGTGCTAATAAACTAGTTTTCAAACCCCATTGAGTTCATAGCTTTCTCTTTCTCAATTGATATTTTCTTTTTTTTTTTTCTTTTCTTTTTTTTCTTTTTTTTGTGTATGGCCAGTGTGTATAAAAGTATGGAGAGTCAATAGTATATCTATAATAATAAATAACGTCCAATGCTGGGAAGCTTTACAGGGCTTTGATCTGTTAGTGGGTTGTACCTCATTTGGGGGATTGACAGCAAATATTACCCTTCTCTTGATTTTCACAGCTGATACAATAGAAGACCAGAGCTCATATAATACCTGATTTCCCAAGCTCCCAACCTCATGGATAATTGTTGCCCAGAGGGGAAATTTCTTCCCAGCCTACATCAGCAAATGGTAGGTTTATATCACAAAACATGAGGATTTATGCTCCAATCTATTCCATAGCACTATCAGACTCAAAAAACTTCATTTGAGGAGCAGAGTTAATGTGCAGTTAGCAGTTTTACTGTACCTCACCTATTTGTCCAGAATTTAGTGAGATCTCCTAAAAATATAAGTAGGGCTGTAGCAAGCAGGCATTCAACCTTACTGAACCCGAGCAAAGGAGGAGTTACAACAACAGTGTAAGGTCTTATCGCAGTGCTTCTCATATCCTCAGAAGATCTATCTGTCAGTTGCCGGTCATCTTAACAGTGTGGATCAATATATATTAAAAATAAGCAAGCAAAACCCCTATGAACTTTATTTCCCTTTTTGCTGACGTGACGGCTGTGAAAGGAAGACTTATTCAGAGCAACGCTAGTACTAAATTAAGTAAGCCAGGAAGACTGGCATGGGGGCACGCATTTCGGAGGGCTGTGCAGGGTCGGTGGGGGGATACACCTTCTTACTCAGGCTGAGTCAGAACGGCAGTAGGGGTGTGTTTGTGAGCCTGCTGCAAACGCGGCTTTGCATCTCTAGCAGCCTTTTAACTGCTACAGCAGTAACTTCAGAGACTGGTCTGGCGCACTGAAGAGTGGTCTGCAGTGACTATATCAAATGGTAATTACACGAGAGTCATCTCTGCTGCGTTTAGCAATCGAAAAGCAAAGTGTCTGTTCTGAACTAGCCATGTGTACTACCTGTAGAATCAATGGAAAGACACAGGCAATTCATCCCATTCCTAAATAGTGAATGGGATGACTGATCCTTTTCGGGGGGTGCCTATGTCTTTCCATTTGCCACAGGGTGACCAGGTAATAATAGATGACTAACTTTTAGCTAGTGAAACTTAAATGAAATGAATCCTTATACATCAAATATGTTCTGTTGCACGAATGGGCTGAAGATGTTTGCTTAGATACCAGATATTTCCAGAATCCCGTTGCAGTCAGCAGTACGTCTTGTAAGGTGCTACCTAACAGAATTAGAAATACAGGAGTCTAACCTCTGCTGAACACAACAGCTTTAAGCTTAATCTTCTTTGGTATCTGCCTTTAATAATAGCAAAGCCAATCTGATTTTCTTCACTTTCTTCATTTCACCCCTGCTGAGGATGGCACCCAGCCATCTGCGATACTACCGAGTTGGAAAGCAACAAATTCGAGGGTAACTGAACAAGATGGATCTGGTAAGATGCCACCACAGAAGGATTTTTGTCACCTTTTGAGCTTTTTTGCCCTCACGGTCTCTGATTTTACTATACAACATACAAGGGAAGAAATCTTGCTAAAATAAGATGAGAGGTAACATCAGGTTTGTGTGGAAAGACTACACTACTTGTAAGACATTGACTGATTTATATTGGCCCAAGTGTCTGAAAGTTAGAAGAATCCAGAAGGTGAACCATGACCTTCTCCGCTAGGACAAAAAACAGTTGCCAAAAAAGTTTGCCATATTAAAAATCTGGTTATTATTTTTTTAAAGCTAGTGTCAGGTGAAAGTTAAGGGAAGAAGATGCGGAAAAGGTCCCTCTCAAAAAAACACACCTCCTAAAAGGGATTGAATCCCAGTCCATTGCACAGCTCTTCTCATTAAGGCGCTTCAGTTGTGATCCCTTTTTAGAGACTGTGACTGAACTACTTTTCCATTTAGATTCCACGGCAAACCAGCACGCCAAGCTTGTACAGGCCCTTTAGACAGTTGCAGTGACACTGGTTTCCTTGGAGCACAAGTTCATTTCCGCACCTCCGATCTAAGAAGGAGGAGGTAATCCTCATTTAAGAAAACCATGTTGAAATGTAAGACTCTGCATCGCAGAGAACTTTCCCCCTCTATTAATAATATCCTGTTACCCACTCTGTAAAGCTGAATTCAAATAACATGCACACCTTACCTTTTTCTCTTGGCAACTCTGCTTGCCTCACAAATTGCTGATATATCCAAACAAACCCAATTGATTGGTGATTGCTGCTTGATTGTCACCAGTGGCGCTATGCAGAAGAATCCTTATTGAATCCAGCGTAGCGTTCAAGACATCAAGTTTATTTTCCGTAACATATGAATCCTCATTAAAAAAAAAAAAAAGAAAAAAAAAGTGGGAAAAGAAAGTCAATAACCTTCTGTGTCATCACACATAAATGCTGTTGAGTTTTCAAAACCAATGGCTACCACTGCACCTGCTGCAAAGACAATATGTTATAGCCTAGATAGGGGGTGGTTATCTGCATTTTCCAACATATTGAGGTCTTCAGATTACTAAGTGCAGCAGCATCCAGACCAGCCCTTGAAATGCGCTGTACTTGTCACTGCTCTGAAGAACTTGCAGTTTATGCAAAGGAAGCCTGTTTATATCTTCCTGTTACAAACAGAAAACCGATAAGGTGATGAATGGAGTGACCACCCCATGGGCAATGTGTGGCAGAGAAGGCTTTCCTACTTCCATCCACCCCGGATAAGTATGAGTCAAGGAAGCTAACAAGCACCAGCTCATCTCTTACCTATTATTAACTATTGTTAACTAAACACTGGCAGGGCTGTGGGAACCAGCCATCAGAAAGGGACAGTCAGGGGGTTTGTCTCCAAGAGTGAAGAGCAACTATAGCTCCCACTGAGTAATCTAGTTCCCAGGAAAGAAGGGAAATGAAAGGCAAGGTAATTGTATGAAGCTTTCCACTGTCCAGGCTGTACACAGACCTTGTTTGAAAGGAGCGAAGTGAGAATGAGCTTCTCCTCTCCCAACCTGTGGAGCTGTCTGTCTTTCCATAGCAAGAGTAACAGCAGCAGAACATGTTGGTACAGTGGTACAGGTTCATATCCTCCTTTTAATATATACTAATTACTTCAGAAGTGTCCTAATATCCAGATCTAACTTGAATCTGGCTTTCTTTCTTCCAATCTTTCTTAAATTATTCCTTTCCCTAAAGAAATTATGACATTTTTCCCACGTATGGTGCTATGCTGGAAGCTCTCCGTCATTCTGCTTTTGTTGTTTGATTGATGCGTAGCGTCAGAAGGAAGATAAAAATTAAAAACAAAAGGAAGAAAATGGAATTGGGCTTTTTGAGCAAGAATGCTCATTTTGTACATAACCCTTTCGTACCCGCTGCCATTATTTGCACAGACCACTAATATTTTGAAAGCTGGTACAGAGAAGAAAGACATATTCTTGATTCCTTTTCCAGTACACTGTGGCTGCTGAAGATGCTTTTGTGCTAGGACTAGGGGCAGTCTCTTTCAAGAAAATTTATTCCCTGGAGGCTCATTTATGCTGGATAATTATGCTTACAGTTATTTTAAGATCAAGTTCATCACAGAATACTATCTTCTTGTAAATCTACAGTGACACCTTCATTATCTCAAACCTTACAAAGACATTTGGAAGAAGATCTTCACAGGCACTGATGGGCACTTAGTGTTAGACTCTCAATAAAAATGCCTAATTTCCATCTACACTTTTTGGAAATTTTGTCCATGTGGATTACAGATCTGTTTAAAAAAAAAGAAGAAAAAAAAAGAAAAAAGATTGCAGAGATATGAAGGAGAAAATAAGGGAAGCAAAGTCTTTGCTCTCAGATGTGACATGGGTTGTCCTTTCCATTGCTTTAAGGTAGACATGTAACATGGTGAGCTGTTACTTTTATAATTAAGTAATCAGTAAATGTGTAACTCGTTTATAATATCCCAGTTGTACTGTACTTGTTAATTGATAAACACAAGAACAGGAACAGCAGCTTTAAGGTTTTGTGTTTAATGTACAGTTTGGAGATTTGGAGCCCAGAATTTTTTTTAATCACTGGTTCTGCCCGACCTCCTAAATGATCTTGAACAAGTCACTTCAACTTTTGTGCCTCAATTTCCATCATGCTAAATGTAGAGGAGAAGTACAAAAGGAAGGAATTATGAGGATAAATATGTGCAGACACGTAACCTGTGTACAAACTGGGGCACTGAGGACTGTGGAGTGACTGCACAGAGAGAAATAAAAATCATCCAATGGCAAAGGCGTAGGTAACTGCTGTTTCTGTGGTAGACGAGGAAGAATCTGATGACTACCACATCCTTCAGAATATATATAGACTTTGTATTCAGTGGCAACGCACCTTTTTTTGTCGTGTTTTGTTTGGACACAGTATAGCTGCATTGCTTAGGAGGAGTCTGCCATTGCTTGGGTAAGGCTGAGTCTCTTTGTTATTACACAGCTGAGGTCACGTAAATCATGCCATCATGAAAAGATGTTTCCATTGTGTAGCATTTCCTTGTTATGATCTGTGACAGGAAAAACAAAGGAGGAAAAACCAGCATGAAACAATGAATTTGCCCTATTGGCTCAGTTTAAAAAAAAGACGTCTGAATTCAGCAAGGACAGAACTTGCCCCCACTGAGACCTGTCGAGCTTATTTACTGGTTCAGACAGCGCTGAGGAGTAAAGGGATGTGGGGGATGGTCAGTGGTATGAAAGAGATGGGATGAAATTATGAACAGAGATTAAATGCTTCAGGTAAATACCTGGAGGTAGACTGTGATTTTAGTAATCCAATTCACCACGCTACACCTGACTTCACCTCACCTCACCAAGCCTGAGCCCTCGCCACGATCCTCCTCACTTCTCCACAGTGTGGGGCATAATCCACAGCCTGGGTACTTCTCAGGAACATATCTGACATGATCGCATGGACTCTACCTATAAAGCATGGCATTATTAGTATTATCACTATTATTATTATTTTGATTATTGCTGTTTGTTGTTGCTGCTGTTATTTTTTACCACCCAAAGTCTCTCATGTGGCTGAGGACTGGATGTGTTGTATGAACATGAATGAGATGTATGAACACTTAAAAATATAGCAAACCCTCCTCCCCGCTGAAAATACTGGTAAGAGCTGCCTTTTTATTAGATTTCTGATCCTTCTGGTTGACATAAAAATACCACAATAAAAGCCTTTCTCAGGATATCTCAGCAATTTCTTTTCTGTCCTGGCTAGAACCAAGGGATGCAATAAAATAGAAAACAACTGAGAAAAATAAAAGGTAACTGAATATTTCACAACCCTTAAAGGTGTTCGTTCAAAGTTAGGTACTTCAGAACACGCAAAGGCACTAGGGGGAAGGGATGCTGTTTGTATACTTGCTTTCTTTATATTAGTAAAAATTACCTTGGAAATGGCTGGCTTTACTAATGCTTCTATTGCTTGTTTTACATGACCGTCACTTGCATTGCGAGGTCACTAATGCATCTAACAGATGGTGCAGCAGGACTAGCAGCCATGAGGGATAGTTTACTAACAAAAGAGGAAATGATTTTCAGGATTTCCCTTGCATATTGCAGGCTTTCCCCCCCCCCCCCTTTTTTTCCTTTTGGACGGACCTCATCTCCTTGGCCCCAGCTTCATGGCATTTTGTTTGTGGATAAGTCCAACACTAGTAACAAATCTGTTTTACTTTCTCCCCCCGGATTGTATTAGGGTTATAGCTTTGGAAAGCAAGTAACACCAGCTGGGTTATCTCTGTTGCCTGTACCTCGAGTGGCTCAGGACGTTGTTATGGGAAGACATTTACGGATCTCTGAATTGTCAGTCTTAGTTCCTGACCAAACACCATCCTCACTGTGTTACTTAGCAGGTGTGGCACTGGAACACAACAAAAGCTCTCTAAGAGGAGATATTGCTTAAGACTTATGGCAAAGTATTGCAGCAAGCTTCCAAAAACCATGATGCTGGTAGCCTAAGGACACGGTAAAGTAGGCTGCAGGAGCAGCCATTTTGTGTCTAGCATTAGCTCGCAGGCTGCTTTGACTGCAAGGAGCTGTTTGTCACAGGATGAGGAGTCTATTCTTTAACAAATGTCTGCAGAGTTATGAATTCCTCTTATATTACAACTGTAGAAACTCATCCAGGCCCAAATCTCTAGCTCATATCAAACGGGCAAGAACTTATGCATATGCTTGACGTTTGAGCTTATAAAATCAACAAAGCACTGAGCAACACACTGCAAAACAGTGAAGCTGATAATTAAATGAGAGGGGATTTATGCATATAGGGAAATTCGGTACTGAAGTGAGGTGTCAGAGTCATTAACTGTGCTCTTTCCTAAGGTTTCTAAATTCAGTTCCCCTCTTCATTTCTTAAAAAACTTTCCTGGAGGTAAAACTGAGCCTTGCCGGACTATGCTGATGTCAAGTATGAGATGTACTTCTCATCACTGAACATGCCATGCAGCTTTATATTACATCTGCATTAGCATAGGAATAACTGTGTGACTTCATTAGTTATGCAGATTAATCACTGATTCCCTCTAGTAGGCTTTTGTAGGGGACTTCGCAACTCACCTGTTCATAAAGCAGCAAAAAAATTTCCAATGTACATTTCTAAATGTCCTTTGTCAGAAGGAATTTACTTTATATGAAAGACTCCATCTGAATATCATTTGATGCATCCAGTGTCAATTCTCATTGTCATGTTATTATACCAAGTTCAGCCACTGTTGTAGGCAATGTCTAACCCCATCACAGGTCCTCAGAGATGAGAGTACATTGTTTCATATAGCTATAACTATAAAGAAATATAAGAGAGTTATAAAAAGCGCTTCCTCAGAAGGAAGAGCCTGTTTTGCCTGATGGCACTGTCAAAATAGCTAAGGCAATATTAACTGACCAGAAAAGCAGGAGCAGATTCTCAGGATTTGGAACACTGGATTTTAACACTATGTTTCTGTGGGGCCTTGGGTAGATAAGTAGATTTGACTGCATCTCTGTCTACTAAAGAAAGAATTAAACACTCCATTTCATGAAGGACTGGGAGACCCAGCTCAGGAACTTCCTTCCCAGCCTTTACCCAAACAGGATGATGACAGGGGAATAAAAAAAATATATCACGCTTTTTTTTTTCTGGATAAAAGGGTTTACTTTTTAGTTCAAAGTATCATTATGCTGAATACCCCCAGGCAAGGCTTTCATAAAATATGTGCATGTGTAGAACTTGCAATGATACGAGTAGTGTCTGAACATGTTCCAAATTGCATTGTAATTAAATTTGGTGCCAGGAGCCTAGTGCTTCAGAGCACCAGTACTCTCAGCATCACCCACAAAAGCCAGCAAACATCTACTCACTTTTTGACTTACCTAGCTGCCATTTCACTCTCAGGTGTATTTTACCTAGGAAACAATATGCCAGCAACTCAGCAGTTTTAGCGTGGAAGATGTCATAAGTTGCCACTTACAATGGAGACAAAGAATCCTCAGATCGTTATGAGTACAATAAGAGCGCTACTACACCATAGAGCCAGGTATCATTCTGAAGGAGAGAAAAATAAATACTTAGAAGAAGAAAGTATTTTGTCTTTTTTATCTTTTCTTATGCCCTAGCCAATTGTAACATTCAGGAACACCACAAATATCTGAAAACCTGGATGCCCCCAACCCCCTGATTAAGCAGTCCACATGCAGAGGGAAAAAAATAGTTTTAGGAAATGCTCACAATATTTGTTTAATTTTAAATTGTGGTAATAGTATGACTATTGTGGTTGCTTTTCTAGAAAGTAAAAACAGAAAAGGAAAGTATAATAGAGTAAAAAATCAGAATTTTAAGAAGCAGGTATGGTAACTGCCTATCTGTTTTGTTTTGTTTTGTTTGTTTTCACTGACACATGAAAAAATGCAGATGAGTGTTTCCTACCAAAAAAATCTGAGAGCGCAGATGTTTAAAAATGTTTTGATGAAAAATCTCTAACCGGATGAAGAGCCTACACTTTTAAGTGATATATTTAGTGCTTTCAAATCTCCTCCTTAAAAAGGTATTTTCTTTTCCAATCTGTATGTGGAGGTATGCATTGGAGAATGAAACATTACTGCATAGTATATATAAAATAAATGAAATAGCGTGTCCATATTTAATATATATTTGAAGGAGGTACAATTCAGGCACTAAAGACTACACCTACACTGATAAACTAAACAGAGTCAAAAGATAGGCTTAAGCTCTGGCACTTAATCTTCTATACTATTTATTTATTCTCTTGCTTATGGCACAGGTTTGGCTCATACTCAGTAGTACTCTTCCAGGCAGTCCCCAGTTTCAAAGGCAGAACGTGAAAGAGATTGTTCGCAGGAGGCAGAGTGAGCAAGGCCACCCTGTTTTAGGGAGGGCACAGAGGAGCAAGAATGTTTAGTGGTTAAGTCCTCAGTATGAGACAATTGGTCCTGATCCTGATCCTTTCTCATTTATATTTGCCATAGGGACAATAATTTTAAGTTCAGCCATGCCATGAATGGCCAAGAATTGTGCCACTTCTTACAAGGATGAGACAACAGCTGTCAGGAGGCAATGTATCAGTCCTGGTGTGAGGCTGAGATCCTAAATACGTGCAGTCTCGAATAACAGCAACACAGCCAGCCCCTAGCACTGTCCTAGTTGTCACTATGAGCCCACTCTGCTCTGTCACCGTGTGTGACCTGACCTGACCTCACACAGCTCCTCCACTCCCCGTGCTGCTTCTTCCCTTTGCAATGCTGCCATCCTCCCCAGGATTCAACCGGTGACTGTACTCCTGCTTGCATTCATTTAGTTAAACCACTGCATATCATCTTGTACATACTTCTCTTTACTGCTGAAGATTACTAATTTGTTCAATGAGTGTAAACCCAAATCTTTAGTGAAGTTTAACATTGGCTTATTTCAGAAGGAATCTATTCCTGAATGATTTCAGGAGAAAGTTTCATTAAAATGAATATATTTGACTTTGCAGCCTTTTGCATTAGTTCAACCAATTTGTGTTCAAATGAAACCTGAAATTAAACCGTAATAATTTTTAAAGTGCTTATCAACAGGAGTATGACTATCAAAATTTGGTCCTGGATAGGACTCTGAACATCCCTCTGAGCTGGGCTCAATGTTCAGGACAGGACTGAGCTGTAGAATGCTCAACTGCAGAAAACTTTTCAAACTTAATCATAAATAAACTTCAGAAAATTGGTAAAGGCAGATCATATTTTTACATCAGTAAATTGGCAAAGTTTAGTCTCTGTAGAATGTCTCTAAGTTAAAACTATCCAAAATCTCTGAAAAAAACCATTAAAAGTCAAGAACAGAGTTTAAAATTAGAGGTTATATCCTAACTGCCCATTTTTAGGTGGACTTTTAAACTCTTATCCTCAGTATAAGGTCAGTGGTCAAACACTGGAACAGGCTTCCTAAAGGGGTGGTCGATGCCCCAAGCCTGTCAGTGTTTAAGAGGCATTTGGGCAATGCCCTTAACAACATGCTTTAACTTGACCAGCCCTGAATTGGTCAGGCAGTTGGACTAGTTGATTGTTGTATGTCCCTTTCAACTGAAATAGTCTATACTATTCTATTCTAACAACATTTTGGTACTTTCTAGTTGTGTATTAAGTGTCTGGACTTGCAGTTTTCATGAGTTGTTCTCTTATCTTCTCTGATCTTGCTTTTCACTCCCAGCTCCAAAATAAGACCACATTCCTTTCTGATTGTTTCTGCTGTTGTTACTGTTAACATTTGTTTTAGTCAAACAATATCAAGGAATGTCTGGAAAATCAATGTTTAATAAGTTACAGTAATGTTTTCAATTTCCTGTCATCTGCTTTAATGTACATGTGTACCCTGTCATTTCTCATCACTTTCTAAATCCATCTTGTTATCAGCAAGGTATAACTTAATGTACAGCTAACTCTTTCCTAGGTGACCTTAAAGCATACACTACTGGGGATGCTTCGCAGAAGAGTCATTCTTTCTTTGCAGTGAAGGTGACAGAGTGAACAGCTTGGAAGCAGCAGCACAAAACTTCAGCAAGGACTTTCACACTTGGGTAAATGTCCTGAAAAAAAAAAAAAAAAAGACAAAAAAAAAAAAGACTATTTAGGTAGAAGAAATTCATTATGTCTGCAACTGTGTGATCACTGTGTATCAAAAGACACTTTCTCCTTGCTTCTCTGTGGCAAAAGCAGAGTCCTAAGTCTGAATCAGACTAGGTCTCATAGCACTGACGACCCCACCTTTAACACTTATTACTATTATTTTGCTCTTACCTTTTTCTCTACAGTAACTTAACTGATTGAGAGAAAATATGAAGAAATGAGGCCATGATGATTTACTTCAATGCTTCCTCTCCCACAAACATTGTGCTTTAAGAAGCTGCTCAATGTAACAGAAGCTAGAGCAGGGATACAAAAGTAGAGGGTGCAAGACTGCATTGCTGTGGTGCAAAGAGAAAGAAGTAAGGAGGGTAGCAGGAAGGAAAACAAATTAAGAGGGATTTAACTGTCCTGAGGAGATTAATCCAGTCATTTGCGCACATCCAAACAGTTCAGTTAGTCCTAGCTGGTTATCGCTATGCTGTCAGTTCCCTTACACCAGTGCAAGTTTGCTGTGGAGAGTAACTCTAAAAATGGAACAAGTGATGTAGGGCTGCAGACCTCTTGAACAAGAGTCCTTGGCTCAAGTCTCCACCATTTGAATGTTTCATAGGTCAGTTACTGCAGGTCATTAAATCTCACCAGACCCAACAGGATGGCCTATAAAAAAGGATGGGGGCACCTAAATGGTGGTGCTGGCACTTGGCCATAGTCTTATTTTTCTACTGATTCTGCCAGACACTTGTTACTCTTGGTTGTGCCTCCCTTTTTTCTTGTTCTTTTTAATAGCTTTAAATATAATTGCCGGAGCATGCAAATGTCTCCCTACCCAGATGCGTTAAAGTCTTAGGTCAGCCTTTTTGCATGCATAACTCTCCAGACCCAGATTTAGTAAAGACTTGGGAGATGGAAGAGGCAGAGAAGTAGTGAATCTGGGAACAAGGGCCAACCCACTCATCCCGATCCTGAAGACACTGAAAAGACTGTGAACTCCCACATAGATTTCTGCATTCAATTCATTACCAGTTGGTACTTAGAGATAACATTATGGAAGTTTTTGTTTCTCCACTTGGCTTTAATTGCCTTCCTTATTAGGATTTATCTTTCTGATATGGCAAAATATTATTTCAATAGATGCTGCAATGTTATGCAAAAGGAGTTGAAAATTATTTCCCATAGAACATTATTAATGAATGTTTACGAGTTTCAATGAAAGCAATTTAAAGGGCTCGGAAGATACCTTTCTTGAGAGCTCAATTCACGCAATAGACGTTTGGTTTAAAATAAACTGAGCTTCATGTTTGGGGTTTTCTTTTTTTTTTTTTTTTTTTTTTTTTTCCCCTTCCTCTGGAATATATGAAACTGTTCTTCAAATGCTAACTAATCTAACCAATTTTGTATTGAATCATGAATGCATTTTAATTCACTATTCAAACTGTTGTAGCAATGAATATTTCTGCATCCCTAGCAATATGTTAAAAGAGGGCTTTTCATTGCTTTAAAAAAAAAAACAAAACAAAACTTCTGCAATTTCTTTATACAGTCTGATTAAAATCCAATTAATTACAAACACAATTAAACCTTTCTACCACAGTTTGCAGAAGAGGGCTGATGGAAGTAAAGTTGTCAATCAAAGATCCAACAGGGAGCAGTAACTTGTCATCTCCATAACTTTTAGCCAGTAAAAATGTGAAGCTAAAAAATGACATTAACTGTGTATTGCCATATGCAAGTTTATTAGGAAATACCTCACTTCTTTGATTGTTGTTCTGCTTATCATCAGATCAATACAATTTTGTCTATATGGCACCTTTTTTGACAAAGTCATCCCAAGGCATTTCACAATAATAAATATACATATAATAAAAAGGCAGTTAAAAATACAATAAAAGGAAATTAAACATTAGTGTACAATTCAATCGTATTGCTGCCACAGAACAATTTGATGGCACTGAAACTTTTTTAAAATTCTGTTTTTATTGGTATTTTGAAATTTCATAAAACCGATAAAATGCATAACCATAATAAATAACAAATAGAGAATATGCACAATATACATCAGAATTTCCCCCAGTCCACATTGTCAACTGGCATAAATCAGCATTGCCTGCTGACTTCCATGAAGCTATAACAATGCTTACTAGAGACTGGGTCCACCACACACTGACTTAAAACTTAAAACCCAAATTACACTCCCTATTATTGGTGTTGATACTGGTTGCAAGGAAGTTATGCTTTTGTTTCTTTACTAACATCACTGAAAGTTCCCTGGAGGGTGTATGTGGAACTTCTCCAGAGGGCAAAAAGTAGGAGTAAACTTCCCTTTTATGGGATAAGCTAGTGTTTAGAGTATTTCTGCATGCTCAGTTCTCTTTTCCATCTAAGAGCAAACATATCTGAGCAACCTCGTATCTTTGGCTCATAACATACTATTCTAATTACTCAGCTATAGGCTATGCAGGCACAAGTATGGCATGAGGCAGGGAAAAGAAGGCGAAGGGAAGCAAATCTCTACCCTCTCTATTGGAGGTAAGCTGGGCAGAAAAGAGATAGCAGGGAGTAAACTTAAGTCTGCAGTACTGCAGAAAATAACATCACCAAAGTAATGCATGCACCCTCTTAAGTGATGAAGGAACATCTGGATTAATTTCTTCACCAGCCTTGCATGTACGTACCATGGGCCACACTCTATGCCCCAATTTAAGTCATAATAGGCATAAAATAGGTGCTACCTTCATCTGGTGCCAGTGGACTGCTACAATCAGAACAGCAGAGGACCATGAAGCCTGAATATCCACATGCTGATCACAGAGTCATAGAATGGTTTGGGTTGGAAAGGACCTTTAAGGATCATCTAGTTCCAACCCCCCTGCCATGGGCAGGGGCACCTTTCACTAGACCAGGTTGCTCAAAGCCCCATCCAGCCTGGCCTTGAACACTGCCAGGGATGGGGCAGCCACAACTTCTCTGGGCAACCTCTTCCAGTACCTGACCACCCTCACAGTAAAGAATTTCTTCCCTACATCTAATCTAAATCTACCCTCTTTAAGTTTAAAGCCATTACCCCTTGTCCTACCACTACATGCCCTTGTAAAATGTCCCTCTCCAGCTTTCCTGTAGGCCCCCTTTAGCTACTGGAAGGATGCTAGAAGGTGTCCCCAGAGCCTTCTCTTCTCCAGGCTGAACAACCTCAACTCTCTCAACCCGTCTTCATACCAGAGGTGCTCCAGCCCTCTGATCATCTTCATGGCCCTCCTCTGGACTTGCTCAAGCAGGTCCATGTCCTTCTTATGTTGGGGGCCCCGAAGCCAAAGTACTGCAGGTGGGGTCTCACAAGAGTGGAGTAGAGGGGTCAATCACCTCGCTGACCTGCTGGTCACACTTCTTTTGATGCAGCCCAGGATACAGTTGGCTTTCTGGGTTGCAAACGCACATTGCCAGGTCACGTTGAGCTTCTCACAAACCAACACCCCCAGGTCCTTCTCCTCTGGGCTGCTCTCAATCCATTCTCTGCCCAGGCTGTATTTGTGCTTGGGATTTCCCCCACCCATGTGCAGGACCTTGCACTTGGCCTCGTTGAACTTCATGAGGTTCACACGGCTCCACTTCTCAGCCTGTAAAGGTTCCTCTGGATGGTATCCCTTCCCTCCAGTGTGTCGACCGTACCACACAGCTTGGTGTCATCAGCAAACTTGCTGAGGGTGCACTCGATCCCACTGTCCATGTTGCCCACAAAGATACTAAACAGCACTGGTCCCAATACCCACCCCTGAGGAACGCCACTCGTCACTGCTCTCCACTTGGATATCAAGCCATTGAGCACAACTGTTTGAGTGCCACCATCAAGCCAATTCCTTATCCACCGAGTAGTCCATCCATCAAGCCCATGTCTCTCCAATTTAAAGACAAGGATAGCGTGCAGGACAGTGTCACATGTTTTGCACAAGCCAGGTAGATGATGTCAGCTGTTCTTCCCTTGTCCACAAACACTGTAACCCCATTGTAGAAAGCCACCAAATTTGTCAGGCATGATTTGCCCTTACTGAAGCCATATGACAGGGGTCTTCAGAATAAATCTTCAGTTCTGCCTGGGACCCAATGCAGTGCCCAAACTCTTTTGGTGCTATCTCTAGGCCTGCCTCAAACTTGCCAAAATGTTGTGGGCATTTCAGATTTACAACAGGTGAAGTCCACGTGGTTCCACAGACTTAATCCTATTAGTATAGTTGAAGTGTAACATCAGTAAAGCAGCTGGGCTAGATACCGTTATCTCCAAAGACAAATATGTTTGGACAAGGACAGATTGAATAAACTACTCCTGTGATCTTCTGAATCTAAAATGACTGGCAAGGCACACACCAAGAACTTAGAAGTAGCATTCTGTGTGTCACTACCAAAAACACCTGATGCATATCTCATAATGAGATGATCAAAATATGGGATGACCCAGCTACTTCTGTATAAAGCCTAAATCCCAGAATAGGTGCAGTTCTGGGAGTAATATAACTCCAAGAATCTCGATCACTTGCCACCAGGACATTAAAGTAATAACGTTTTTCAGAAGCAGTGTACTAAAAGGAGTAGCTAGTAACTGGGTTATTGAATACTAGTTAGTGTTGCAGGTTAAACCTAGTAGGCATCTAAGCCCCTCATAGCCGCTCAATAACTCACCCGCAGTGGTATGAGGGAGTGAATCAGAAGGGCAAAAGTGAGAAAACTCATGGGTTGAGATAAAGACAGTTTAACAGGTAAAGCAAAAGCTGTGCACACAAGCAAAGCAAAACAAGGAATTCATTCACCATTTCCAATCGGCAGGCAAGTGTTCAGCCATTTCCAGGAAAGCCGGGCTCCATCACACCTAACGGTCACTTGGGAAGACAAATGCCTTATCTGAACATCCCCTCTTCCTCCTTCTTCCCCCAGCTTATATTGCTGAGCACGATGTCATATGGTATGGGACATCTCTTTGGTCAGATGGGGTCTGCTATCCCAGGTGTGTCCCCTCCCAATTTCTTGTGCTCCCCCAGCCTACTTGCTGGCGGTGTAGAGTGAAAAACAGAAGTCCCTGATGCTGTTTAAGCACTGCTCAGCAATAACTGAAACATGGGTGTGTTATCAACACTGTTTTGGTCACAAATCCAAAACATAGCACCATATGGGCTACTGTGAAGAAAATTAACTCCATCCCAGCCAAAATCTGTATAGCTAGAAACCTAGCAAAGCCAACAGAAGATTGCTGATGGGTTGAAAATGGCCTGAGAGAAAGACTGGGCGGAGGAAGAGGTAATGGCCATAACAGTATCGCATCCCAGCTGGGTGATCCATAGACTGAAGGTGGTCCACCTGGGCATCTCTGTTCTGCCCTTTCAGCAGCATAAATTCAGCCTGAGGATAAACTGTTTACAGATCCCATCTGCCCTTACAACAGCAACTTGGAGACAATTCCAATAAAGAATCCCAGTCACTATATCTACTTTAAACTGGTCATGCAATATCCAGATGGAACAGGCAGAGACTGCCAGGCCTGATGCACCACAGTATACATTCTAAAGAGCACTTTAAAAGGAAAGACTCAGCTGGGGATTTTCTTGGGCATTCAAGATGGGTTTCTGTAGATTGACCTCAAGATGTCTCAGGCTGAAATTCTGTCCTCAAGCTTTGCCTCTGGCTTGCTTTTACACAAGAATTTAGCAGAGACAAATTCACCAACACCCCCACTGCTCTTATTTCTCATGCTGACCTCAAACACATTACTGCAAGCTGTCCTCTGCCATCTCTGCTATTGCTTACTGCCCTGCATGTTTTATTTTGTCCTTGTCCCTACTCCACCTGTCTATCTCTTTGGAGGATGGGACTACAGCAAAAGCAACATGACTAAACCCAGTTCATCCCACAGAAGACTATAGCTTATGGCGTCTGCTCTGGGGCCATCAGGAATGACAGTTCAATGTAGAGAAGAAACTCATTGGAACAGTTGGAGCAATGACAGTCCTGTGCAATCTCTGTTGCATGAGAATGCAGTAGGCTGCCAGCGCCTACAAGGCTCGATTGCTTGAATGTATGCTGGAGGCTCTTTATACTAGTTACTGACAAGACAACGGGTCATAGTCATGCTTGCGGACCCAGGCAGATAGACTATGTTTGAGAAAATATGAAAATCATAGCCTAAAAACTGGTTTAAAAAAAATAAAAATCATGTTTGATGTCTTTTTAGCACATTCATGTGCTTATCTCTGATTGAAGTCAAGTGCACCTTAGTGGTAAGTATGCCTCTGAGTATTTTTCTTAATACTGACAACCTTAAGCACATATTTAATTTTTTTTTTTTTTCCTAAATGGCTGGCTCTAGCCACTTGTGGTCATATCCAGAGCCAACAGAAGTCAACAGTGAGAT
The DNA here is from genome assembly GCF_929443795.1 of Astur gentilis. Taxonomy (NCBI): domain Eukaryota; kingdom Metazoa; phylum Chordata; class Aves; order Accipitriformes; family Accipitridae; genus Astur; species Astur gentilis. The sequence continues at coordinate 82,280,206 of NC_064919.1, read as the reverse complement.
TCACTTTATCAAATTTTAGTCTTCAACATCTGAGTTAGTCCTTGAGACACCCTGTGCAGTCAGTGGAGAGAACCAGGGCATGATTTGTTTGATTTGTCTCAGAGAGCTGTTTTAGGGTGAGGTGAAGCTTATCTTTATGAGTTCCTGTTTTTTTTCCCACTATAAAGGGAACCTATAAGGACTATAAAGGGAATCTAGTGCAACTGACCTATATTTAGATGTTTACATTTAGTCAGTATATTCAACTTGTACCGTGTAAAGGTGGGGAGGAGTCAATATTCTAGCCAAAGTTAAAGTGGTTTTTATCCAGAAATTCCTCTGTGCCAACCCTTAGGCTGTCTCCCTTCCCCATGCTTTTTAAACAAAAGGATGTCACTTTTCACTAGTGGCTAATTCAGTTGTGAGGCAAAGCGAATGACTGGGAAGGGTGTAATAATTACAGCACAATGTGATGATCCTCTAGTGTATTCCCTGAAGAAGTATGATCTCAGAGAATTTCTGCTAGGCCCTCTTCAAGTAATTACTGTCAATTCATGCTTATCTGCCAGCTCTCTCACCAGGTTTTCTTTTCCTCGCCTTCCTTAGTGAAGATACTGTTTCTGACAAAAGGAGCCATTTGTCAAGGAGCCGGCATGCCAACTTTTCTTTCCCTTTCTTTGCTGAAATTATGCAAGAGATTACAGTCCAGCCTGAACCAATATGTACCTTATCATCTAAATAATAGAGCACATAATAATCAACGTCAAATGGACATTAGTGGTAGCAGATACAGCTATGTCATTCAGGAAAGGGCTGCTTGCCACGACCACTTCTGGACATCTTCATTTTAAACATGTGAAATCACAGAGGGCTTTGAAATAGATCACCAAGGCTGATTAAGTAATGGCAAAGTCTGTAGTTGTAACAAACCTCAAAGAGGTTTTTGAACAGAGACCCTTCTCCTTAGGGACCATACTGGAAGTGAGGAGTACCTTCAAGGTATCTCTCAAAAGATGAACATTGCTTACCCATAAGACAGCAAGGGATAGATCTCCTTGAGCTTCCACAGCGATGACCCTGACTTCAGCCTGACCTGGGATGGAGTGATAATTACAGCATATGTCTTTGGTTACTCTCCCAGGGTTTGGACAGGGGACCCTCCACTTACAGCTTGTGCATAAGCCTGGTTTAGGCAATAATAAATTTAAATCCTCTAACGATTACGTACAGATGGATTCCTAATCTAATCACTTCATTAGTTAATTTTAAGTTCTGGAATGGAAAATGGAATTGGCTCAGACCTCCTGTGAGGGTAGCAAAAGGGACTGCTATTTAGAAGGTTTAACCATCTAGTACTGCAAGCAGTAAATCTACAGGAGTCAGGAAAAATCATCTGGTGTATCCATGTGCTTTCAATAAAATCACAAGGGTTGTGTAACAAGTTTATTTGAACCAAAATTCCCATCTTTGTTTCTTAGACTACAGAGAAAACATGAAAATGTTAAATTCTCTGAAAGTCTACATGATCTGAGATCCTGAACACAAATTCTCTTCCTATGTAATTTCTGATTTCAGTATGAGCACACCCTAGGAATCAAGTGAACTTCGGAGTCCGTCTGTACCATTTTGGTAATCCTGCAGGTCTTGTGATTCAGAACACAAAACCAGCTGTAGGACTTGCATGTCCCACTACTAAGCCAGACTCTCACACACATCTGTGCCACTAGACAGGGTTGCATTTTGGTATTTGTATGTCATTGTTCAAGAGATTGCTTCTCCTTCCTAAAGTGCAATATTCACCTCCTGTTGCCAGGTCATTCTTCACTACATAGGAAAAACAAAGGTAGTCACCTGAAGAAATATGTAGTGTGGAACTTTTACCTTTTTTTTTATGTTTTAAGCATAAATTTTAGTTTCAAGGCTATCCATACAACACGTGAAGGGTAAAATAAGAATGAAATAGCAGAAAGGTAGAGCTCTTTACCCTCATAATTTGAAGAGGGTGCTTTAGCTTTCTCAGATGCTAGCATTTGCCTCAGGATTTGGGCTTATTATGAGCTTGATTTGGCTGTCAAAGAACTGATCCAAAACAACTGTCTTCCCTGCACTAGTTCCTCCAAGCCATGTAGTCTCTCTGGAGGACAGGTCCTTTTTCATTTGGGTTTTTTTCCCCCTCTTTTTCCCCTGGCACTGTTAGTAGTTCACCCAATAACTTACTTGCAACCACATTTTTTAATTTCCTAGTTCTTTTGGTGGCTGAAGAAATTCAGCAATGCCCTCTGAGGACTTACACCAACATGTCACTTCTTTGCAAAACATCCCCTGATTTTGTCAGTTGCATGAGCTAATGCCAGTGAAACTCCAATGCTTTGGAAGAAAATCCAGGGGCACCTTGAGGGTTTTATTTTTTATTTTTTTGTAAAGTTCAAGATGATTAATTATATGGGACTCAAGATATGTAAAAGTTATCCAAGTTTTCACCATTAATCACATAAATGAACAGAAAATAATTAGTTCGTAGTGACTTTCTGGCTTATTATAATCAGCCCAACTCAAATCGACTTAGCCCAGAGAGCCAAATATAGCAAGGAAAAAACCTTGAGGCATTTTTTCGCTATGTGTTGCCTGTTATCACACAGTGAGGTTTCTGTTCAAATGATGTGCCTTATTAAGGCAGGCGAAACCCATTTAAACAATGTATCAGAAATGCAGACAAGCTGCAGAAAAATACATGTATAAAGGCTATATTTTTCTTTAAATTTACTGATGGCTAAGCCTGCTAAAACTTTAGAAAATGTGTTTTCTAAAGCACTGACATTATGTTTTTCTAGTAATACAATTGGCTTTTTTTTTATTTTGCTGCCACTCCTTTCTCCCCTCTTACTTCCCCTTGTAATGGACTTGAAGAATGGCAATTATTCCTTTTTATTTTACTGACTTAAACCATGTGCTTATTAGAATAAATGTTATCATTACCCTTTTTATTTTATGATTATTAATTTTTTATTTGATTGCCTATACTTTTACTGTAGGCTTAAAGTCTTGAATATTACATGTGATGGAACAATAATAAAGTGGAAAGGCTTGGATATGATTCTTTCTTTCTTTTTCCTAATAAATACACCTTTAATTCTTAGAGAGCTATTCTATAGGTAGGTACTCTAAACTATGTTTAAATTGTTAATTTTTCTGTTACCTATGGGAATTTGAGACCTCACTATCTTTGGCATTTTGACTGTTTGCATGATATCAAATTGTACTAGTAGTTTGTGTCTGAAAGTTTGGACATCACAGTGTTGGCAGACTGCTGAGACAGACATCCTGTCAGGTGAGTTTCGCAGCCAGCACACTTAAGTAAGTAAAGTGATAAACTTGGAACTACATAGGAGAGTTGTCTGTGTCACACATCACCAGCACTGTGATGTTGAGTCAGGAAAGGTGCGTAATCAGTACAACTAAGACAGGGTCCCAGGACTTTCTCTGGCATCGACAGTGAAGAGGCAAAGCTCATGAGAATATCAGATGCTCCTCCTGATTGCTTCTTGCCCTGTAACTTCACTCTGCTGATGCAGCAAATTCCTCTGTTTTGAAAGCTCCCTGGAACTACAGCATGCAGCTTGGACAATTTAAATTAAAAACTTTCTTGAAAGGTAACATAGATCAAAGGTAGAGATGAAATCTGGTCACAGTCATCTTCTAAGCAAAAGAAGCAAAGTCAGTGCATGTAGAACCCAGCCATACAGGATGATGACAAAGTGGAAGAACGAAGGTGGTCAGAAGCCTCAAATTCACCCTCTACGTAAAATTTGCAAATGTGCACTTCACAGCAACTGCTTAACCTGTGCACTATTACAGAAACAAGCCTGTAAATGAGATCATTAGATCACTCAGCCTCCTGAAATTTACATACCTTTATGTGAAAAGCCTTTTTCTTTATATTGCTGTACTATGTAGAAGAGGTGTCAGTTGTTTCAGCGTGGAGTTTAAAAAAGACCAAGGAGGTATCTAAAGACAGTGAGATGAACGGGTAGCACCTTTGCAGCTACCTAAGAAATGCTGAAGACAGAATATCCTGTCTTACCCTTCCCTGTCTTGATTTTGGTACTTTCATCCTAATATAGGCCTCAGAGTGCTTTCTTTCAAAAAATAAAATTAGTGCTCAATGCTTTTAAATTATCACCGGTAGAAAGATGTCATCACGTGCATAAAACCCCAGTTCTACTGTGGTCATCCAGAAAATAAAAATATGCAGTTTGGTTCCCCCTTAGTTTGGATGAGATTTTCCTATTTCAGAGATTTGCATTCAGATCTCTGCACAAATGTTTCTCAGGAGAACAAACACACACACACACCCCAGGAACTGGAAATAGCATCCAAGTTACAGAACGTAAGAACTGACAGTATGTGTTTGAGAAAGTGGATGCTTGGAAGAAAAGAATATGTGGGATGAAGAATAGCAAAACTCTGGAGACACTCAGTGCCATTCCTACAACTACGGGATTTAGAGATCTCTGGAAATAGAAGTTGCATCTAGAGTTTGATAGACATTCATTATTGAAAGAATCATGACTGAATGCAGAGCTCTCACTGACTTTGTATTCCCACCAGGAAACATGTATAAAGAGAACACCAAGACGTACGTACTTTTTTTTATTTTTCTTCTTTCTTAATTCTCTGGTAAAGCAGGTACCAATGATTACAGAACCACATACAAATCAAGAATGACTTCTTAAAACAGGGAAGTGCAATGATTTTTGAGAAGACATTCCAATCTGAAATCTTTAAATCAGTTTGTGCCCTTTCCTCAGTCCATGTTGTGACATCTCAGAAAGCTTTGCAACTCTCTGGTTATGGGAGCAGACTCAGAATTACAGGATGCAAGTGAAGATCTTGAGCTCTGTTACCGACCTATGTAACCTTGACTTGGTCATTTTGCTTTTCTACCCATGTTTTGCCTGTTCAGGCTAAACTGTTCTTGGCAATGCCAGCCTGTTACTACATTTCCACAATCCCTAGTACAAAAGCAACTAGAAAACAGCTGGAGCCTCTAGCCACCAATAATGTAAATAAAAATACATTTCTTCTTCTCTAAACTGCAATGCACATGCGTCAAACAGGGTGATAACATAAAGATTTGTAATAAAATAATAATAAAAAATTGAAATACTGTTGCTAATAAAACATCTCTTCAAGTTTTCTCTTTTAAAGTACACGTGTATGTGTGTTGGTGAATGTGTGTGTGTGTGTCTCAAACATAACAGAGCCAAATTAAATTTTGCATATTATATCAAAACAAGCGCAATCACAGTAACCATTTATTTCTCGGCATTTTCATTTCTTTTTTTTAATGAACTTTCCCTGAGGACATTCTTACAATTGAGCATTTATTTATTATAAGTAACAAAAGGAATTTTGATTGTTCCAGCTGTAGCAAAGAAATACACTTTGATAAGCATACAGTACCACAGATGAAAATAACAACACAAGTAAGTAATTAAAAGCTTTGGAATTTAAGGATGAAATTCTCTGCTGACATTTCTCTGTAGAATTTAATGTAGTTATGGTAGAGAATTGGGGCCTCAGAAAAAGGGAGCTTGGGAATGTTTGACCTTATTTCCCCATTTCTCTGGAAGAATTTCCTTTCTTCCATCCTAGGCAAATAGAAGTCTTAATGATATGAAATCTCAGCCTACCTGGTTTGGAAGACTGAAAATATAGGAACATAAATTATGTTTAAAAAAAAAAATAAAATATTTTTGGGATTTTTTTGTTTGTTTTCATATTTATACACGTGGTGGGAAGTAAAGGAACAGCATCATACAGCAGCATCCCACAGAGACAGTCTACATTAGGTATAAGCTCATCCATTTTTTCTGGATGAGGACACACAAGTACGTTGCCCTGGAGAAAAAAGTTCCTATGTACCAGTTTAATACTAATTATTTTATTTATGCTTTCACCTCATTGTGACTTCAAGGTTTTTGTACATCTTTAACCTGTGGTAGAAAAGGATAATCTATTTTGCATATAGAAGTGGGATAAGAAGAAAGTCTTATAACACATTGTGCTTTTAAGCAGGACTATGTATGGAAATACCAGTCTGTTAAGCATTTGATTGCACATTACATCATTGCAAAAAAGTTCTTTTCCATAGTATTGACAAAAATACAGTTTAAAAAACACTTCTAAATTTTGTGTTTTGTGGGTTTTTTTTAATACTGTGATTTATCTATATATGAAGATTCATGTCTTAAGATTTCATAGACCATAAATAGTTAACAGCTTACCTCTGATAAATATCTCTTTAGCTGTTTTTTATTCTTCTTTGTAAGAATCACAGATGATTTTTTTTTTTTTTTTTTTTCCCATGGAAGTCAAATGATATGGAATGGAAGACAGCAGTGGAAAACTTGTTATTCATTCCAGCGTGGCAAGTCCTAAAAGCCCTCATGAGAAATGATGCAAATTTCTTCCTGCCTTGATTATCTGCTCTGGGTCACAGTAGTGTAACTATTACTTTTCTGGTGTAAAATTTGGGGTTTGGATGCAAAGGTTTGGGGTTTTTTTTGGCTTTGTTTTGTTTTTTTCTTTCATCAAAAATCTGCCAGCTTTAAGCTGAAATTTTTTTCTCTTCAGTTAATGGAAGCCAGACAAACTGAGCCCCCTCTGCACACACTGGGGAAATGCCTGTGTATCAGTATCAAATTCGGCAGGACATCACAGCAGTTTCAGGAGCATCGCTGGAGGAGGATGATTCAGGTCTTGATTGGGAAATATTTCCCCTCCCTCAGCAAAGCATAAGGGAAAGCAAAAAAGTACATTTGGGAAGGAGACTTAGGTGTGTCAAGGCTGGTTATTTCTAGCAAATAAAATGCAGGTAATACAACAGCTCCACCAGCAAAATGGACTAGGTGGCAGAAGGCCTGGGTGTTTGAGGCAATGAGTTTGTGTTCAAAATGACAAAAGTGCTAGTAAGGCTTATTTGCAGTACTTTGTTGTGAAGGGAGCAGCAGCAGTCGATGTGAAATTATATGAAAATATATGTGAGAATTTTTAGTAAATTCTTTGGGGCATTTGCCCAAGTTTAGTCACAGCTCAAAATCTTTACTCCCGCCTTATTAGTTTAAAGCTGTGATGGAAACTCAAAGTGACAGCGCTGTCAACACACTGAGACATAATGCCACAGAGCACTGTGCTTCCGGGCCAGCAAACAAAACATCAGCTTCCAAATGAAAAGGCATCGAAATAGGGAAAAAAAAGCAACTGTATGCTATGTATTATCACCATATAATGCTATATAGTAGAACAGCACATTTACTAAGGAATGCAGGGGCAGGAGTGCAAGTGTAGGGAGATTCTGTTCACAGTACTGCCATAATCAGGAGCCTAATTTATTTATCTCTAAAATGCATGATGATGGTGATGAGTAGTGGTAGTAGCCTGCTATTAGTCTGAATGTTTGATTAAAAAGAAGAACGAAGTTCCTCCCCTCTTTCATACAGGCATAAACAAAACAAAGTGAGAAAACCATAAAGGACCACAGCATCTCTGTTCCCACATAATAACTCCATTAAACTCAACAACTGAGAGGACACAAAGAAGTTTGCTCTCTTTCTTTTCTGCTTAAATTCATAGAATCATAGAATGGCTTGGGTCAGAAGGGACCTTTAAGGATCATCTAGTTCCAACCCCCATCCAACCTGGCCTTGAACACTTTGAGGCATCCACAAAGTCTCTGGGCAACCTGTTCCAATGTCTCACCACCTTTACAGTAAAGAATTTCTTCCCTACATCTAATCTAAATCTACTCTCTTTCAGTTTAAAGCCATTACCCCTCATCCTATCACCACACTCCCTGTTAAAGAGTCCCTCCTCATTTTTCGTGTAGGCCCCTTCAAGTACTGGAAGGCTGCTAGAAGGTCTCCCTGGAGCCTTCCCTTCTCCAGGTTGAACAACCCCAATTCTCTCAGCCTGTCTTCATAGGCGAGGTACTCCAGCCCTCTGATCATCTTCATGGCCCTCCTCTGGACTTGCTCAAGCAGGTCCACGTCCTTCTTATGTTGGGGTCCTTCTTATGTTGGGCTGGATGCAGTACTCCAGCTGGGGTCTCACAAAAGTGGAGTAGAGGGGGAGAATCACCTCCTTGACCTGCTGGCCACACTTCTTTTGATGCAGCCCAGGATACAGTTGGCTTTCTGAGTTGCCAGTTTGTGTTGAGCTTCTCATCAACCAACACCCCCAGGTCCTTCTCCTCTGGGCTGCTCTCAATCCATTCTCTGCCCAGCCTGTATCTGTGCTTGGGATTGCCCCGAACCATTTGCAGGACCTTGCACTTGGCCTCGTTGAACTTCATGAGGTTCACACAGGCCCACCTCTCGAGCCTGTCAAGGTTCCTCTGGATCGCATCCTTTCCCTCCAGCATGTTGACTGCACTAAACAGCTTGGTGTTGTTGGCAAACTTGCTGAGGGTGTACTCAATCCCACTGTCCATGTCGCCAACAAAGATGCTAAACGGCACTGGTCCCAGTACCCACCCCTGAGGAAAGCCACTCATCACTGCTCTCCATTTGGACATCGAGCTGCTAACTGCAACTCTTTGAGTGCAACCATCCAGCCAGTTCCTTATCCACTGAGTAGTCCATCCATCAAGCCTGTGTCTCTCCAATTTAGAGACAAGGTTGTCATGTGGTACAGTGTCAAATGCTTTGCAGAAATCCAGGTAGATGGCATCTGTTGCTCTTCCCTTATCCACCAATGCTGTAACTCTCATAGAAGGCCACCAAATTTGTCAGGCATGATTTGACCTTAATGGAGCCATGTTGGCTGTCATCAATTACCTCATTCAGACCTCTCACACCTTCCCAGGGCTGCTATCAGGCATTAGTGTGTGGATTTCCTTGCAGAGGAAGCAGCACCTTTGGCTGCACTGCTTCATGTGAAATCTCGGGAGGAAATTGCAAAAAAGAATTAATAGGGCCATGAAAAACATCACATTTGTTCCTTCCACCTGCTCCAGTGAAGTGTCCACGGCAACCTCCATCTTTAGGGTTGGAAGTGTTGATGGGAAGAAGGATGGGGACCAGCAAAGAAATTACACAGAAGAATCACAACTCATCTGATTTAATGGCTGTGGTCAAGTGCTGTGGCCTTTAGACCTTACACAGGCACACTTCCCATGGATGATGACAGCAAAGACACATGAGCCAAGTCAGAGCAGGCTGGGGCCTTTATATACTGAACGTATAAGCTGGTTAGAGAATGACAGTGAGTCAAGCTAATCTTAGTGACAGAAGTATATAAAGAGATAACAGTGTTTCTTGAAGATCTACATAGGTTCAGCAAAATCTCCCCAGTGCCTCTTGATACAGGAGGGCTTGTTATCTGGGGTGATGCAAGACATGAGGTCTAGGAGTCCATTCTCTGGAAACAGAAACAAATGAAGACTAACTTTAAAATTTTCCATGAATTTTATGAAAGACCAGCTCTACTCCCATCAAAACCCCCAAACCAGTTGTACACCCACTCACACACACACAGACACAGAAAATCTTGCTTGACAATTTGCAATCATAAAGTTTCCTTGTTCCTGCCATTAATACGTGACTACTGTTACTAATGTGAATAACTACTGTTATTTTTAATAATTGTGCAACAAGGGCATTTAAAAAGGACCAAGATACTGAAGTGTCAAGAGTGAAAAAAAAACCCAACAAAAAAACACAGAGGAGGAGACCCCAGTTAAAGAGCTTTAAGGCTAAATGGAAGTGCTGATCTGGGTATATTGGGAGAATTACAGCCACAGAATAGGTTGTCATACAAAGCACTAAACATGCCAAATCTCTGGTGTTACAGCAACCCCAGTATCTGATAGCTGCAGTCTCCTGGTGAGATGCCAACAGGAAAAGGGGAGCATTTTGTTTGCTTCCTGCACCATCTCCCTCAATGACATAAGCTAAGGCAACCAAAACACTTTGTTGGCATCATTGCATCTGCTACAAGCATCCTTCAGCATAGTAGTGTCAACAAGGTGATGTGATCTTTTCCCACCCTCCTCTGACACAAATACATCAGCCAACAGTGGAGATTAAGCTTTAGAGACTTGGTGATGAGCACATTCTAAAAACTCTAACTTTTTCTTCCTGTGAAGAAAGAAAAAGAAGCAATACACCATGGAAGTGAATAGCACTGAGGTCCTACTGAGAATGCCCTATGAAGGTTTTCTCTTTGCTCCTCACTAGTAACTGAAGGATGAAAAATTCTCCAGAAGTAATTTACATACACAAACAGAATAGACCGAAATTTCATTGGGGGGGGGGGGGGGGGGGGAAGTTTTGCTGTATGCTTTCTAAAAGAAAACATAACCAAATAGCATCATCTCAGATAGTTTTCCAAAATTGAGCCAATTCTTTTGGCTCTGAGGCAGTTACAAAGACTTGATGAGTTTGCGTACTTTGATGATGAATGAGGCCCTGTAGACCATCAACAACTCAATTGCTGTGGTGTCAGGGACTATTTGCCATAGTTTGTGATCAGAATGCTTAGCTACGTTACATGACGCAAGACTTTTGCTTGTAATAGCATGCTACACTTTTCCTGCCTCCATGTTTTATGTTGTTTCTGCAATTTTCCACAGCTGACTGGTTAAACATAAAGGAAACAGCTTTAGGACTGAACTGCACTGTGAAACCACTGTGAAGTCTGAAAACGTTGAATTTCATCTCTGAGCTTTCTTGGTGCTTCTTTGTTCATGGCTCCAATTGAAACTATTATTTGAGAAACAAACTTTTCTACAAATTCTAGCACCTCCCTTATTCCAGAATTCAGCTTAAACCTGGCCTATACAGCTTTATGTTAGACATTCAGGTAGCATCAATTAGCAGAGATAAGATATCTTCAGAGTTTCACTGGTTCACACAAATTGAGGATAGAGTTTTACAATTTTTAAGCAAGGTATTTGCAGACTAATTTGATGAGAGTTATGACTAAACAATGTCATGAAGCCTCCAGCATTTTAATAGGAGCACTTAATGACACTTCAAGACTTAGGATTTTGGGGGAGTATACAAAACTGCTGTTCTTTATCTGGCATCCATATGTCTACCATAATAATTAAATTAAGCATGATTTATCATTACCAGAAATTCTCAAAAACACACAAAATTTAAAACACTTCAAAAGAAGTGTTTTAGCACTTCAGCTGATTCCATCCTTATGCTTTTTTCATATCCTCTCCAAGGATTTATGAATATTTTAGGAAGGAATTCACCTCACTAAAGCACAAACACCCAAAAATCTGATGTTTAAAACAGTAACCGAGGCTCCCTTCATGGACACACTGCCCCTTTCAAAAGGAATTGAGAAATTTTACAGTGATTTGCCATTAGGAAGTGGACCTACCCCTCACTATTGTCTGAGGAGGAAGACTAGCCTACCAGCTTAGATTCAGCACTGGATTTTCAGGGTGATACAGCTTAATTAATAAATCCCATTCCTTCCACTTAGAAGGATTCACAGAAGCATAAACATTTTCCTTTTTCTTCTCTCCCACATTCAGCACAAGACATGTTAGCACCTCCACTACTTTAGAAGAAAATAGAGCTTTGACACAAAAGATGCAAAGCCTTTGAACTTCTTCTGTGCCACAGGAAGAGGCAAGTTGAGCTCAAAAGCCCTGCTGATGTCCTACGATCCTGCAATAGCATAGGATTTGTTAGCTGATGTTAAGAAGTAGACTTCATTCCACATTAGAGAGGGGAGGAGAAATAACTCTACAGTGTGTGCTAAACTGACCTGAGGGAAAATTCCTATTAGCAGGATATAAAACCAAGAAGTCTAGTTGTATTATAAAACCAGAGTAATGCAACTTGTTCCAGGGGCAATGTTTGTGCATACAGCTCACAGGGTAGTGAGGCCTTATTCTTCATTGTGGCATCATTGCTGTAATGCAAGTAAGAAATAAATGCAATAAAAACACCACAAAAGGCAGAAGAATAACGTCTGTCTTAAAACTCATCAGATTAATAATGCAAGGAGTGATTTCAGGAAAGGAAATTAAGCTGTTAAAGCAAAATACAGCAAGCTCTGACGCAGAAAATACTCCCTATGATCCCCATGGTAGTTTTGCTTGAGTAGGGAATGTTGGGCTCAGACTGTGAGTGAATGCTGACAGTCTGTGCTACATAGCTGGCAAGGTTTAAAACGCAAAACAACCGTCCACGGGGAGAAGGGGTGGAGGGAAAGAAGAATGATACTCTGGTTCCTGTATCCCCAGTTCAGACCTCGATCCCTGGTAGTTAAAAAGCATGAGATGACAGATGAAGGACAAACAGATAGGAGTAACATGGGATCTGCAGCAACACGTGAGATCATTGCAGACCACATGCCATTATAGTGTGCTATAAAGGATATGTACACTAATTGTCAATGTGTACAAATGGTACCATCTATCTCAAAGCCTTTCAGTATTTAAGGTACCCATTTTGTGAGTCCTGGATAGCTTCTGGTTTCACTAGCTACCTCAGCTAGGACAGCAGCATTACTCTATGGCAGCGCCAGCTCTACTAGCAGAACTTGGGAGGCTTAGCAAATTCTGTGGCAAAAAAAGGCTTGTTTCATATGGCCACCTAGACTCCAAAGGTGATTACACTTGCCCTGCAGAACTGAGAGCTCATACGCCTCATGAAAGCCCTTTCATCATGACTGTTAAGTGCTGCACATAGTTCATCTCTCTTCTTAGTAAGGTTTACTGGCTTAGGCTCAGCATTTTATTAACATAGCTATGTGGCCTGCTGACTGGAGCAATATTGTGTCTGGACATTTCAGCATGTGCCTTGCTCCATGAACAGGAATGTTTCTAAATGCCTAAATCACATTAGTTGTATACTGGGTACAAATATGCTGTTTTGGATCTGGCTGTAAATAGATAGCTCAAGGTTACATGCTAAGCCAAAGCTGAGAATTGTCTTCCCCCTCTCCATGTCCAGCCCTAGGCTATACTCTGATCTGCTAGTGGTTTATGCATATTCATGTTTTCATAGCCTCAGGAACCAGGACCTTGTACAAGGCCTCAGACATAGACACAAGTCTTCTCTTGGTGGAGAGCAACGTAAAGCAATAGAGCAGAAAGGCAGGCCATATGCTAAAAAGAGGATGAAGCCAAGGGAGGCAGCAAGACATCTCTCAAGGACCTCCAGTGAGCTTGAAAGCTGTTTCTTCTGCAGATCTTCTTGCCTGCAGATATGCTGTTTGGCCTTTGAAGGATGAATTCTCCCCTCCAGCACAGAAAGCCTGGTGGTATGGGGAAGGTATGACTTGCCTTTCTCCTTGCAGCACCTTTGTTCAATCTGTAATCTAGTGGGGCTATACTCCCATCAGGCTATGAAAATGCCATACTAGGAAATTGTGCAAGGATGCTGAAAGGGCCCTACTTCTGTTAAAAGCGTCTCCCTTGAGCATGTTGAAGTACCATGTACAAAGACTAAGCTCTACATAAGTGT